>NW_004955458.1:2856860-2867737 GCF_000276665.1 Chinchilla lanigera | reverse complement strand
AACTCACGACCTTGCGCTTGCCAGGCAGGCGCTTTGCCGCTGAGCTAAATCCCCAGCCCCTATATTTCTTTTTTGACACAGGGTGTCGCTAATGCAGTTCAGGCTGGCCTTGAGCTCACTTTGTAGCCCAGGCTATGTAATTGTTTTTGTGCATGTTTTTGTAAACTTTCTTATGTAGCAACATTATTTTATATATGTACTAGCCTTCTGGTCACTGAAAAAGTACCCGATACCCACAATATTAAATAGAGAGATTTACTTGTCTTATGTTTTCAAAGTGCTCAGCCTATGATTAGTTGGCTCCAAAGCAAAAATATACTGGCGGAAACACTTAACAGAGAAATACTGCTCATCTTATAGCATCCAGAAGCTGATTGGGTCAGAAGGAAATCCGCAAAAATTACATACCCCAACACCCATCTGTAGTGACCCATCTCCCCCTGGGACCCACCTTCTAAGAGCACACTCAGATTTGAACATCAGTGGATCCATTCAATGATGAATGCAGGACTTCTGAGATCCAATCTTCTCTCCAAGGAATATCTTATTCAGTCAAGTTGAAAACTAAGATTAATTTGCACAATAACACCATTGAATTAATATATGTGCATACATATATGTGTATATAGATGGCATATAGAAGTTGTTTGTAAATTTAGAAAAAAGCAAAGCACTGTTGTCTATATATGAACAGAAAATTATGCTATTTAACGTCTACGCTGGTCATTTAGTTCAAAGTTTTTAATAAATGTCTCTTTTTTGGTGACTCTACTCTCTTGAAGAAGTGAAATAATGGTTATGAATCCTTATTATATGAAAATTTTAAATGTTAATTAGAAGAAAAAATTTTGACTACTCAACTTTCTAGTAAGTAATGTTATAAGATGGATCTCATAGTTATATGAATGAAGAAATTAACACTAATGATTTTCAGAGTTGCTCCAATCCATAGAACAAGAAGGAGAAAATATTTGCAGACAATATGTCTGAAATGAATTGATCTTAAAAATACTTAAGGATCTCCTATAACTAACAAAACAAAACCACCAATAGTGCAATTTAAAAAGGCAAAACACTTGAATAGAAATTTTTGCCAAGAAGCTGTAAAAAGTCCAACAGGATATACAATGGTGCTTAACGCCACTGATCATCAGGAAAATGCAAATGGAAACCACAATGAGATATCAGTTTAAACCTATGAGGATAGCTAAGAACAACATCAAAAAATATAAGCTTTGGTGAAGAAGTAGATAAATTGTAAACCTTGTACACTGTTGTTGGGAATGTAAGCTGGTGCAGTCAATATAGAAAACAATATAAATTTTATATCCAAAATTACAATAGAACTAATATATCATCTAGCAATCCTTTTCTGGGTATACTTTATTTCCAAAAAACCCCAGAAATAAGTATGTCAGGACATATCTGCACTCCCATGTTCATTATAGTTTAATTCACAATAGCCAAGATATAGAAATTACCAAAATGTCCATCAATAGATAAATGCATTAAATGAAAATGTGACACATGTATACTCTGGAATATACGGCAGTCATATAATGTGCAACAACATGGATAAACCTGGAACCCAGCAAACCAAGGGAAATGAGTCATTACAGAAGAATAAAGACTGCTTGGCTCTACTTATTTCACATAAAATATAATGTAGTCCTATTCAGAGGCACAGAGTTAGAGCAGTGATTGCCAAGGCTGAAGTGATGGCAAAACTGAGACTTCTTCAGTGGTTGTGAGTTTTCAGTATAGGAAATGAGTTAGTCTAGAGATCTGCTGTACAACATAGTACTTACAATTAAAAATGCTTTACTGCAAACTGAATGAATTTAAGTACATATATCATTCTAAATATTTTCTTGAAAACAAGCAAAGTGAAAAGAAAACCAGAGAAAACCCTAAAACTAAAAAGAAGTATAAATGAATTTTTAGAGGTGATTTATATGATTCCTTGGTTATCATGATGGTTACGTGGACTTGTGCATAAGTTCAAGCTCATCAAATTAAATATTATGATGGTGCAGTTATTATATATCAAAACTTCCATAAGTTTTTGAGTAAGAAGATATATATTTTTTTCCTCAAAATGATAAGAATCTTTTCATTCTCTTAATTTATCTAGGACTTTTCCTCTCAGTAATGCTTCCACAAATGCAGGCTAGGTAAAGTTGTGACAATGTAATGTTGGCCTTATAATCTTCATTCTTCATAATCATTTTTCTAAACCCTAAACTTGCTTTTCTCTGGCTTTCTGAGGTCGTAATGTGCTATGCTCTGATATTCTCTTCCACCTAGTTTTCCCAAGAAATGAAACACTCTGGATCCTTCAATTCCCCTCCCTCTTATTAGACACCATTCAATTAATTGTATATTAGGAATTATTTCCACCTACATGGCTGTTGCAAAATATGAAGCAAACTATTTCAGTTGGAATTATTTCACCAGTGTCTACTGTTTGCCAAGCCCAAGATAGGTTCCTTACCGTACAACTCATTTGATTTTAAAGAAATTCCTCACTGTAATTTTTTGTAATGCTCTAACCTCATTGTCCAGAAATACTTTAACTGAATAGGTTATTTATTGTGTGTATTTTTCTGAGATAGAATTATCAAAGGTATTTGTTACAAATACAGATTCCTGAGAATCAGACAGGTAATACTTTTCACCTGGAAATAGTGGAGTTATAAGGTGAGAGTCTGGTGGAAAAATTAGAAATTAAAATCATTCTCTTATGATATTCTAGAGTTTTATATGCACACTAGTATTTGAAAATCATCTAAGCAATTAGAGAAGTTTTTTGTGCAACAGTGAAATTACCATCTATAAATAAATATAAAGCCCATCAGTGTTCTTTGTGCCAGAGACTATCACCCAATTTCTGTAATTGCATCATAATTTAGACTCTGAAGGATGACTAAGATATTAATTTGCTTCTTTTACCGGTATTACGATGTCTGCTGCCAAAGCCAGCACCTCTTACTGGTATTGCAAGACTTATTTTGTTGATGTCATTGCTGAGATTTATGTTTATTCTTCTGCAAGAGGAAAGTCTATACTTTTGTTCTAGTCTTTTTTTTTTTTTTGGTTTTGTTTTTTTTCTGGTACCGGGAATCAAACTCATGACCTTGTGCTTGCCAGGCAGGCGCTGTGCTGCTGAGCTAAATCCCCAGCCCCTGTTCTAGTCTTAGGCCAACACTAGTTACTTTTTAATGGTTGCAATGGACATATGTGTTGTCTGAAACACAATCTCTAGAGCGTTTGGTATTTTCATTATTGACTGAAAACACGTTTCTGTAGGAGACAGCAATAGGAATGACTATTTCCTCAGTTTGCTTGCAAAATTCCTGTAAATATTAGTTCTTTGCTCTGAAAAAATGAATTCTCCCTTTGTGTGAACATGTTTCTTACAAAATGTCATGACATACAATGGAGAGGCTCAGTTTTCTCTCAAGAGACAGTTATTAGTGGAATCCTAGGGGAATGTTGCTGACTCGGCATTAGTGGAATGAATATGCTCACACAGTGTACTGGCCAATGTCATACAGTGACAGCTTGTCACACGTGTTTATTTCTCAGTGAGATTTTTCAAGAAATCTGTAAAATTGAACCATTACCTTTAATGACCACACCCACCAGCATCAAACCTCAAAAAATGGACTGGTTTCTTTGCAAGCTCGCCAGGCTAATTGATAGGTTATTCAAGAAAAGAAAAATAAAATCCTTTGTTTTCACATTATATCAAGTATTCTATAGCTCCTCAAATATAAACTTAGCAGCAGAGTAAGCTGAGGTGATCATGTTAGACCAACAGAATTAAGATTGCCTTTAACACAGCACAGCCTAACCCACTAAGGAGCTGTACTTTATACATTTGAATTTGACTTTTCAGAATCAATTTACTTATTGTTTCTCTTTTATATGAGTAAAATAGTGCTTAATAATTTGCTATGCCTTATTCTTTAATTTTGACTTACTAAGAACAACTCTCCCGACGATTCAGGGTCACATAAAGTGTATTCATTAGAACAAGCTCTGAAGTAATGAAGAATTGATATCCTTTCTGCCATTTCATTTTTAATACTTCCTTCTTCAAACACACATGAGACAAACAATTTTTTAAAATCTGAGTATTGACAGACTTTGTCCAGTATGCTGTGAACGACAGTGAGAAGTCCTCAGAACAGTGAATTATTTGTCTCACGTAGATATCCAGGAAAAAATTCCACCAAACTAACAGATAGGAGAGATTGAATTATTTCTGCTTAAACTTTTACCATAAAAGAATATTTACAAATTAGAGAACATTACCATTTTAAAAAAAGTAGTATTCCTTTTTGGCATGTATTCCAGGTTTCTTTCTCCCTGTTTTTTGAGTTATACCACAGAGGTAACTATAAATTACTCTATGTGTGTGATTATATGTGGAAGCATACAGGTGCTCTAGATATGATTCCAGTATTGTCAGATTTGCTGGATATTTATTTAACTATTATAATTTATTTATTTAACTATAGGTTAACTACAATTTTCCATATTAAAATATTGAAAGAAGCTTTAAAAATGTGAAAGAATTCCAAAGCAAACATTTCTGAAAAAGCAAAGTAATTTTCATAACTTCCTTGCAGTACTTACAATTTTCCTAATTCTTCATGATTTTGGCTGGCAGCTCCTTAGTGGGTTAGGTTGTGCTGTGTTAAAGACAGTCTTAATTCTGTTGGTCTAACATGATCACCTAAGCTTACTCTGCAGATGAGTTTTGAATTCTCCTGGTTTCCCATATTTGCATCTTGTGCTGTATCTTTACAGATTCTTTCTTAATTTGAACCTTGGTAATATTTTTCTTTTATCTCCATCATTTTCATAAGAAAATAACATGTTAGGGAGAGGAGTAAAATAAATTTTCTCTGAGTTCAGAAAAATATATTGTCTAATCTTTCTGAGCAGGGAGTTGACATTTGTATGCCAAAAGCTGTGACATTTATGTTTTCTGCTCTATATCCTGGAAATGCACTGGGATTTCCTAAGTAGCAAAATATCCTTAGTGACCAGGTTCAAACATCACTAATGAACCTTCTGTGTCATTAACTTTGACAAAGCAACTAAAATAGGCATCAGGAGACACAGTTTGCTTTGAGACAGCATCAGAAGTCCCCCGCCCAATCTAATGAGAGAAAACTATTGCATAAATCCAATTCTATACCCTAGTGTGCAATTTAAGGATAAAGTATGTCTGTTTTTTTATAAATATTTTATTTAACCTAATCATCCTTGATATAATATTTAATGAAATATCTATTATGTTTGAAATTAATAAAAATTGTTATGTATAGTAGGTTATTATAAAATAAATTTATATTTTGTTAATCACAGTGGAATTTATCTGTACTTGAAAACAGGAGAATACACAGAAGCAAAATACATAATTTATTCTGTCTGCTCACAATGGCTTATAATATCATTATTACATAGATTTCAAAACCCTTTATGTGGTTAAGAACCACTATTTTAATAAAGTTTTGATTTGAAATGACTGCCTCTGATATTTTTAAATAAATATATATAAAAGGATTATTTCAAAATGACCGTGTTTTAAAGATATAGAAACTTAGGGTTTGGAGGATTGGTAAGAAGTTGTGCTTTAGCTTAATAAAATAGGAAGTGAAAATTACAGATTTCATGCAAGTTTTATCAGTAATATTCAGTTTTCTTGAGTTTGTAGATGATGCTTTATTAAACTCATTGTCAAATATTTGTGTAGTTTGATTTTTTTAGCTACATATGCATAAAACGTGTCAGTATATCATATTTACATGTAAATTATATGTGGCACATTTTTGATATTAGAAAATAAAATTTCAGATTATTTTAATTGACAGTTTTGAAGTATGGTACATTAATTGGATGCCTGTATACAGTGTTTGGTAAGATCACATCAGGTAGATGAAATTCCAATTTTTTTAAACATTTAAAAAACATTTTTCTTCCTTAATAAGGAAGAATTGTATGCATTTGTTAGGTACCATGTGTTATTTCACTACATTTGTACAGCATCAGGTGATCAGATGAGGATGATTAATCTTTCATTGCTTTATTATAGCTTTCAAGCTCATCTCTCTTAATTATTTATAAAATATATAATAGGTTATTAAGAGCTAAAGTCTCTCAGTTTTCTGTAGAAGAGTAAAATTTAAATTCTATTGATTGTGATGGAATATCCATCACCTAACAAATTATTATCACTATTTCCTAGCTCCTAGTAATCACAGTTACATAAAACGGTCAATTACAATCTTTAAATATCTACATATGAGAGAAAACATATGATATTTGCATTTCTGAAACAGGCTTATTTAACATAATGTAATGTTCCTAGTTCTTTAAATTTTGTGGTATTTATTATTCTTTTTAAAATTTAATAATATTGCATTTATTGAATTATTCATCACTTGATGGGAGAATTTCCTGGGTTTATTCCTCATCTCAGCTATTGTGAATAATTCCTCTGTCAACACTGGAGTGTGTGTATGTCATTGGTACTCTAGTTCAACTTCCTGTGGACATATACTCAGAAATGGAAAAGCTAGATTATGTGGTAGGTCTATTTTAGGGTTCTATTTTTATTAATTAAGTTTATTGGTACACTTTAGATATACATAATGATAACATTCATCATAGGGAATTTGTATGTGGAAATGATATTTTTTGTTTCTTCTTGTTTCCCATTCCTCTTTCCTCCCTCAAACTCTCTTCCCCTCTTTATTCACAAATCTTTGTTTCCATTTTATCCTTCTTTTCTTGTTCTTTTTTTCCCTTACATCCCTTTCTGCTCCCCTCTACCAGTACTTCTGTAAACAATTTTTTAAAATATCATTTGTGCTGTCTCCTGCCTCTTTGTTAACTCCAACCAATTTTATGTTTTTTGTTTTCTTTTCTTTTTTTCCCCCCGGTACCGGGAATTGAACTCATGACCTTGTGCTTGCCGGGCAGGCACTGTGCTGCTGAGCTAAATCCCCAGCCCCAATTTTATGTCATTCTTTTCATCATCTTGCAGCTGTTGGATTGATATTTCATGGTTCCTTGTTATTTTTAAGAAATATTTCTTTTCATGATCACTACCTACAACACTTTCTTCTACATGTGATATTCTGTTCTCACTTGATTGATTTGGCTGAGTATCCATTCAGTGGTGTTTTTAATCTCCTGACTATCTGTTTGAATAAGTTCATGAATTCTATTTCTTTCCTATGTTAGGCCTTCATGGTTTTCCTCATTTTCCCAAGCTCCTCAATTTTTTTTTTTAATCTGTGTCTACACTAGATTCACTGAGCAAATAATGCATTTGATTATCATATCTTTTTTTTACCTGAGAGATTATTTCTGATCTGATTTCTCTATAGCCTCATTCCTGTTTTTTTTTCTTTTTATGCCATAATTTCAGAAAATTTATGTGGGTGACTTCTGATTTTATCTATTTTATTGTTCCCTGGACTTCTTCTGGGTGGAATGGAGGTCTGGGGTTGCGTTTTGCTTCTGTGTTTTGTCATTTTCTATTTTACTTTGTTTTTATGTGTTGATGCTTGTAAACTACTTATGGTGGGCAGCTTTATCACTAGTATCAAGGCTTCCCGAAGAAATGTGTGTTCCTGGGAGAGATCTTCTACATGTACTGGCTCTTGGCCTTTGTGCCTGTCCCAAGACCCTACATTCCCAATTTATTAGTAATGACAAGTTGCTATTTGGTCCACCACCCAGTTCTTTAGTCCTGGTCTATAGTGATTATTATAACCCCAGATAATCAGTGTTGTCATACAAGAGAAAACAACTGATTACAACATGCATGACATCCTGAATAAAGTAGTACAATTAGCAGTAACAGTAGCATCAAGCATAGCCTAGAAAATGACAAACTGTGATAACTATGAATTTGGTAACTTTTCCCATAGGAGCAAGATCCACAATTATATAATAAAATCCAACATAAATCAGGAACTTGTATCCAGTGAGTCTCTCCTTAGTAGAGTGTCTTTATGCTAGGGGGAATTTAAGAGGATCAGGAGACAAAACAGAGAGATAAATGAAGAGAAATATAGGAGAAGCAAAGGTGAAGTACAAAGAATGATCACCCAAGCTTTTCAAAACTGGAGAAAAGGACAGGAGAGAAAGAATGAAGAAGAAAGGAAAAGAATATTGAAGCAAACCAGAAGGACTAGAGACAATGCTCACTCACATGAAAATAACAAAAAAATCAAGAAAGAAACTTGAGGGAAGAGAGGGAAAAAAAAGGATGAACAAAACAAAACAACCCATAAAAGCAAAAACCAACACAACCACACACACACACACACACACACACACACACACACACACACAAAGACAGAAAAAGGAAAACAAAATCAAACAAATGAATACATAGGCAAGACAATAAAATAAATTTGGTGGTAGTGTCCAAGTCAGAGCCCAAATCTGTGCTGGATGGTACTGCCAAGTCTGCAGTATGACTGATGCTGGCTGTGGGATTGACCTTTGCCTCTGGATGTGAGGCCTGGGGCGAGACTCTTCAGCTAGCAGCTTTGTACATGTCCCTTAGTGACCTGCCCATATCTTATCCTGTTTGTCTCTGTGTCATTCTGCCAATTTTGGTTTTCTCAGGCAGCGAGAGCCAGAGTTCTCCCAGTCCTGTGTACATTTGGTCTCCCCTGGGCCTTGTACAGCCCCCTCTGCTCCTCTCTCACTGACAAGTCTCTCTCCTCTCATGCACCTGGGAGCAGGATGGGGTAGTGCTGTCGGATAACTCACTGTCCCTGTAGAGGCAGCCCAATGCTACCAGATCCCACTTCTTTCTCCTCTGTAGTGGGGGAAATGCTCACTTCCTGCTTGTTGCCTGCCCCCAAGGTCCAAGGCACTGAGGTCCCCCTCCCCTCTCACACCACTGGGAGCAGGGCAGTAGGGGTTGTGTGGTTCTGCTTAGTACCTTTCCCACCACTGTTGTGGTCCTAACTTTGTTTTTGTTTTTGTTTTCTGGTACTGGGAATTAAACTCAGGACCTCACGCTTGCCAGGCAGGCACTGTGCTGCTGAGCTAAATCACCAGCTTCCTAACTTTGTTACTGTTAGAGGTTCCAGTTAGCTGCTATGGCACACAACAAAACAACAAACAAACAAACAACCTGGTGGTCCATCAGGGAAAGAGCAGCTTTCTGGTCACTCAACCGTGTGTGTGTTGGCAAAATTTGCTGCAAGGCTGCAGTGTCTTCCGTTTGAAGGAAGGCAGAAAGAGGCATGGGCCTTGTATCTCAAATCTATCCTGTGAGTCTTGAGTTTGCTAGGCTTTTTCAGTTTTTTGGGAACTTCTGAGAATGACAGTTCCTGCTCTGTGTGGAGGCAATGGTCCTACAGGCAGCCCTGAGGGCTGCTTCATCATTTCATTGAGTCCTATGCCTATGTTTGAGCTACAAGTCTCTTATTTCAGGTTGATTTTGGTATCAGGATTTACGTCCCTCCCTTTATTCCAATTACCTGTGTTTTTAGTTGATTTTTCTCTGAGTAATGCCAATGTGGCTTTTCCTCTATTCAGCCATATTTGATATTGATTTTCAGTTTCTTGAGGAACCTCCATAATTTTCTCCATAGTGGGTGTAGTAAATATTTTCATTTCCATCCACAGTATGTAAGAGTTTTCTTTTCTGCAGATCTTCATCAGCATTTTCTTTTGTTTTTGTTCTTTGATAGTAGTCTTCTAAATTGCATGAATTGATGTTGCACTACAGTTTTGCTTTGCATATCTCTGATGGTTAATGAGTTTGAATAACTTTATTGGCCATTTGGATTTCATCTTTTGATGTGTCTATTAAAATGTGTTCTTCAGTTTTAAATTTGTCTTTTTTTTGCTGTTGTATTTAAAATTTCCTCACGTATTCTGGATATTAATATTTGTCCCATAGTATGTGGTTGCTTGATTGTTTTCCTTTTCTGTGCAGAAGTTTCTTAGCTTAACTTAATCTAAATGTTTCCATTTCACTTTTGTTTCTTGGTTTTTTAAATAATCTAACCTAAAATGTTGTTGCCTATGCAATAATTGTGCCTACACAAAATTGTGCATTTCTTCTGTATTTTCTTCATAGGTTCAGGTCCTACACTTAGGTTTTCACCCATTTTGAGTTTATTTTTGTATATGATGATAAGTAGTGTATTTTTCAGTGTCTGAATGTGAACATCCAGTTTTCTCAGCACCATTTATTGAAGAGCTAGTCCTTGGTCCAAGGTATATTCTTGATAGTCCACTCATGAGAATGAGTTGGATATAATGCATGGGGTTATTTCTGGGCACCCTATTTTACTGCATTTATCTATGTCACTGTTTTAATGCCATATGCAGTTTTGGTTAGTATAACTCCACAGTATGTTTCACTGTCAGATAGTGTAATACCACAAGTTTTGTTGTTTTTGTTGAATACTAATTTAGCTATTTGGTGTTTATTGTGTTTCTATATAAATTTCAAGATTGTTTTTCTTAGTTCTCTGAAGTTCATTGGTAGTTTGATAGTGATTGTATATATATGAGGTAGAACCTCTCGGGTTGTGGGACCTGGGCCCGTGGTAAGTGGCGACACGGTGAAAAGAAGACACCAGAGACCAGGCTGATGGCGCAGATCCACATTTTGCAGAAGTACCAGGCCCTTTATTGAGCAGGCTAGAGGCATGGCAATGGAGGCGGGCTAGGGGCATGGTTTGGAGGCGGTACTTTTGGCTGGGGGCGGGGCTGTGCAGAAGTAAGAGGTCAGAGCGGGGCAGCCTAGGCAGGGCGACTCACTCGGTGTGCTGAGGACATGACGAGTCCGAGTGTGCTCAGACTTGCTCCTCCGCCAA
>NW_004955458.1:2850596-2856667 GCF_000276665.1 Chinchilla lanigera | reverse complement strand
ATATTCAGGGGTTGTATGGAAATTTCCCAGTTACATTATTCCAATAAAAAAAAATGATGTCTTTCCATTTTTTCTATCCACTTCAATTTTTCACTGTTTTACAATTTTAATTGTAGAGATATTTCACCTCTTTTCTAAATTTATTCATTTTGTGGGGGGTGTAGCTATTGTAAATAGATTATTCTTTTGATTTCTATTTCAAATAATTGGCTACTGGGATATGGAAATATTTTGTATCCTACAACTTTACTGAATTAATTAATTAATTTCTATATTCTGGTATGGTTTATAGGGTTGTGTATATACAAGGTTAACAATGGGATTTTTTTCCTTCCCAGTTTGGATTTTCTTTATTTCTTTCTCTTGCCTGATTAATCTTGTTCATATTTTAAGTACTATGTTGAATAACGTTATCCCTCCAAATTATCTTAATCTTCCCTCAGAAGAAATTAACTTGATGTCACAACAACACCAACCCTCCATACTTGTGATTTATTCCTCCCCACAGTTTGCATTTTAGAGGCTCTACTTCACATCCTTATATATTATCTATTTCTGAACATATTAATTAATGCAGTTTTTATTTATTTTTCATCTTTGTACTATAGCTAGAAATAATTTATGCACCATGTTCACAGCATTAGAGCATTGTGAATTTGAATGTAGTATCATCATTCACACTATTGAATTTCAGTTTGAAGAAAATCTTTTAGCATATCTTATAATTCTGTTCTGGTTGTGATAAATTCTGTCAGCTTTTGCTTGTCTGGAGTGGTCATCACCTCTTCTTTATTTCTAAAGATTGATTTCTTGGTTACAATATTTTTGGTTAACAATTTTACCTGTCATGTGAAGAAAATCTCATGGACCGTTCTCTCCTGGGATGTAAGTTTTCAGCTAAAGGTCTAATGTTAGCTGAATTGGGACAACTTTTTTTTTTTTTCACTTCTGCTATCTTAAGAATTATTTCTTCATCTTTTCCCTTTGGGAACTTGATTATACTACGTCTTCAGATACCTGAGTTAATACTGATGATCTCTGACCTTTTGTTACCTGAATATTTGTATCTTTCTCTAGGTTTGATAACTTTTATTAGTTATTTATTGAAATTCTACTTCTTTGGTATTCTCTAGTCCATCCCAAAACCCCATAATACAATTATTTCTTCTTGTAATGCTACATCAACATTCACACAGCTTTCTTGTTTAATTCATATTTTATTTGTGCCTATATATTTGACAAAACATTGGATTTTAGTGTGGTATTTTCATATGTGCATGAAATATATTTTGAGCATATCCATTTCTCTGATGCCCCTTTCCCTTCTCCTCTTTATTCCTTTCATCTTGTCAAATAATTTTCTATCATCTTTCTCAGATTACACATATTAGGGGAAATATGCAAAACCTGTCTTTCTGAGATTATATCTCTTAACATGGTAACCTCCAGTTGCAACCATTTTGCTACAAATGACTGTTCAATTCATTTCTTGATGAGCTCTTAGGCTGATTTCATATCCTGGCTATTGTGAATTGTGCCATAGTGCACATGGGCATACAGGTTTCCCTATATTTTACTGTCTTTGATTCCTTCATATATACTACAAGAAGGGGTATAGCTCTATCCAATAGTGTCTTTCTTTTTAATTTTTTGTGAAAACACCACACTGACTTCTAAAATGTCTGTCCTAGCACACATTACTAATATCAGTGAAGAAACTCATACCCCTACTCTTGCAATAATTCATTGACTTTTTTTTTTCTTTTTTCTTTTAAAGAAAATAGTACAGCTGGAGATTTAGCTCAGTGGCACAGCGCCTGCCTGGCAAGCATGAGGTCATGAGTACGGTTCCCGGTACCGGAGAAAAACCAAAAAAAAAAAAAAAAAAAAAAAACAAAGCTAGGAAATAGTACAAAAAAAGACAATAGGAAAATAGAGACATCACAAAGCAAGGACATTAATAATGATATAGGGTGTTTTCCATCCTATGAGAGTAAAGATTTTCAAAGTAGGTACTGATGATCTTCTGAATTTCTACAGGATCTGTAGTAATTTCATCTCTTTCATTCCTTATTGCATGGATTTGAGTTTTTTTTTTCTTTTTTTGATAAGGTTGGCTTGTTTTTTCATTCTTTTTTTGATAAGGTTGTCAATTTTATTTATTTTTTCAAAGAACCAAGTCTTCCATTCATTAATTCTTTGTATTACTTTTCTAGTCTCCATTGCACTTTTCTAGTCACCATTTCTGCCCTGAGCTTTATAATTTCCTGCCTTCTCTGGGCTTTTGGCTTGATTTGTTCTTCTTTTTCTAGATACTTGAGGTGCAGCATAAGATTGTTCACTTATATTCATTCTGTTTTCCTGAGGTAGGAATTCACTGCTATAAATTTCCCTCTGAGGATTGTTTTCATTGCATCCCACAGGTTCCTGTACGTTTTTATATATTTTCATTTGATTGTATATAGTGTTTAATTTCTTCTTTGATTTCATCTGTGACCCATTGATTGTTCAGAAGGGTGCTGTTTAATTTCCACGTGTTTATGGAATTCTTGTGGTTTCCTTTGTCATTAATTTCTAATTTCATTGCACTATGGTCTGCTAGTATGCATGAGATAATTTGAACACCCTTGAATTTTCTTAAGCATGTTATATGTGCTAGTATGTGGTCTGTTTTAGAGAATGTCCCATGTGCAGCTGAGAAGAATGTATATTCTGATGCTGTTGGGTGGAATACTCTGTACAGGTCTACTAAGTCCATTTGTTCACACACTTGGTTTAGTTCTGTTATTTCTTTGCTAATTAATTGTCTAGTTGGTGTATCTCTTTGTGACAATTGGGTTTTGAAGTCCCCTGTTATGATTGTGTTGTTGCTTATTTCACTTTTCACATCTGTTAAAATTTGTCTTATATGCTTGGGTGCTCCTGTGTTTGGTGCATAGATGTTTATGATTGTTATCTCTTCCTCTTGAAGTTTTCCCCTCACAAGTATGTAGTGACCTTCTTTATCTCTTTTAATTGTTCTTGATTTGAAGTTCCCATTGTCTGCAAACAGAATAACAACACCCACTTTTTTCTGTGTACCTATCACATGGAATATTGCTTTCCATCCTTTAATTTTCAGTCTATGAATTTCCTTTTGAATTAAATGTGTTTCTTGTATACAGCATATTGTTGGATTTTGTTTCTTGATCCAATCTGTCAGTCTACTTCTTTTTGTTGGTGAACTGAGTCCAATTACATTGATGATTATAAGTGATATGTATTGGCTTATCTTTGTCATGTTGCTTTCCTGCTGTTGGTTCCTCTTGTTTTCCTCTGTTTAATTTCTTGCTCTGCCTGGTGTTTCCTTTCTGTTGTTGTTCTTAAAGTTGTGGTCTTTTTTATATCTTTATAGAATATCTTTTAGAACTCTTTGTAGGGTTGGTTTGGCTCTCATGAAGTTCTTCAGTTGATCTTTATCATGGAAATATTTTATTTCTCCATTCATTTTGAAGGATAGTTTTGTAGGGTACATCAGTCTGGGTTGGAAGTTGTTTACTTTCAGGACGTGAAATATTTTACTTCAACCTCTTCTTGACTTGATCGTTTGTGTTGAGAAATCTTCTGTGCTTTTGATGGGCTTTCCTTTATAGGTGATGTTTCTTTTCTCCAACAGCTTTTAATATTCTGTTCTTTTGTTGAATTTCTGGGATCTTGATCACTATATATCTGGGTGTAGATTTATTTTGGTTATGGTTAGTTGGAGTTCTATAAGTTTCACTTACCTGGACATGCAATTCTTTTTCCATGCTTGGAAAATTTTCTGCTATTACTTCCGCAAATAGTCTTTTTATGTCATTTGTGCTGACACCTGTTTCACTGATACCTATTAATCTTACATTATTTTTCCTTGCTTTGTCTTGCAGCTGTTGAATTATTATTTCTTGGTTTCTTGTTATCTTTAAGAGATCCTTCCTTTCACGGTCATTCACAGCAATGCTTTCTTCAAGGTCTGAAAGTCTATCTTTAGCTTTGTTCAAGCAGTTTTGCTAGCTTTCTATGGAAGTTTTAATTTCCTGGATATCTGTTTGAATCTCTTTTATGGATTCCAGTTTTTTCCTATACTGTCCATTCAAGGTTTTGACTAATTTTCTATGCTCCTCTATTTTTTTCCTGTCTTCTTTAGATGTGCTAAGTAATTCTTTCATTATTGTTGTCATTTCTTTTTTTTTTTTTTTTTTACCTCAGAGATTGTTTCTGATGTGATGTCTTCTATGGCCCAATGGAGTTGTTTCTTTACTTCAACTGCTATTATTTTAGAAATTTCAGGTGTTTAACTTCCAAGCTCCTCTGTGTTGCTATCTCTGGGACTTGTTCTGGGTGGGGTAGAGGTCTGAGGTTGCATTTTGCTCCTTCATTTTGTCATTTTCAGAGATGCAGAGGTTCTCTGGAGCTCAGCCTTATTCCCAGGATGATGCTGTAGTAGCGGGGCAAGGACCCAAACGTCCCTGGTGCTTGGTGGGACTCCTTCAATGATGTATGTATGCAGGTGGGGTGTGATCCCCAATGCTCCCACAGCTGTCTGTGGCTCAGCTTGGCTCCTACTCAGGGGTTCCCAAAGCTGTCCCGGTTTCAGCCCTGTTTCCACTGGGGTGTAGTAGTGGGCAGGTCGTGGTCACTGTGTCTCCACACACTGCCATTAGCCCACCCAGTTCTCACACCAGTGTAGGAGGTAAGTGCACAGTCACTGAGGCCCCTGTCTGAGTTTCAGCTTAGCTCCCCGGAGGGTGCAGGGTGGGGGCAGGGAGGAGCACACAAGGCCCTTGTTGTTGTCTGGGGCTCCCTTTGGCTCCTGAGCTGATGGGGCAGAGGTGGGGCCAGCTCACTGGAGTTCTTGAAGCTTTCCAAGGTGCAGCTCAGCTCTCATGGGGGAAGGGGGGAAGAGCGGAGGGGCGGGAAGTGGAACCCAGACCCCTAAGGCTGTCTAGGTTTCTGCCTGGTCCCAAGCTCATGTATGGGGGTGGCAGCAGCTCACCAGAGTTCCTGATGCTGTGTGAGGTGCAGCTCAGCTCCCACAGGGGAAGGAGGGAGGAGGGGAGGCATGGGGAGTGGATCCCAGACCCCTAAGTCTGTCCAGGTGTCTGCCTGGTCCCAAGTTCATTGTTTTTTGTATTCTTAATGATAGTAATTCTTACTGAGATTAGATAGAATCTCAATTGTTTTGATTTGCAGTTCCCTAGTGACTAAAAATGTTGAACATTTGTACATATATTTGCTGGTCATTTGCCCTTTTTTATTTGAGAAGTTTTATTCAGTTCATTTGACCATTTGTTGATTGAGCTATTTGATGTTTTAGTGTTTATTGAATTTGTTATATATTCTGGATATGAATCCTCTGCCAGAACAGTAGTTGGCAAATATTTTGTTTCATTCTGTATTCTATCTCTCCTCTCTGTTAGTTGTTTCCCTTGATGTACATCAACTTTTAAAAATTTGACATAGTTCCATTGGTTAATTCTTGGTATTATTTCCTCTGATGCTTTAATCCCATTCAGGAAGTCTTGTGTTTATGACTTCAAGTGTTTCCCTTATGTTTTTATCTAGAAATTTCCAAGTTTTATAACATCAACCTAGATCTTAGATTCAGTTTGAACTTATAGCTGTCCAGGATCTGGGAAAGAAAGTAGTTTAAATCTTGTTCACTGGGTATCTAGTTTTACAGATACAATTTTTAAAAGAGTTTGCCTTCTGTCTAATGTATGGTTTTGGATTCTTTGTCAAAATCTAGATGGTTTTAGTTGTGTGAATTTTTTCTGTGTCTTCTATTTATTCTGTTAGGCTATGTATCTCTTTTTGTGCCATTATTATGCTGTTTTTGTTACTTTGGCTTTGAAGTATAATTTGAAACTGGGTGTTTTGATGCTTGCAGCCTTATTATTTTTTCTGAGGACTACTTTGGTTATTTTAGGTGTTTTGTTGTGTTTCCATATGAATGTTAGGACTTTTTCTAGTTCTGTGAAGAATGTCATTAAAATTTTGATGGGAATTTCTTTGAATCTGTAGATTCCTTTTTGTAATATAACTCTTTATTT
>NW_004955458.1:2844635-2849495 GCF_000276665.1 Chinchilla lanigera | reverse complement strand
TGTCAGCACAGGCAGCAGGAATCCTGCTGCAGACTTCTCCAGAGCTTCACCACAGCCTGTACTGTCAGGGGAAGAGTGGCTTCCAATGAGTCTCTGCAGGTATTGTGCAGTAATATAACTCTTTAAACAATCTTATTTCTGCAGATCCATGAACATGAAATCTTTTATTTATTTATTTTTTTTTTTGGTCCATACCATGTTGTTTTTACTCACAGTAGCTCTGTAGAACAATTTTAAGTCAGGGATTGTGATACCCCTGGATTACCTTTGTTGCCCAGAATTGTTGTTGCTATTCTAGCTCTCTTCTGGTTCAACATTAATTTTAGGAATACTTTGTCTAGTTCTGTGAAGTATGCTAACAGTATTTTGATTGGGATTTCATTAAATTTGTATAGCAATTTTTGGACAATGGATATTTTTACTATGTTGATTCTGCCTACTCAAAAGCAAGGGATGTCTTTCCATTTTCTGATATCCTGTTTGATCTCCTTTTTTAGAGTATTATAATTTTCAAAGTAGAAGTCTTTTAAATTCCTTCTGGGACAAAGAAAAGCTCTTTAATAAACAGTGCTGAAAAAATTGGCTTTCTATGTGCCAAAAATTAAAAACTAGACCCATATATAGAACCATGCACTAAACAAAAATAAAAATGAATCAAATATCTAAATATTAAAACAGAAACATTAAATCTGTTGGAAGACAGTATAGGCAGAACTCTTGAAGACATAGGTGTAGGCAAAGAATTGATGAACAAAGGCCAACTGCACAGGAAATACTACAAAGAATCAATAACTGGGATCTCAACTTATTAAAAAGCTTTTGCATAGCAGAAGATATCATGAAGAGCTGAAAAGGCACACCACAGAGTGGGAAAAAATCTTAACCAGTTGTTCTTCAGACAGTGGACTAGTATCTAGAACAAATAAAGAATTGAAAAAATCAGAAACCCCAAATTTAAAGACACAACAATGGGCATCTGAAATTTATAGACACTTCTCAGGGGAAGTAAAAATGCCACAGAAATACATGAAAAGATTGCAAAATTCCTGATCATTCAGGGGAAGCAAATTAAAGCAACACTGAAATTCAATCTCACTACAGATAGAATGGCTATTATCAAAAAGTCAGCAAATAACAAATGCTAGCGAGGTTGTGGGAAAAAAAGGAACACTTCTCCATTCTTGGTGGGAGTATAGACTGGTGCAACCACTGTGGAAATCAGTGTGGAGAGTCCTCAAAAAACTAGGATATGTGGCTCCATTTGAACAAGTATTTTCCTTCTTGTTATCTTCCCAAAAGAATTAAAGGCATCACAGCACAATGATTTATGCACATGCGTGTGCACACGCGTGCACACACACACACATATTAGCACAGTTAGTAATAGCTAAATCTTGGAAGCAGCTGAAATGTTCATCAATTAATGAACTAAAAGAGAGGATGTGGTATTTTTATATAATGGAGTACTACTCTGCCTGAAAGAAGAATAAACTTGAGATATTCCTGGGTAAATGGATGCATCTTTCAGACCACATTCTTAAGTGTAATAAATCAGACAGGCATTTGGAAATATTGCATTGTTTCTCTGATGTGAGAAACACATCAGAAAGTGCAAATGAGGCCCAAAATATATACTAGATATTGGAAAGAGGAAGAAAACATTCAAAGGGGAAGGGAACTAGATAGGGGGGAGGGGGAAAGGACAGAAGGGAAAAGAAAAAAAACAAGAAAATAAAAACCAAGCGACACAGCCTTTTTTTATTGTTTTAAATGCAGTAGATATTTAAAAAAAATTCTTCCAAGACTGCTGACTTGCCTCTCCCTTCAAGCTTAACAGTTTTCACACTTGGTCAACCTCTGAAACATGTAAAACAGTAGGTACTAACCACACTCTTCAGTGTTTCCTTAACCGCAGGTAACTTGACCATAAATTTCCTTCATCTGCAGCCACAAACCATTGCTACCACTATGTTTTTTTCAAAAACTCAGTTTTTATCTCATGAATCCACAATTTAGTTATTTTTATTTTGTCTAGGGCTTCATTATGCAATGAAGACGTTACCCTGGCTCTTTTGGGAGAAGTCTCACATGCAGTTGTGTGGATCTCTTCTTCCTCTACCTGTGTGTATGCAGTGTTCATTCACCAAATTTAAACTCGTAGCCAATAGTTTTCAACCTGAAGAATGAAATAAGCTTGTGTAAAACATGCATTTCCTACATAAGTCAAATCACCACCTTATTATTCTTAGTAATTATAGTACCTGGTTTCTTTGTAGATCATTTTAAGCAGCAAAATCACCAATAAAAAATGTACACGAGCCTGAGGTATTCATTTCAATACATCATCAGAGAACAGCAATACAGTCATCACAGGTATTCATATATATATTTATGTTTTGACTTCCTTTCTTTTTTCTTCGTGATACTGGTATGCTGCTACTGTTTTATTTTTTGTTTGTTTGTTTGTTTTTCATGTACTACTCTCTTTAAAATAAAAAAAATGTACATGATGTGGCACTAAAAAGATCATGAAAAGGGCCTTTTTGCAGTAGGAGAATGAAAGAAGGAATAATATCATTTTATTCAATCTGAACTTTGGAAGGGATGATGATTCTCTTTTTTTTTGCTCTTCTGTGCACAATCTCCCTTGACTGAGTGTGACCCAAATATTGATTTAGTCTTTGGGCAAATTTACAAATACAATATACTTGATAATGAATTCTGACTATATGAAATAAACATAAGTTCATAATAATGCATATGTCTTCAATCTTCAAGTCTAGAGTTCATTTCATTTACTTATTCGCAGTTTCTTTGCTTGATTAGTAGAAACTTTGATCCAGTTATAGAAATATATATACCTATTAATTGAAATCCATTCACTGTAGAGGACCTTTGAACAGTCAGTGCATATGCCTACAAGAAACAAGTTCTCTACCCAGAGTCCAGCGCTCCTGATGTTTTCTCCTTCAGGCTTCATCTCACCTCCAGCCCATCACATTGCCTCTCTGTGCAAAGCTCTTACTTCCTCTTAACCCTGGTTTTCTACCTCTATTGTTTTACTCTTTCCAGAATGTCCTATAAATGGAATAATAAAACACAGCCTTTGGGTCTGTGTTCATTCACCTAGTAAAAGTAAATTCTATTTCACTCATGCTGGTTGGTTCAGAGGAATGTTTCTTTTGAGAAGGGAGTCTGGTGTTCTTTCAAATTCAAGTATACAAAGTTATCACAGTCCACAGAGATGACTTTAGTCTAATCCTTAATTCCAGTCTTTCCTATTCAACAGTACATCATTCACATAATATAAGTGGAGGTGGTGTTAATTAAATTTCTTCACATTTATGAAACCTGTCATATCAGGATCTCATATTGGCAATATATCTGTGCAGTTAAGAAAGATTTAAAAAGAATATTGTGTTTCCTTTTTGAACTCTGTATATATTTGTAAGAAACAAATCCCATAAATAAAGTTTCACTAGAGTATCGAGTTTATTCAACCTTGTATTCCATGGGCATTTAAATCACCATACACTCTGTCCCATGGGAATTTAACTCTGGCTATAGTCTTATGTTAATATGTTAATGTAAAACACCAGTGATTCCTGCTTAATGGAATCATTTCCAATTTGAGACTAACTGATTTAACTTGTTGTAGATTTTGTTCCTTGGATATACTTTTTATATCTAGTGACAATGCAGACAATAGAATTCACTCCATGTAGTTAAATATAAAATTATGTCATACAGGATAACTAGTGGCTTCAGGAAATATTAAAATAGTTAAAGACCAAAAAAAAAAAAAAAAAAAAGAGCAGAGTTTTGAATGACTTTTCTTAAGTGATCTCAAATTCACTTTATAAAACTGAGTCTTCCTGAAGGGTGTTCCTTGCATGGTTCTCAATTTAATTGCCAGAAATCTCTCTCTCTCTCTCTCTCTCTCTCTCTCACACACACACACACACACACACACACACAGACACAGAATAAACAAAAACAAAAACAAAGAAAAGTGCTCCTTTACAATGTAATACTCTTGCTAAGCTTTAGGATCACATCTACCTACTAGCATCAAAGATGCCTAATTGTAACTGAGTTAAAATTCACATCTTCAAGCCACATTTTAAAAATTTAATGTTTATAGTCTTTGCATTTAGATAGGCATACTTGAAGGATTTTGGAATATGAAAAATGAGGAAATACATTCAATGCTTTAAATTTTATTTCTCAATAGAGAAATATAATTCACAACAATCAATTCAGTGTAACTTACTACAATCCCTATTTAGAAATAAAAAACTGGGATACTTTTCATTTGATTAAGGGAGTATGGTATCAGGCACTATATCAAATCAACTGTCTTATTAGCACCATCGGGCTACATATAGCTGAATTATTTTTAAACAAATTTTTCATGCACTTTATGTGAATATGCCATTAAATTAAAACTGGCAGTGTCTAAAATAGTAAGTTTGCCTTACAAAACACTTGAAAGGTAGTATAATATTTTTAAGCAGTTTTCTAGCTTTATCCTAAAAAATACGATTAATCTTTGATGAAATTACTCCTTCTAAATTTTATGTGAGGAAATTGGCTTGTTGAGAGTTTGGTAACATTACCACGGTCATACAACAGACTGTGCTTCCTAAATATAGAGTGATTGAAGGAGTACAAAAATTAGTACTCAGACTTAATGAATCCTCCATGAGAAAGCCAATGATATATGAGTGAGGCAGAGCTTTCTCAAGTTAATCATATTATTGAGTATAACTATAAGATTTTGTTATAGTTTATCTGGAAATATTTCTAGCTAAGAAAACATCAAATGTATAGTATCCAGGGAAATCTGACCATAGAGAT
>NW_004955458.1:2842996-2843924 GCF_000276665.1 Chinchilla lanigera | reverse complement strand
GCTTTCTATGTATTGTTAGTATAATGTCTGAATAAAGGTCCATAAACATAAAAGTTGGGAAGGACTTATACGTGGAAGATTGTTATTTTGCTTATAGGAAACTGTTAATATCCCCATATAGACAGTGGGTAAAGAAAAAATAATGTGTATATAGTATTATTTATAAGAGATCAATTTAGATTGTTTGCTATATATTGTTTATTATCTATTGCTATGGGTTTCCTGTTTGGACTTGAATTGGAAAATAAATCTAAGGTTTTCCTGGATTTAAACTGGGAAATACTTCTACAACTGTTTGGCCTTTCCTTGAATTGTATTAAGGTAGTTGTAAAACTTTTCATGGTATAGGTGCTGATGTAACATTTTTCAAACAGATCTAGGGGCATAGTAGACATGGAGCAGTTCATAGGTCAAGCTGATTAACTCAATTTATGATTCATAATACAGATTGGAACCAAAGCTACACACAAAGATTTTTGTCACTGATTGGAGACCATAATAATCTTATATCCAGCACCTCTTTTTAATCAAGAAATAATGTGATTCCTTATAGCATGTGAGGAAATTACAAAGATAGTAAGAGTAAAAACTAAATTGATAGCCAAAATGAATAAATTTATCATGTGCTTATGATTTTAGGGCTAAAACAAACCTACATTTAAGAATTTGTATGAGACTGATTTTAATTCTTTAAGGATATAAGACAGGAAAACTGATGTTTCATCATTGTCAGTGATAACATTATCTAATCTATTTCTCTCCCTAATAGTTTTAGAAATTTAGGGCAAGAATTACATTTCTTCATCACTATATCCCCAACAGCTGTCATAAGATAATTTAATATAACCTGAATGGCTAAATCATGTGTTAGGAAGCCTTTTAACAATTCCAGTACTTATATGACCTTCTATTAATAAGTTATTACATA
>NW_004955458.1:2841801-2842665 GCF_000276665.1 Chinchilla lanigera | reverse complement strand
TACCTCACAAAGCTGAAAGAATTAAATGATCTAATGTGTAGAAAATAATGAAAATAAATCTTCAATAATCACTAAAAATTTTATTCTACTTTTGTTCTCTTTCTCTTATTGCTACTCTTTGTCACAATTATTATTTGTATATTTGTATACAGAATGATAATGCATAAGAAATTATAATATTTTCAAATATGTAAGAAGATATGTATATATTTTTCCCAACTCTCCAGCGGTGCCAGTTAGTTGATCACACAAATATGCAAACTAGCAACAGATTTTTTAACATTCATCCATTAACTAGTAAGTCAAACTTTCCAAAGTCTACATCCACGTTGACTTTCTTTTTATCCAGCCAAATGTCCCATGTCTCATCCAAAGCAAGCTACTTCTATTAAAATTCATTACATTTAGAGCACGTTTTCTCCTTCACTCAAGTACTTTGAAATAAAATATTAAAATAGAAAGTTGTGAAGCAGTACTCAGCTTTTTCAAATTTATTAAGGGTAATATGAGGAAATATTTTAATGAAGAAATGGAGTGGGGGAATGAATAACTGTAATGAAAGTTTTGAGAAGGTAGGCATAATAGACAGCCTTTACAAGGACTTCACTGAGTTACTACTGCACATACTTTCATTTACCGGAGAAGAGTGTAACCTTTTGGATGGTATCCTTAAAAGCTTGTTTCACTTGCTGGTTCCTCAGGGTGTATATGAATGGATTCATCATTGGAGCAACAGAAGTATTGAGGATAGCTACACCTTTGGTCAAAGATGCCTTTTCTTTTGCGGAGGGATTAGCGTACATGAATATGCAGCTTCCATAAGAGATAGAAATGACAATCATGTGAGAGGAGCATGTAGAAAAT
>NW_004955458.1:2839363-2840466 GCF_000276665.1 Chinchilla lanigera | reverse complement strand
AGAAGGAAAAGAAAAACTTTTTTGTTAAAATCAATTACTTCCTACAAACATTTAAATTCGTAAAATGCACAAATCATCTTTTCAAACATTGCTACAGTATATGATTCAGAGTGAGTTGAAGATACCACGTACTGGGAAGCGGATGTTCTTTCCTATAAAGAACGCCTTTCAGAGTCTTACTTCTATCAAAGCATAGCATTTAAATTTAAGCAGGAAAAGGGAACAATTTAACACTTATTACTCTATTCTTGCACTAGATTCCATTAATTTTTTTACTAAGGAAAAGGTAACTATTTTTCAACAATACAAGAGTGAAAAATCCACAGTATATGCACAAATAATATTTTAAAGTGTTTAAATAAAGTGAAATAAAGAAATAATGAACTACTTACCTCTTAATAACGAACTCTTGAATCCTATCATCTTTCTTCAATATTCATATAATTTCCCTGCTGGAAATTTGGTTCAGCAATTTGTTTTTGTTTTGTACTCTGAAAACCGTGGTGATTGAACTGCTTTGCAGCTCTCTGGAAGTATGTTTCTTTCATGAGGGACTAATACTATTTGACCCATAATATTCTTAACTCCTGTTACTGTAAAATTGTTGGAACATTTTATAATATTGCAATTTTTGTTTGCTTTTCCTTTCTCATAGAAGGAATATTTTGCATTGCTCTGATTATTCAACCACAAAATCTAAGTAATGTTTTCCTTAGGCATGAGAGCATATTGCATTTTTCTGCAAATGTTGATTTGAGCAATAGAAATAGAGAATATTAATCTTTATGCATGTTATATCAATGAAGCTGTATTTATTTTATCTGTGTCTTAGTAGCTCAGGGGAATTGATTAAATAAACTAAGAGTACCAAAGAGAGACATCATTAACAGATACAGAGGAATCATTGGCATTTATCCTTTAATTAATATTTATAGGACAGTATAACCAGTAATATAAATTAGGCAAGTCTATGAACAAGAGAATGTGGTCCATAATGTTTGATTTAGAATTTCTTTCTTTTATGACTAAATGACTCCGGGTTTTTCTCTCAGGATTTGGAAACTTTTCTTTAGTAGAGTTTGTATAGTTATATCTCTTGAATT
>NW_004955458.1:2834771-2836390 GCF_000276665.1 Chinchilla lanigera | reverse complement strand
ATTTTTCTTTCTTTTTGCTAAAGTTGAAGAGACTAAACATTACACTTAAATATAATTCCTTTAATCACTGAATTTGGTCAAAATTACAATTTCTGTTTTCTCATGCTAGTTCAGTTTAAAAGCATAAAATCGGCCATATTATCTGTGTGGCATCTCTGATAAATCCTTTGGTAAATGGAAAAAGTTATTACTATGTCAGTCACGAGACAGCTGAAACAAATATGTAATTATATTTATGGCTTAGTACTATGTTTGACAGATTGGGAGTGTGTCAGTTATTAGTGAAGGCTTTGTGATACTATTTATAATTATTTTCTCTATCATGACCATTATCCTCTTATAGGGAACAAAAATAACAATTATTTTATTTTATTTACTGGCATAATTTCGTAACCCTCAATAAATTTAGGAATACCCATATTATACAGGAATATAGCACACAATCATCTTGTGATTACTCAGTTATTTTTTTCTCCCTCTGTACTGGATCTGCATTAGGGCAAGAACAAATTCTTTCCACCAAAAGCATTTCTTTACTGGACACAGTATTGAGTCTTGAAATGAAAAATAAATGAATAAAAGGTAAAAGTAAAAGGTATTTAGAAACATTCAATGGTATGTGTGTTACTTTGTAAGATTTAAAAAATCCTAAAGATTAATATCCTTAGAGAGATGTTGCAATTCTAATTTCAAATTCCAGAATGCTTTGGCTTCCAGATTACAGCAGGTGGTTGAGATGTAATGAATAAAAATTCTTTGAACTAGGTTAAATCTATGTAACAAGACCTTTAAAGTATTTGAATCACTTATATATGTCCTTTTGTATGTTACCATAGTATAAAAATCTAGAATTAAAATGTTAGACAGTTTCCTGATCATATTACTTCAGAAAACAGGAAAAATATGAACATTTGAGGTAGACATTTTTCACATTAAAACTATTTATAAGTGACTGATACCTCAAGCCAAAAAGATTAATTACTGAATTGTTGCCTTTAGGCTTAAAATGTTTACAGTGCATTCTAACTTTATTTTTATACATAGAAATAATAAAAGTTGCAAATTTTACTTTTATCAAGTACAGAATTCTAGCTATAAGGTTAAATGTCACATCCACATTACCTGTAAAAACTGTATTTAATAAGCAACACAAAGGAAAAAGTTTGTCTAAAAATATTAATATGTTTTGAATGCTCATCTTGAAAACACAACCGAAATTACACGGTTTGAGATGTCACTTATGAAATACAAGATAGCATATATGCTTTTCTATGGGATGAGAGAATTAAACCTGTTTTAATATAACATACCATACAGTGTGTCTTAAACAAATATATCTCATTGCCAGAAATTTTTTTTGGGGAAATAAGTTTACTATATTACTAAATAACTCAATACACAATGCATTAGATATATTTGCCTATGGAAAGGGAAGAACTTGACTATGAATATATAAAACTATGTATAACATGCCATATAAAGCAATTATAAGACAGCTGAATATTTAATACAGATACTTCAGAATTTCAAACCTTTATTTAACTGATTTTTATGCCATCTTTTATTCTTCCAAAAATGTGTTCCATTTACTTGCAGAAAATGCTACTCTGTGGACCACA
>NW_004955458.1:2827945-2833291 GCF_000276665.1 Chinchilla lanigera | reverse complement strand
ACTAATTTAATTGCCAATTTTATTTTTAATATTAATATTTTGTCAAAATAATGAGAACATTCAATATGCATTCTCTATATTTAATATGAGAAATATAGAAAGATTCTATACATATTATCTATATTTAGTAGAAGATAGAATAAATATTTTCTGTAATGTGTTTGTGTACAATTTCATAGGTCTGTAATGTTTTGATACCCTCTATGATATGCTAGAAAAGCATGTAGTATATTTAGATATTATTATTTTTGAGCTGAAGTGGACATGCTGTATATGTATTTTTATTTTTTTGGCATGGAGAATAAATGGGAAAAAATACCTACCTTAGATTTTTGCAACTCCTTCCATGGGATAATAACTCATGCATGTTTTCAAATTGAACATCAGCCATCTTTATCTACCAGGATTTATGGAAAAGTGTTTTATTCCCTGGTAATTTTGCCTTACATATTACCACTCAGCGTATGGATCCGCTCACTCACAAGGACATCCAGAAATGTACAGTGACACAGCTTCCTTTTATCTTAATGTAATCAGTTAATTCCCAGCTATTCAAACAGTGCACTGTGAATACCAGTCTGTACATATGGTCTGCTACATGTTGACTGGCGTCCCCTGCATACGGCAGACTGTCAAATCTACAGTGAAGGGCAGAACACAAAGTCATTGGTTCTCCGTCAGACTCCAGCAAAGAGCACACCAATCAAATTTAATTTTATTTTTGTCTACTTTGTGATGATTGGAAGGAATGAATTGAGGAAATAAAAACAGAATTTCAGAAACCTTTAAAAGATGTAGTAATACAGTATTTACCTGTTCTACAGTCCTAGAAGGCTGAGGAAGTAATATTTAAAGAAAGAACAGAGAAAGATATGGCAACATGAGGTTTTATGACTATAGATGCTTAAATTAGGATCCTACTCCGTGGAGTTGTATTTGTATTTCAAATATTCCAGGCCTGCTTTTTTTTGACTCATAATGATTTGGTCTCCTGAGAAGAAGACAAAGTCCAAGTCACATCTCTGCTCTCCTGTGGACTAAGGGGGATTTCTTGAAGCCATCCTGTAGTGTCTCAGTAGTGTCCTAAAGCTTTTCTATTGTGATCGTCCTTTGAGAATGAATACAATCATCTTTGTAATCCACAGAGAACCTACATATTTTCTTGTACAAAATATTTATTTCCATTAATTGAAAATTCTGAATGTTTCATTCTTAATATTTCACAATAAAAATAATCATGAAACATACTTTGTCTCAAAATGAAGTTCTTTACCTAATTAAAATTTATGCATTCCTTTGAAATATATAAATTTTCTATAGAATACTTTTTAAAATGATTCTCTGTAGTATGTTTGGTTTTATGGGATCATTCTACAATGTTACAGAATAATTACTGTAATGTACACATTTTGTTCATAGCTTTCATAGCACTTAAAATGTTCTTATAGCGCTTAAGTAATTTCATTCTCATTAAATATTTCAATATATAATTGTCGGGGCTGGGGATTTAGCTTAGCAGCAAAGTGCCTGCCTGGCAAGCGCAAGGTCATAAGTTCGATTCCCGGTACCACAGAAAAACCAAAAAAAAAAAAAAAAACCACAAAAATATATAATTCTCCTGTGATTTTGGTCCATCATGTTATCCATCTTGGCCTTTATATTTATTTATCCTTTTTAATATTCTAACAAAAATATTACAAAATGGTTTTTATTTATATGACATTCTAACTAGTTAATAAAAGCCATTCTCTAACACTATTTTCCACATATTTTGGCAATAAAATATTTGTAATTTGAGTGTAACATGTTTTGATATAAATTTATATAAACCAATAAGATATATCATCTTGTAAGAATTTTAAATACAAATGAGTATTATATATTTTGGCAAAATCAAACATATCTGGTATAATACAGCAACAAATTTACATAATCAAATCATTTTATTTTCCAGCATTATTAAAGTATGATTTAAAAATTGTATATATTTAAGGTATCTTACATGTTTTGATATAAATATATCTTGTGCATAAATAATAACATAGTCACCTGTACAGAACTACACTATGGCTGGGATACATTTTCATTTAAGAATTAGTTTGCTTCTCTAAGAGTGCTCAGTAAAGCATTTTGGAAGATGGGGGTCTGTAACATGGTGAATGATACACTTGTTTACTTCTTATTGAACAATTCTGTGGAAATAGTGTACTTGGTCTTTAGCCAAAAGGCTGAGAAGAGATTAGAAATAGTAAAAGTGATATTTTATTTTTATCACAAAGGCCCAACTAAAATGAAAGTGTACCAGTCAAGAAGGCAAATGTGCAGATATGCCACCTTTGTTGGAATCTTCTAGTCTCCTTGACCTAATGAATTTCTCTAATTGCTAGACTTAGGTTTAGAAATTTGTGTCAGGTTTAGGGGTAGGATTAAGATTAGGATTAAGTGTAAATTGTTGTTTGTTTGTTTTTTTATTTGCAGGACCACTCCAGAAACGGAATTTTATATTTTCAACTGAGATACATTTTTAACCAATTTTAAAAAAATCTTGAACTCCATTGGTGATTAGTGGTTGAATCCATTTATCATTACATGCTACAGAATGGCAGAATCTGACCATATCTTTTAACATTTGCTTATGAATTATCATAGCTCTTATAGAAAACCCTAGATAAATGCTTGCTCTGTGCTCTATGCATTATTCCAAGTTACTCCTCTAGGAATTTTTGTTAATATCATTACGAACACATGAAGTATAAATTGTTAATTTATTTAGATCACGTTAGTGTTTGATAAATATTTCAAGGAAATATTGACCTCATCAAGTGTTTTTTTTTTTTTTACCTTGTTTCTGTTTATGTGATATATTACATTAATTGATATCCCTTTGCAACTCCATCATGAACCATCGTTGCATGTCTGGAATAAAACCTACTTGATCGTGATGTATGATTTTTTTGAAGACCTGCTGCATTCTATTTGCTAATATCTTGTTGAGGATTTTTGCATCTCTGTACATTTGGGCGATTGGCATGCAGTTTTATTTTTAGTTGGGTCTTTATACAGTTGGCAAGTGAAATGAAGAGACACTTCACAGAGAAAGAAGTACACGTGGCCAACAAATAGATGAAAAACTGTTCAATGTCTCTGGCTATTATAGAAATGCAAATGGAGACAATGCTAAGATTCCATCTTATTCCAGAATGAATGAAAATTATCCATCAAAAAATAACAAATGCTGGCAAGATTAGTGGGAATGTAAACTAGTGCAAGCATTATGGAAATCAGTATAGAGAGAGCAGGGATTTAGCTCAGTGTCAAAGTGCTAGCCTGGTGAGGGTGAGGTCCTGAGTTTGATTCCCGATGCACCCCCCCAATGGTATTCAGATTTCTCAAAGAACTAAAATTAGAATTCCATATGAACCAACTATCCCCATTCTTGGTATCTTCCCCAAAGAGCTAAAGACGTCATACTACAATGAGATGTGCATACCATTGTTTACTGCAGCAAAACTTGTAATAGCTGAATTCTGGAAACAGTCTGTATAGCCATCAACATATCACTAGATAAAGAAAATGTAGTATCTATATATGATGGAATACTACTATGAAGAATCTGAAATTTGAGACATTTGTAGGAAATGTATGCACCTGAAAAATATAATGCTGAGTGGACTAAAGCAGACATACAACTTTAAATACCATATGGTATCCCTCATTTGAGTAATATAAAGTCTAAACAAAGAGAATGATCAGGGATGGCTAGAGGGAGACACGGAGATGGAGCTCTTACTAATTGGAAGAAGGCCAAGAGGCCAAGGGTGAGATGGAGAGGGAGGGGAAGAGGAAATAAGTAGAATAAAGATATGCCATGTTCAGAAACCTAATAACCTAATGAATTTCATTATATGCCATAAATAGGAGCTAAGATGAATAATATTGATAAGAATAAAAACAGGGAAAAGGGAATTTGAGTAGGAGACAGGTTGGGAGGTTGGGAGTGGGGAGTGAAGTGGAAAGGGATTAAAGAACAGAAACAAATTGTATTATGTGCACGTGCACACTTCCCTGAATGATTGTAAACTTCATATACTTCAAGTATATACATTTAAAAAATTAAAATGAAAAAACTCAGACTGTAACTAAATATCCTAATCAATGTAACTAGTGAATGTCATTTTATAGAGTTGCTAGGACAGTGAGCAGGTTAAGTGTCAGACCCTGAGATGTGAGGACATTCATTCATGTGTCACAAAGAGTGAGGATTTCATTTTGTGGACAGAATTGTCAATATCTAAAAGTTTAATTGCTGATGACTGTATTGTGTTATGTGACACCAGTAAATTAAGCATTCCAAATTAATAAAGTAGGCCATTAGAAATTGCTAATGATTAAAAACCTACAGCATGGTTCCAGAAGCTCAGCTTAGGTAAAATAAAATGGATTTCACTTTGTTTTGGCTTTATGAGAAGTTCACTGTGTGTGAAAACTGGTGGTAAGTCATAAAAACCTCAAGAAATATTTCTAATGTTTTGCGACCATAAGAGTTTGCTACAATAAAGGAGGACCTCCAGGAAACCCTGAGTGCTAAAAGGACTATGTTGGGCCTCTAAGAAAAGGAGGATGTGAGAAATTGAGAGGAAAAACAAGATGTTACATTTCCGGTGGATATGTGGATGACCTAGGGGAATGAAGAGAGAAATGAGTATTTACAATGTGACTATTCTTCAACACCTATCAAATCAGAACTGAAAAAAAAAAAAGAATTGCAACATAGATAAAAATCCCTAAATATCTACTTTTGCTTGGTTTGTGTGAAATTGCTATTTCATTGAGAAATGTGGCTTTTTAGCTGACTACTCATTTAGATAATTTCTCTGTGTATGAAAAGATTTGAGAGAATTATGAACAATTTCCTTAAAATCATTCAGTGTAGTATGCTTACAGCAATAGAGTTTATATTCATTAAATACAACCCAGTGCCCATAAACCAAGGAACGGATAAAAAACATGTGTTTTTGTATTCAGTGGTGTACTATTTAGCCATTAAGAAGGATAAACTTGAGACATTTCTAGGCACGTGATTGCAACTTGAGACCATACTGTTAAGTGAAATAAATTGGACTTATATGTGTAAATATCACATTGTCTCCCTGGTGTGAGAAACTAAAGGAGTACATAAGGACCAAGATATACAATAGATATTGTGAAATGGGAAGAAATTTTGCAAAAGGAAAGAGGAACTAGGGTAGACGGAGGCAGAAAAGAAAGAAGGCAAAAGGAAAGAAATGATTTTAAAAGTTTAAAATGAAAATAAAGCTTTGTAAATAAGGAGGGAAATAGGGGTTA
>NW_004955458.1:2804865-2824895 GCF_000276665.1 Chinchilla lanigera | reverse complement strand
AAAGTAGGTATTAATGACCTTCTGAATTTTTGTAGATTCTGTAGTAATTTCATCCTTTTCATTTCTTATTGCGTAAATTAGATTTCTTTCATTTCTTTTTTTGATAAGGTTGGCTAGGGCTTTATCAATTTTATTTATTCTTTCAAAGAAGCAACTCTTTGATTCATTTAGTTTTGGGAAGGTTTTTTTCATTTCAATTGCATTAATTTCTGCCCTAATCTTTATCATCTCCTCCCTTCTTTGGGCTTTCAGCCTGACTTGTTCTTCTTTTTCTAAAAGTTTGAGGTGCAGCATTAGGCTATTAATTTGTTTTCTGTTTTCCTTATGAGTGAATTCGCTGCTATAAATTTCCTTCTAAGTACTGCTTTCATTCTTGTAAGTTGTATTTACATTTTCGTTTATTTGTAGGTATTTTTAAACTTCCTCTTCAATTTCTTCTGTGACCCATTGGTTGTTCAGGAGGTTGTTGTATAATTTCCAAGTGTTTATTGAGTTTTTTGAGTTCATTTTGTCATTAATTTCCAATTTCATTGCACTGTCAGATAATATGCATGGGATAATTTCAATGTTTTTGCATTTAGGTAGGTATGCTCTATGGGCTAGAATGTGGTCTATTTTAGAGAAAGTCCCATGTGCAGCTGAGAAAAATGTGTATTCTGATGTAGTGGGGTGGAACTCTCTGTATACATCTACTAAGTCCATTTGTTTGCAGATTTGGTTCAGATCTGTTTTTTCTTTGTTGATTTTTTGTCCAGTTGCAATTATTTTCATTTAAAACCTTCAAATCTAAATGTCTAAATAAGCTAGATTCCATTTCTTTCTCCTATCTCTGACTGTGTTACCTCTATTATAGGCCTGCTGTCATATTTGTATATTGAGGTCTAAATTTTATGTATAGTTAAAACAGTATCCCAGCAGTTGTTGCCCTGATTCTAAGGCAGTTTATGCTTAGTGTTATTTGTAAGAGTATTCTCCCTGAAATGAAAGAGATGAATATAGAATTTTCCACTTTTAATGACCACTCTAGTTAGAAGTGTCAAAAGTTTTTCAGACTTTGGCATCAAAATAAACTGGGTGTATTCTGTGTTCTCTTCAGATGGTATAAATCTTTTGCCTTTACAAAATAACCTTAGGTCCATGTCAAACATAGAGTGTATGGACCATATCTCAGGCACCTTGACTCAGGAGCTCCAGAAATGAAACTTGATATAGCATTTAAAACATGGAAAATGTACAAGACCATGGATACACGAAGTACCTGGATTCACAATGTGCACATGGATTGAATGTCATTCTGCACCTTATATATGTACAATTATGTGCCAACTGAAAACAAAATATAATCAAGAAATTAAAGTTTACAATTTTTGTTTATGTTTTGTTCTGAGAAAGTTCTCATTATGCAGTTCAGGCTGGCCCTGAACAAACTATGTAGAAGAGCCTGGCTTCGAGCTTCCAGCAATCCACCTGACTCAGGTTTCCAAGTGTGGAGTGATCCACCACTTATGAAATTACATTTCAAAGTTATAGAGGAATTTCTTTAAAACAAAATATTTGGAAATGGTGGGTATGGAAAGTTTAAATAAAAACACTACTTGGGATAATAGGTCCCTCTATGTTTTTTGTCATTCTTTTTATTTTAAAGAGAATAAAAAACAAAACAAAACATTAAAAATGATACAGAATTTCAAAACAAGGTGAGAGAAAATCAACAACGGTTTTTATATTGTGTATTGTTATCTTTGAAGTAGTTTTTAATATTACCAGATATAGGCATGCAAAATTGATCAAAAAATTCAGCATTAACTGCCCCTTTCAATAAACCACTAGAAATTAGTAGTACAATTATCTTAGCTATCTTGTATATATATATATATATATTTTTCCCTCATCTTTCTTTCCTTTCTCTTTTCCCTCATTCCAGTTCTTTCCTTTAGAGCAGTTTCTTTCCCTTTCACAGAAGCTGTTGTACCTTTCAGATTATTTTAGAGAAGAATTCAGGAATGTGGTTCAACTAATACTTGATGTGCTGATGTAGATAATCATTATCTTCCACAAATAAGTCTAGATTATGTTTAGAATTGAAAACATCATAACACAGGGATATATGTGCTCTAATGTTTAAAGCAGCACAATTTGTAATAGGTAAATCTTGGAAACACCCAAATGCCCATCAACTGAAGAATGGGTAAAATACAGGTGGTATTTCACTTTTTCACTCTTTCATTTTCTTACACTAGAGACACAACACAATGTTTACACATGTGGGTCTGATTCATTATCTTATGAGTAGGGTCTCTAGTTGAATCCATTTACCTATAAAAGCCTTGAGTTTATCTTTCTTTGCACCTGAGTAATAATTGTATAAAAATACAACCTGTATTTTATCCATTCCTCAGTTGATGGGCATTTGGTTGTTTCCAAGATTTACCTATTACAAATTGTGTTGCTTTAAACATTAGAGCACATAGATCACCGTGGTACGATGTTTTCAATTCTAAACATAATCCAGACTTACTTGCATTGATTATCCACATCAGCACATCAAGTATTAGTTGAAACCAAATTCCTGAATTCTTCAAAACTTTACTGAATAATAAACAGTTTCTAATGCATATACTTATTGAACAAGAAGCATGGATGACATTTCTCCAATATTATATTTGACAAATTAAGGTAGGATAAGTTTACAGGATCTGTGCAATATCTTAGTGAGTGTGATGGAAAGCATTTACTGAACTCAGCTGAATATCTCAAAGCTCCTTCTTTGCCACTAAGCGTATTCATTCTCCAGTTATTTAAACTCTATGCTTTATTTGCACATCCTTACATCTCAGTTATCTTTCCTTGTGTATATTTTTACTCTGAGAACGGTTCTTACTTTGTCCTGAAAGTTTTCTTTTTTTCTTTTGAAATTTTAACACTCTTTAAACACTGTATAACAATATTTGTTTTATGTGCGTGTGTCTTAGGCAACAAAAACACTTAAAGGAAAAAATTGAGCCTATCCCACTGTCAAGTAAAGTAGATGTTGAATTAATTAATTAATTACATTCAGCAAACTATACTTCTACAAAGCTTATTTTATTGAACTTCATGGCTTCTGTAACCTAATGTGCCACAAAAAGATCTTAATGAAGGAAATATTTCATGAAAAAGAGTAAAACAGAGTAGAACAGAGTTACAAGATTTCTCAAAAGAATCTCTTTTATGAGATAACTAATAAGGTAAATACAGGAATACTCAGTTTTAAAGTGAGTTTGTTTTTATCAAAGTTTTAATTTTTTGTAATCTTTTGTGCTACATCCTGGAAGACTTGTTTTACCTGTTGGTTTCTTACAGTATAAATGAAAGGATTTAGAAAGGGGCACTTGAGGAATATAGCAATGCTACTTTCAGATACAGTCACTCTTGCAGATGCTTTTACATACTTAAAGTAGCGATAATATGTCATAATGACAACAATCATACAGGATGTAGGAATGGGAAAGCTACTGTCCTTTGCTGTGCAAAAGGTAATTTTAGATTGTTCTAATGTTCTTACTGTAAGAGGAATCACTAATACCATTGTGAGCTTAAGTGTCACCATAGCCAAGACAAAAGACATCATTTTAAGAAAAATTGTTTCTGTGCAAGAGATCTGCAGGATAGAACTTTCACCCATAAAACGACCAATTGTTTTGGAAGAACAGAAGTGCAGCTTGGGTCTCATGTCCGAAGGGGGAAAAGATGATTAAGAATCGAATTGCAAGGAGGTGAGCCCCACTGGTAGCTGTTCACAGTGATTGTGTGATGCAGTGGTTTGCAGATGGTCACATAGCAGTTACAAGTCATGGCAGCCAGGACACAAAACTCTATTATTCCCAGTAAAAGGACAAAAAGTAATTAAGCTGTACAACTGTTACAAGAAGTCACAATGGTTACCAAGAATCTGGGAATAAGTATTTTTGTACTTATGATTTCCAGAAGGAGAAAATTGGAAGAAAAAAATACATTGTAGTCTTTAGGCAAAGATTAGTAGAATGAGGATGATAGTGATTAAATTCCCTATTGGGATTAATGCACAGCTTGGAAATAGAAATATAAAAATGAGGAGTTGCAGCTGTGGGTCATCTGTTATCCCCAATGAGTGAACATTATATACATTTACAAATATGACAAAATAAAACCCATTATTTGTGTATCAGTATAATTAGCATACACTAATAAAATGTTTAAAGGTGAGGCTATGTTCTGAAAAGAGGTTACACAAGTGATTAATATGAGTATATTCTGCTAATAACACAATAAAAGTAGCAGAAAATGAACATTTAATAAGGCATTTCATTGCCAAGAAATATAGATATTAAAAGTGTTCCATCTCTTTTATTTGGAAAATGCAGTTATTGCAATATGTACTAAGAATTTGTTATACCTTAACTACCATGTTAAGCAGTTTCATACATTATCTCATTTAATACTTACAACATCCTTTGAATAAGAACCATTAGTGTTCTCATTTTATGGATAGGCCAACTAATACTGAGAGGTTTCAAATGTATTTTGCAAGTTCACAAGGAATTAGATCTCAAAACTTAGGCACTGTGCCTGGTGTTGACAACACATTTCTATCACCTAAAGAATTGGAATATCATTTTTGTGTTGCAGCTTGAAAAATTTTTAATTGATTCATAATACCTAGTGTTGTTTAGGATGCAATAAAAAGGGTTCATTCACTCTATCTGTAAGATGGAAATGGTGATCTATTAAAATGTAACTCCTATATCTGTAATCTGAACACTTATACATATGCAAATAAATGCACAAGAATGTGTTAGAGCATTGTAATTAAGGACATGCATTGGTTGCAGCATAATTTCTTAATCAACAATGAGATTACTACATTATATGTATTTTCTCCTATTGTGTGCAATTGTTACTGAAAGATGAGTTCTGTCTAGACAACGCAGAGATATCCATTATGCTCATTACCTGAGACAGCAAGCAGGAAAGTTGCAAAATATTTCCTATGGTCAAGTTACATTCAAGTATGAAGAAAAGTTCTTTGTGATGTGTAAATTTTTTTTTTTTTTGGGGGGGGTACCAGGGATCGAACTCAGGACCTTGAGCTTGCCAGGCAGGCGCTTATGCCACTGAGCTATATCCCCAGCCCACTGATGTGTAAATTTGATTGTGGGTGAATATGCACAAAACAGGTACCTGGTAGAACATATGAGAATTGTTTTATACGGAGTAATTTGAAAATCTGAGTGAAAACAGAAGCCGAGAAAGAAACATCAGGACCGCTCCAAAAGGCATTAGGTACTGTGATACTGGATTCTCTTTATGTAAATGATACACTATATTAATTTTAAAAGTAAAAAGTGAGGTTTAAACTATTCTTGTTTTTATTTTGCTTTTTGATTGGTTTGTTTTGTGTCTGATTTGATTTGCTTTGGTTTGGTTTGGCTTGGTTTGGCTTGGCTTGGCCTGGTTTGGTTTTTGGTCCTAGGGATTGAACCCAGGGCCTTCCCATGAGCTGCATCCAAAACTATTTTTAATTGTTTTTTCTAATTTTGAAACATATCTCACCAAGTTGATTGTTTCCCAGGCTACGTTCAAACTTGTGATCTTTCTGTATCAACCTTCCAGAGTCTGGGATGACAGGTGTGGACCATTTTGCCTAGTTTACTCTTCTGGTTTTTAGATACTAATTTTGTTTTAGTCTTTCATTCTGCTCTGTGCTGGCAGAGATGTGTAAAGGAATAAAATGTGTGTACTACCCTGAAAGAATGGTCTACTGTAGAGTAGATCAGTCTTGAAATTAACCAACCTCCCCAGTGAATTGAGAATAAACTATCTCTTGAGTATACAGCGTCCAAATGTATATTAGGAAAATGAAATATAGCCAAAGGGAGTCCGGGTTGGTTGCATCTGCAGATTGTTACAATTTTAAACTTTTGCTTATACCTCACTAGACAGCAGGGTTTTCCAGAAATATACACCATGACCTCACTACATCTCTTGAACTTATCTCTGCTTTTATTTTTCCTTTCTTCAATCTAATATCTTAGGCATTTATACAGTGACAAGAGAAGGTAAAGTTATCTTTGTATACTCTTCAATTCTTCATCTTACCTAGAGAGCTATGACATACTTTACCTTTCAGTAAAGTAAAGCTTTATATCTGGGAAATTAACTAACTGAACTCAAAAGGTTTGTAGTACTAGCTTTGAAGTTCAGATCAGAGGGATGTGATGATTTTGTTTGTATGGAAAGATAAAGATAGAAAAGACAGATTTATTTTCACACAAAGGCAAGGCTGCTGGAAATCTTAATTTCTTAATATATTTTCTCTACGTGAGAGGATTTTATATAAAAAAAGACATGACAAAATCTCCCAAAGAATATTATAAATACAAAGAATTTCATATTTCATAGAAATCAAGAGAGTTTGTAATTATGTGTGATTAATGTCATAAGACACCAAAATATTCCCATATCAGCAAATAAATGTATTTTTGTCCATTTTCTGAAAAATTTTTAGGGAAAACCACAGGTGTGCTAATTACTATGTTAATATTACTATGTTAATATTACTATGTTAATATTTGATTACTACTGATTTCACATTTAATATACTTTAAACATTGTTAAATAATTCTCTCTGCCTTTTAATTTGTAAGTTTTTGAAATATATTGTCAAAAATTTATATTTATAAAGGAAAGAAGTGCTGATTTTAAGAAAAATAACAAGCAAAGAGAAAATACACAATATCTGCTTTAATATTTATCACCTACAGAGTTGTCCAGTTCATTCCACGGGAAGTAATACTAGAATGCAGTTGAGAACTTATGTCATAAATATAATGGTCAAATCTAAGGACAAAGACAAAACAGGAGAGACAAAGACATATAGGTCGTATTTACAGCTTTGTGGTTTCTATAAAGCACATGGAATATTTTATTTATTCTAGTTAGTGTTTAGGAAAAAAGTCAAAGTCTTTGGACATCAAAAATTCTTTTATGCATTCTTTCTTGTCCTCTGGAAAATACTTAGTAAGATACAAATTAAATATCATAAAGAAGAGTGAATTATTAAATAATGGACATAAACTAACAAAAATGAGTCACTATGTTAAAGAATTATATGACGGGGCTCTGGTCCTATGAATTTTACTTCATTTTGCTGATCTCTCTTTTCCATAGATTAATGTTATTCATTTTGTAACCAAGTGAACTTCAGGTCCATATGTCAGGGATTGCAATGACTTTTATTTTCATGGTCATATTTTAAAATATATGTAAAAAGAATAAAAATATTGATAAATATTATTACTCATCACTCGTGTAAAAATACAACTTATATACAGCATAAAGCAACAACGAAGAGTACAAGTTCACAAAATATTATTAAATTTACTATTTGTGATTAGGTCATCAATTTCTACAAATAAATTTTGTAACTTTGTGATTGGCATCAGAATTAAAACTAAAAGTTAAATATAGTGTTTTACTTCTGAAAGAATATAACCTTAGGAACCACAGATCAGTACTCAAATTGCAGATATAGTTAATGTATATTGTTGTAGAGATCTCTAATCCACAATTATGTCACGTATAGAAAATCTGACTGTGTAGAAGTTTAATGTTTAATTACTAGTGAGGGGGATTGAGACATAGATTGGTGAATAAAAGCTTCCCCTTCAATTTATATACACATATTTTCTACTTTAATAAGAATGAATGAATATCGGAAAACTTCTTACAGGGAAAAAGTCCATTGCTTCATTTCATTGGTGCTAGTTCACACAATATTATATTTTCATTTCCTTCATGTTCAACTTTTTCATTTTGTTTTGTTTTACAGCAATAGGTATCTTTAGAATGAAAAATATGAGTCTGAGAAACCACACACTGATTACAGAGTTTGTTCTCTTGGGTATATCAGACAATCCAGAAACTCAGGCTGTAATTTTCACTTTTTTATTCATAGCTTACATATTAAGTATCGCTGGAAACCTAACCATCATCATTCTCACCTTGTTAGATGCACAGTTAAAGACTCCAATGTACTTCTTCCTCCGCAATTTCTCCTTCTTGGAAATCACATTCACCAGTGTTTCCATCCCAAGATTTTTGTATTCAATAATTACTAAAGTCAAGGCCATTTCCTATAACAACTGTTTAGCTCAATTATTTTTCTTCATCTCCTTGGGTGTGTCTGAATTTTTTCTTCTCACTGCTATGTCCTATGATCGCTATGTGGCCATCTGCAAGCCTCTGCACTACACCACCATCATGAATGAGAAAATCTGTCACCTCCTGGTCTTCAGTTCTTGCCTGGCTGGATTTCTGACCATTTTCCCACCACTCATGCTTATCCTCAAGTTGGATTTCTGTGCTTCCAATGTCATTGACCACTTCTCTTGTGACTACTTCCCCATCCTGCAGCTCTCATGCTCAGATACATGGCTTTTAGAGATGATTGGCTTTTACTTCGCCTTTGTCACTCTGCTCTTCACATTGGCATTGGTGATTCTTTCCTACATACGCATCCTGAGCACCATTCTGAGAATCCCTTCTGCCACTCAGAGGAAAAAGGCTTTCTCTACCTGTTCCTCTCACATGATTGTCATCTCCATCTCTTACGGAAGCTGCATATTCATGTATGTCAAACCCTCCGCAAATGAAAGAGCATCATTAACCAAGGGAGTAGCTGTTCTCAATACCTCAATTGCTCCCATGTTGAACCCTTTTATTTACACATTGCGAAACCAGCAAGTACAACAAGCCTTCAAGAACTTTCTTCATAAAGCAGTGTCTTATAAAAATAAATGAAAGTTATTATTAACAAGAATGAGTGTGATGGTGAGGATCAATAATGCAATAAAGAGTTGAATTTTGCCCTACCTTCTGATATCCATCTCATAACTCTGCATTTCTGAGCTCACTGACTTCAATTTTCTTTCTAATTTGCAAGTGCATATAATGTGTTTTCCTTTAAAAATATCTATAGGACCCATGTAGTCATCCTTTATCCATTATAAATAGATGATGAGTAGAACATAAATCACTCTACCATTATTAATATTAAAAAATATTTTACTGTAGTGAACTACAGGAGTAAACACCATTTTAATAAGCTGACTCAAATTTTCTATTTTCTGTTACAATTTCATTTTAAAAATGATATGAAACATAAATATATTAAATATCAGTAACATGTATTTCTTGCATACTGTCTGCATGGAAGCATTTCTGTCCAGTTCTTCCTAGTCATCTGATGAATTTATGTATTTTTCTTTCTACTTAAAAGTAATTGGAAGTTTACAATATTCTATTTGCTGGCTATGCTGAAAGCACATTCTTAACTATTTTTTATGTATTCTACTTATATATCTATACTTACTTTTGAAAATATTTAAAAAGATGAATGTGATAGTAAACACCAATACTTCATATGACCTAGAAATTGGATAAAATTTTCTTAAGTAATAATAATTCTTCAAGGGAGTGCTTTTGTTCTCTGCCAAGTTTGGATCAGCAATACTCATAAGCCTAAATAAGTATAGTTATCTGTTTTTCATGAATGGATAAATGTATGCTCAGAAAAATTGTATGAATTCATTAAGGTCATAGACTAATACTATCCAATATGATAGCTTGATTTAAAATGCAAACCAAAAATAGTCTTGCTTCATTTACGTTTTGGTAGTTTTTACTAGGATATGAAAACAATTTTATTTTATTTTTTAGTTACATTACCTCTTGCCAGGGAAAGGATGAACTCTAATATTGTACTTGGCATATAAATTATAACATTAATCAGAACAAGAAAATCCTCAATTACCACTGCTATTGAGTTATTCTTCAATAGAATAAACAGTAAAAACCTGTAAAATTTAAACTCTAGTAAAATAATAAAAATTCTTAATGGAAGGAAGTTTAAATAATAGCGATAACACATTTAGGATAATTTAAAAGATTCTCAGTTTTAACAATATCATGGTTTGTGCTTTTTTTCCTTTATTCATTTTCCATATGAAAAAACAGTAACATGATATACATATTTCCAAATATGAGTCTCTAGTGTCAGTAAGTTACTGCAGGAATTTCAGTCTTGAAATCAAATCTTGCCTATTTGATGATAAGGTACTTTTGATTGAAAGGTGTTACCAAATTCTGGGGTTCTGAAGACTTTTTCAGGTACTCACTGTGCACAAAGAACTGGACAAGACATGATAAAATGGTAGCAAGGTTTTACACTTATTAAAGGTAGGAAAAGAAGCACACTCTGCAGAATAAGAGCGGGCCACTGAGGGAGTTGACAGTGACTACAAGGTTAATAGCAATGTCTTTTGTATTTCTCGTTCTTCAAGCTGATGTTAGATTGAGGCCATCCTGTCAAAAGCCTGCTTAATTTGAGTCTGCAAGAGTTGAAACTAGCACTTTCTGATTGGTCTGAGGTGCAGGGTTTGTAAATTGTATTCTCAGGTCTGTGTGAGATCTGCATGATTGACAGGTCATGCCTATTGTCTTAGACAGTTGGATGTGCCATAATTTCTGTTATGAAAAGCTCATGCTTTTAAGAAAACAAAGAATTTAAAAATCTTAGAAAAGTAAAAATTACAGTGGTACCTCAGTTCACAAATGCTTTTTTTTGTGAACAATTTGGTTTATAAACAAAAACATTTGGGAAAATTTTGTTTTTGTTGTCAAACTCTACATCAGTTGACAAACATAACTGTGGCCACCTTTTTTGCACAAACACAAACATACCCATCTTTTCCAAAATCATGGAACAAACTAAGCTTGTGAACTGAGATACCACTTTAATGTTTTATAAATTCTTCTTTAAATGTATATGTCAATATAATATGGTTTCTTTTACATGTCCTTTCTTTTAAATTTACTCAGTAAAGGATATTTTAGAGCATGGATATGAATACATCTTATAGGGGTTGGGGATATAGCTCAGTGGCATAAGCACCTGCCTGGCAAGCACAAGGTCCTGAGTTTGATTCCCAGTACCCAAAACCAAACCAAAACAAACAAAAAATATATCTTGTAAAATACCTGATGTGAGCAAATGTATCTCATAAAACAAACATAAATTCCAGGTTATATTTTACAGCCTAAAATAAATAAAGCATAAAATAAAGAACTGTGGCTGATGTCAAAGGTGATTCAACAACACACTAACCAAGAATTAACTATTCAAATGTTTCCTTTAAATAAATTTTAATTATACTCTTTAATTATATTAAGAAGTGGAATATGGTGAAAGAGACTGGGCAGTGCATTGCTAAAACGGGTCATCCTTTCACCTGTAAGATGAGCAATTATCTTTCTGCCTGTGAGTGGGTCATTACTTTTTTCTATTAACCAAGCAAACTTTCTAAAGATACATAAATTTCATGTGTTGCCATTGTCAAAGCATGAGTATTCTCAGGTCCAAACTACAGTGTACTTCTCTCTAGAAGACTGCACTTCTGCTCCTTTGAGTGCCCTTTTAAAAGTCTGCCTGGTAAATCCTTTCATGTCTGTTAGAGATGCGTCCTGAACATTCTTTCTGTAAGATACAAGTCAGAGAATCTGCAACTTATGTGTGTCAGCTATTGTCTGCATTTCTCCACAATGTCTTTCCTGTTGATTTTATCTTTGTTTCATTTTTATTAGGACATATTTTCACTACAGAATGATTGTACTCAGGGTTGGGAGGTGGTGCATGTACATAACACATTTCATTCCACTTTTTCCCTGCCCTTCACTTTCCTTTTATTTTTCCAGCAACAGATTCACTTATTTATCTTATAAGGCTTATAAATTTAATTAGGAGATGTACAGAATGAAAATCAGACTAATAGATCAAAGAACATGTAAAACAATTGTACTAAGTCAAGGTATACTTTTAGATGCATTGTCTTACACTGGACCACAATACCTTTACAGAGAGGCAGAGAGAGAGACAGACAGAGAGACATATGAGAGAAATCATGTGATATTTAAGTTTGTACACCTGCATTACCTAACATAACATTATGGTCTCAAGGTGCATTCATCCTGGTACAAACAACTCAAATTTTTCCTACTTTATGGCACAGTATTACTCCATTGTATATCAAAAGCTCACTTTTTTATCCATTTATCTGTTAATGGCCATATAGGCTGTTTCCAAGGTTTAACTATTATGAATTTTGCTTCTATAAATACGAGTATGTATGCATCAGTGTGCTATGATGTCTTTAATGCTTTATGGAAGATTTCTAGAAAGGGAATAGCTGAGTCAATGGAATTTCTACTTTTACCTTTTGAGAAATCTCCATAATGATTTCCATAGTGTCAGTTTATAATTCCAGCAATAATAGAGGATTCCTTGCTTCCCACAACCTTAGCAGCATTTGTTGTTGATTGATTTCTTGGTGATAGCCATTATTTTTGAAGTGAGATGGAATCTCAGTGTTGTTTTAATTTGCATTTCTCAAATTGCCAGTGATAGTCAACATTTTTAATGTATTTATTGGCAGTTTGTATTTGTTCACCTGGGAAGTGTCTCTTCATTTTGAATGCAAATTTGTAACTCAGTCTTTAAATTTGAGGGGTCTAATTTTTTGAGCTGGTTATATATTCTAGATATCAGTCCTTTTTCTGAGGAGTAGCTGGTAAAATTTTTTCTGTTCTATGGGTAGTGTTTTCACTCAGTTAGTAGTTTCCTTTGCTGTACAAAAGCTTTTTAATTTGATATGATCACATGTGTTGATTCTTCATATTATTTCTAGTGCAAATGGGGTTTTGTTCAGGAAGTCTTTGGCTACTCCTATGTCTTCAAGAGTTTTACCTAGTTTATCTTCCAGTACATTGTTTCTATATTGAAGTTCAGATTTTTTTCAATACATATTGATTTTAGTTTAGTGCATAGTTAGACATATGGGTCCAAGTTAAACCTTTTGCATATGAATGTCCCATTTTTACAGCACCATTTAAAAGCACCGCATTGTTTCTGTAGTGTAAAGCCTGAAAGAGTTAATTTAATCTAGGAGATATGATAGACATTGAGAACTGATAGGAAAGAACTCATAGGTAAAGGATAACTGGGATATGGGAAAAGAGAAGGGAAAGAAGGAGAAAGTTTGTATATATGTATATGCAGGATAGTTAACATGGGTGTTCTACTGTCCTGTATTTCCTTGCTGAAAGAAACTGTCAGTGAGTCATTGGTTGATTAGCTTTGTATGTCTATATGTGTTTTCATGAGAAACTACATTGAAGATATCAATATGTAATAGAATAAGCATTGTTAATTCCCTACCACTCTGTTTGTAACTCTGTAATGTCTGTACTGATTCTATGCTATTTTGTAAAATGTTATCGGTCTGTTAGTATTTTCCTCCTTTAATTTCTAAAATAAAAAAAAATATCTTCCATCAAAGTTATTTGACCTCTTTGTCAAAAATAAAATAGGTGAGAGTGGCTCAAGTTGTTTCTGTGTCTTCTATTTTTCATTGATCCAAAATCTGGATCAATGAAATAAAATCTGGATCAAGAAATTTGTCTGTTTGTCTGGACTTTTTTTGGGGGTGTGTTGCAAACACTAATCTGTTTCTATCACTGTAACTTTGTAGTGTAAGGGGATTTCCAGGACTGTGATGCCTCCTGCTTTGCCTTTGATGCCCAGAATTACTTTTGATATTTTAGGACTCCTCTGGTTCCATATAAATTTTATGATTGCTTCCTGCAGTTCTATATGGAATTCTGTTGGTATTTTTATTTGGATTGCACTAATTCTATAGAACAGTCTTGAAAATATGGTTACTTTGACTAGATTTGTTTGGCCTATTCAGGAACAGAGAGTGTCTTTCCATTTTCTGATATCCTCTTCATTCTCCTTTTTCAGGGCACTATAGTTTTACTATAGAGGTCTTTTATTTCCTTGATTAGGTGATTTTCCAAATATTTCCTTTTGCTTGTTGTGACTGTGAAAGTTATTGTTTCCCTAATTTGCCTCCCAATGAGTTTGCTATTAGTGTACATGACCAACATTGACTTTTTCAGTGTTGATTTTGTATTTTGCTACACTTCTGAGTTTGAATATTAGTTCTAGGAGTCTTTTGGTGCAGTGTTTGGAGTCTTCTATGTAGAGAATCATGTGATTAGCAAAAAGGATAATTAAAATTCTTCCTTCCCCATCTATATCTCTTTTATTTCTTTCTCTTGTCTTATTGCTGTAGCTAGTGTTTCAAGACCTATATTAAACAAAGGCAGTGATGGTAGTCTTGCTTGTCTTGTTCCTGACTTTAGAGGGAAAGATTTAAGCTTCTCTCCATTTAATATGATGTTCACTATTGGTTTGTCTTAGGTTGGTTTTATCAGTTTGTGATAAAGTCCTTCTATTCCTATTTTCTTCAGTGTTTTTATCGTGCATAGGTGTGGGGTTTTTCAAGTGCTTTTTCTGATTCTGTTTAGCTGTTCATATGATTTTTGTCCTTGGTTCTATTGATGTAATGTATTACATTTATAGATTTGCATATGTTGAAACATCTCTGCATCCATGAAAACTAATTTGACCATAATGAATCATCTTTATGATATTTGCTGCTTTCTCTTTGCAAGTATAAGTGCAACAAATTTGCATATGTATTTAAATATTTCTGAAACCATAGAATAGGTAATATGGGTATATATATTTTATCATATAAGACAAATGATGCAATATTTAAATTTTTGTCTCTGTTTGCACTTAACATTATGTCTTAGAGCTGCAACTGTTTACCTACAAAAGCTTCAAGTTTATCTTTCTTCATGATAGCGTAATACTCCTATATCGAATGACACAAGATAGACATTTCCATTCCAAAATTTGCAAACAGGGAAACACAAGGGAATGGGACAAAAGCAAGTCCAAAATCCTGCAGGGTGAACATGAAGTCCCGTAATTCTACATGACAATTCCAAGGCAATCTGTGGCAAGATATGACCTTCAAAGGGCTTGAGTGGTTCTGACCCTATGGCATTTCCAGTGGCTGTAGTTCCCTTGGCTTCTTTCTCATGCTGATTCTGCTCTCTCCTTGCAGTTTTCCTCAGATGAACCACATTCCTGGCTTCTCCAAACACCTGGGATCTCTACTGCAACTTTGGCTTCACACTCACAGCTTTATATAGTGCCCTCTCAGAGGCAAACTACCTGGCCTCCCAGGCTTTTTTCTGAAATCTAGGTGGAAGCCTCCCTAAGCCCATGACTCTGGTATTCTGCATGCACCTAAATGATGCCAGAATCTGCTGCCTGCAGGAGCTGTACTGTCAGGCTTCCCTCTCTCTTGGCTGTAGGGGTTGAGTGCCTGGATTACTAAGCACTCTGAATCTGACCAACAAATTCTCTATGCTGCCACCATTCTAGAGTATGGTTTTCTGTGACTTTCTTATCAAAAATCTTTCACTTTTGCAATTTTGGGTCTGGAAAGGGTGGTGTCCTTCTGCTTCTTGAGATGCTTTCAGGCCATCTTTCCTAGTCTCCTGTTCCTTTTCAGCAATCATGATCTCTGCTCTATTTTTGCAGTTTACAGATTTACTGGAGCTTACTTTCTGACCAAACTCACAATGTTTTAAAATTATTTTACTGGGCTCTTTGCTGTTGATTCTCAACATAAATCTGTCTGCAAGCCCCCAACAAAAGCCATGTCAACACATCAACATTTGACTGTCTTTAAATTTCTTCTACAAGGTTAGTTAGTTCAATACTCTAAATGTCAGTCTCAGGCAAAGTCTCTGGACATGAGCAAAATGCAGACAAACTTTCTGCCAAGCCATAACACACATCATCTGGAGTCCAACAGCCAATGAAGTCCTTCTTCCCAGCAGAAACCTCCCAAGCCTGTTCTTTACCAGCAGGATTTCTATCAGTCTTCTGGTCTTCTGAGATCTAAGCAGAATCTTCCATACAAAGCAGTCTAAGCTGTCCCAGCTCAACTCTTTCAGGTAACATCTCTGCACCTTTCCAAACTCTTCCCACAAGACATTCCCAAACATTCCTGAACTGCAAAGTCAGGTAGAGTCACAGCAACAACCCCACTTCTCTGGTATCAAATTATGTCTTAGTTACTTTTCTCTCATTTTTGAAACAAAATACCAAACACCCAAAATTAAGGTAGGAAAGGTTTATTCAGCTCAGTCTGTAGTTTTCATCATGTAATTGGCTTGCTCCATCTCAGGGTGGCATCGCAGAGGGGCAGTCACTCATGGCAGTGGAAGTTACCAAAAGCAACCAGACAGGAGAGAGAACAAGTGTCTTTTCTCCCGTATATTGTAAGCAGGCAACCCATCCTAAGTTGGGTGCAGCACTCACACCCCTAAACCCATTACTAGACCATGAACTAGTCTGACATTCAGCCATCTACAAAGAGCTTGCCCCTCATGACCACATGAGGCTTTGAGGGGACATCCAGACACATAGCAACAACAAGTTAACACTATAGACTTATAATCAATAAGAGTAAGAGGGTGAAACAGAAGAGTTGTAGATTGGTAAATTTGGTATTTGTGCACTAGCCCTCCTTACTAACAAATCAAATGTGAGTGTTATGGTTTGTGTCTGGATGTCTCTCCAAAGCCTCATGCAGTCATGGGGTGGGCTTCCAGAGTTTATGATTGATTCATGGTCCAATGTTGGGATTATAGATGTGAGTGCTACACCAGCCCTGGGGCAGGTAGTTTGCATACAGTGTAAGGGAGGGAAAGAGGCTTCTTTCTGCCACTCCCCTCTTTTTGCTCTTGTTGCTGTCTTTCACTACCATGAACTGTTGCACTCTGCCATGTGCCACCCTGCTTTGGAGCCAGCTCAGTAAGGACTGAAACCTCCACAAACTGCAAGCTAAATAAAGTGTTCCTTCCTTAATTTTGGGCATTGGATATTTTGTCTCAGCAATGAGAAAAAAGTAACTAAGGCAGTGAAGCTTTGTCCCACTACACTATTAACTTATATTTGGAGAGAACCTTTTAAAATCTGTCATTGGTTTTTTAGGGTGCTGGAATTTCCTCCCAGATGTGATTTTAAGATTCTTTTGTCCCAAAGAATTGAATGAGGCAAGCACAAGTGGTGGCAAAGTTTCACGTTTACTAAAGGAGGGAAAAAAAACAGGCTCTGTAGAGCTAGTTTGAGTCTAGTAAAAGTAGGAAAAAGTGAAAAAAAATTAAAAATACATCCTACAGCATAGGGTGGGCTAATATGAAGAGACACAATAGCAAGAACTTAATAACAGCTGTTTCTCTCTAATATTTCACATGCAGACATCACAATCAGGTTACCCTATCAAAAAACGTGCGTTCTGGCGAAAAGCCAACATGTATATATATTTGTTTAAATATACACATGAATCACTAAACAAATTCAGTATCTTATTATTATGTTAAAAACATGAAGGATGATTAATATTATTAACAGATAGATACCTTGATATATATAACATATAAAATAATTTTGTCTTATCTTTGAGTTGTATCAGAGGAAAATGCTTAAATTATTCCATAATGATTTTGTGGATGAATTCAGAAAAGATTCGTAATACATTAAAGAAATATGAGATAGCATAAGAAATTATATTTCTGGGAAGAGACAAAAGCAGAGATGAAGAATTAAAGAGTGAAATATTTACGGGTTTTCCAGTTAAATGTGTGTATATGTTTCAGTTATAAATTTCATTCAGACAGATTCTTTATTTTTTTTAGTTTTTATTTTTATTGATGCATCTTTGTAGTTCATAATAATAATTCTCATGGGAAGCTGACATACATCTTAATTATTTTTTCATCCCCTTTCCCTTCCTCTCATCTTTCCTCCTTCCATCTCTTAGTGGTTATATTTATCTTTTATCAGAATATTTTTGGTTAAAGTTAAATTATGAACACAAATAATATGGTCAACTCACTTAAATTAAAATTATGCAGTGGGTTAATATTACACGAGGAAAATGCTTTCTGTGTTTGTCCGAAAAGCTGTAAATTCCCTCACAAAGTCCATGGCATTTCACTTTCAAACAGTGAAATATTTTCTTCATGATTTTCCCTCACACTGTGCAACATCTGGAGTCCTGGTATAGATATATTCCACTCACTATGTTTGCGCCATATTTTCAGATGAAAGTTTTGCTGTCATAAAAGGAAATTTCTCTACAGTTACTTGATAGGCTATTCAGATGTATCTCAGAGGGCTGATAACTCTACTTTTCTCTATGCAGAATGTAAACATAGGACCTTTAATGTGTTTTGTTATGAATAATTTCAGAAATATTCTTCTATCCTTCAAGGCATATCAATTGTTAAGGACATTTTTTTTTTTTTTGTCTTTTTGAAACAGGGTCTCCCTATGCAGTTCAGGCAGGCCTTGAGCTCACTTTGTAACCCAGGCTGGCCTTGAACTCACAAGGATTCTCCTGCCTCAGCCTTCTGAGTGCTAGGATTACAGGCATGCGCCACCACACCCAGCTTCTTAATGACTTTTGAGATGAATAATATATCACTTCTCGGCCTTTTGGCTAAGATCAAGTGAGATGAATAATATAGGGCAGCAATGAATCCATAAAGAGGACCAATTTTAGCAGTCAAACTTACATTAGTTGATTCCAAACCTTGTGTGCCACAAGAATGCTCAAGATATTTTCCAGCAAGATGTTAGCTTGTTATTTGAGGAATGGCAAAGCTTGGCAAAAATAAACCAAGATTCTCTTACAACCATTTTCCGATGATGCATGTATCACCCTTAAAACAAGGGGAAAATCAGCTTAAGTTATGAAAGGCAAAATTGTCCAAAAGTATATTAGGAGAAAAGGACTTAATGAAACCATTGTTGACACTGCTGATATTGTGATATTCCATTGCAGCTAAAGCATATGCAGGGATGATTGTTCTTGTCCTCATTTGAGATAATACTCATGTAAAATTGGAAGTAACTCAAAGTTCACCTTACAATTCTTATTATTTCCAAATAGATCAACATAAAGATTGCATCATTTTCATGCAGGATTAAGATAGAATGGGGTAGAAATGATGTGTGAAAAGATAGTGGCTGAAAAATTGCCAATTTTGATTTAAGACATAAATTATAAACCCAGCAAACCAAACAAACTCTAATTAGGGTAAACTCAAAGAAAATCACATAAGAAACATTATAATCAACTGTTGAAAGCCAGAAACAAATTATCTTAAGAGCAGAATAGACAAATGAGAGAGAGAAATTCCTTTATACCCAAGGAATTGTCAATAAATCTACTTCATAATTACTCATTAGAAATGACAGAGACAGTAACTTTTCCTTTTTCCATACCCTCAGCAACAATTGTTACTGCTTGCTATTCTTTTTCATGATAGCAGATTTTAAGTGATAGTTCCTAGTGACTTTTCTTTTTCTTTTTCTTTATTTGAAAAAATAAAAGAAGGAAAACACTTTAACGAACAGACATACATTTACAAAATAGCATAAGAACAATACAAACAGAGTTACAGACAAAGTTGTAGGAAATTAACCATGGTTGTTGGATTACTTATTGATATCTTCAAAGTGGTTTCTCAGGAAAACAAATAGAGACATACAAGATTGATCAAACAAGTAATCATTAACTGTTCCTTTACACAGTGAATTTTAATTGCATTCCCTTAAGATCAGTGATATTGAGAAGCTTCTTATATGGCTAGTGGGTATTTGTAGAATTTATTTAGAAAATATCTGTTTAGGTCTTTTGTCCATTTTAAAAGTTTTTTTTTCCCTTTTTCTGTGTGTTGTAGGAGGTCTTATGTACTTTGAATATTAATTATTTATCATGGTCTGTAAATTTTTGAATTATACACATTGTCTTTTCAGTCCATTGATTATTTTGTTGTGCAGAATATTTTTAGTTTAGCTACTCACACCTATTTATTTATTTTTAATTGTGCCCTAAAATTTTATTAGAATACATGCACAACTTTCCTGGAACTTGGCAAACTCCCTACTTTTAAATTTGGTTCAGCTACCAAAATTTTTACTTATTATCAAAGAAAATGATTTTTGTTGGTACATTTTG
>NW_004955458.1:2793442-2803835 GCF_000276665.1 Chinchilla lanigera | reverse complement strand
GCCACCCATAGTTATTATAATCATTGACCACTATTAGAATTTTTAAAGTTTTGTTTCTTCTTTCAAGTTCTATCATTTCTGCATTATGAATAGCTGACAGCCAAGAAATGTGTTTACCTTTTATAACCCAGACTTTTCCTCTCTTATAGGCTAACATTTCTTCCTTTTTCAGCTTTTTCTTTTGCAAATCTTTTGGCACTTTCTGTTCAGTCTCAGTGTCTCAAATATGTCTGTCTTGTACAATTATCAAAGTTCTGGAGAAGTATAAAAAATTGATCATAATAAGTCAATGTCCCACGTTCGAATGTGGTTTCATCAGTGTCAAAATAATTCCTGTACACATGGAATGATCTTTATGATTATTACCAAGTGCTACCCCCTTTCCAATGTAAACTATTAAAGACCAAATATACCCAGATTTGAATTCACCAAGCATGTGAGATTCGATACGAAATGTAGCTCTTTTTAGGGGCATAAGCTGAATCCACCCCCATCAACCCTTATACAGTATTAGACTTTCATCAATTGTGGTATCGCCCTCAAGTCTAAGTACAGTAGAAAACTTTTTGAAATTTCAACAATTAGCCATAACTTAGTTTAGGATTTGGATGAGGACTAGTTTCAAAAGTAATTAAAGCAAAACATTTATGACATCACTTTACTAAAAAAAGGTGTTTTAGTGCAACCTTTTTTAGACCAGTATCACTCATATTTGGCCTACATATAATTCCTTGAAGAACATGGAGAGCAAAAAAGTAAACAGCCAGCCCGACTTGGTGGTGCACCCCTGTAAACCCAGCACTCCGGAGGCTAAGGCACGAGGATTGTTGCTAGTTGGAGACCAGCCTGGGCTACAAAGTGAGCTCAAGGCCAGCCTGGACTGCATAGCGAGACCCTGTCTTAAGGACAAAATGAACAAACAAATTAACAAGCCTTCCAATGTGAAAATTTCCCTAAAATTCCACAATGCTTTGATTGATTTGTATATTTCAGTTTCCACTGTAATCAACTCTGTTATTTTAGAATTGCAGAAATATTCAAAGTAATGTACAATATCTAGCTCTGTATCCTGTCTAAATGGCCAATGTACACTAGGTGGATTGGTGAATATAAAGAGTTGGCATTGGATTTTCCAAATTAACCTTAACAAATTATCTGAATGGCATGAAATCTTCATTCTCAGGATGAAATTCACTGTTCAGTAATTCTGAAAAATCTTCTTCAGGTTCACTATGACTTCACTTCATTAATCAGTAATTCCCCAGCAGTATTGTCTTCTGATTCAAACATTTTAGGTGATAACATCTTCAAGTTCTAGTTCAAATAAATCTGACAAATAATGTTCTCTAAGAAAAACACCTTTCTGTTTTATTCCTTTCCTGAATATTTCAAATAATCTCCCAAGATCCACATGTCTTTTCCCAGCATCTTCAAAAGTGAATTCCGGCCGGGGATGGTGGCACACACCTGTAATCCCAGCACTTGGGCGGCTGAGGCAGGAGGATTGTTGGGAGTTCGAGACCAGCCTGGACTACAAAGTGAGCTCAAGACCAGCCTGAACTGCATAGGAAGACCCTCACCTGATTTTGCCCACTTCCCCCATTGTGGCAAGCCTCGCTGCACTCAGAATCGGTGCATCTTTTAGCTCCTCTGGAATCACAGAGATGTCGCCAAGCGCCACTCCCCAGCAGAGAGGTTCCAGTCCCTCTCGGCTCAAGAATCACAGCCAGAGGCCCATCCGCTTCCCCGGGGCTTGCCTCATTTCTGATTCCATCTCTGTGCTTCAGAGTGTCACGCTGGACCTCATGAAAACCCCCTTATTTGTTTTTATACCTGTGCTTGTCAGATAAAAATTTTCTTTGCCAGGACCAATCTCTTGTTTTTTTTTTTTTTTTTTTACTGGGAATCAAACTTGGGACTCATGCTTACCAGGTAGGTGAGATTCCACTGAGCTATATTCCTGGTCCTCAAAATCAATGTCAAGGAGTTTTTTTTTCTCTCTCTCTCTCTTTTTTTTTTTTTTTTTTTTAGGAGTTTTAGGATTTTAAATAGCATAAATTTTCAGTTCATTACAAGTTAAGTTTTGTATATAGTATAAGTCTACAATTTTATTGTTTTGAATGTGGATATCCATTTCCTCATCATCATCTATTAAAGAGTCTGTACTTTCCACCTTACATCTTGTTGATGGTTTCATTAAAGGTTAGTTGACCAGGTCTGTGTTTATTTCTAGGCCTTCTCTTTTGTTCTATTCTTCTTTCTACTTCCAATACCTACTGTTTTGATTAGTAGAGCTCAATGATTTAGTTTCAAATTGAGAAGCAAGTTGTTTAAAGCTTTGTCCTTTTTCATGGTAGATTTGACTCTTGAAGATCTTTTGTGGTCTTATACCAATTTTAGGATTAAAATAGTTTTTTTCTGTTTTTTAAAATACCATTAGATTTCTGATAGGGACTGTATTGAATCTGTAGTTCACATGTCACATGTATGGATGTTTGAGTAGTGTGCATTCTCTTGATCCATGCAGAAAAGTTTATTTCCATTTATATGCATTTTCAAATTTTTTCATGAATATTGTTAACTTCAGTGAGTTTTTGAAATTATCTGAATGTATTTATAGCAAGCATCTGAAAAATATCAATATTTGTCTTCTCATTTTGAATATTTTGAATTTTTGCTTTTGTTTTGCATGTTTTAGCATTGGTTAAATGCCTTTGGTGCAAAAGTCTCTGAAATAAATAATATCAGTAGACTGATTATACTAGTTAGTTGCCATTTATATTAATGATATTAGGTGCAACATTGAGTAAAATTTTAATTTCTCATTTAATATATATTTTCTTTATGGATTTGATATGGTCACTTTCATACATGTTTAAGTAGAAGTTTTTGATGATTCAGTCACATTAATGTATTTTGAGTCTTACATAAAAATAACATGATAAATTACATCTCAAAGTCTCCAATAACCATGTATCTTTGTGTTTCTCATCTCATTCTAGTATTATAAAAAGAGTATTAACTAATTATGGAAGAGCTTTTATGGCATATATGCATATATCTTATGGAGATTTTGCTATATTACAAAATGTATCATTTATTTTAAAGCAGTTTTCAAGTATTTCAAAAATACTTTATTTGGTTTTTTTTTTTTTTTTTTTCCTCCGGTACCGGGAACCGAACTCACGACCTTGTGCTTGCCAGGCAGGTGCTTTGCTACTGAGCTAAATCCCCAGCCCAAAGTATATACTTTAAATATACTTTTATACACCTAAAGTTTAGAACAAATGTAATATAAACTTGAGAATATTTTGAAGGTATAGCTCCTAGAACTTGATATTTTTGGTAATTTATATCATACTAGGTTATCTGCTGCTTGATGAATATTTACTGATTGATACTTTTTCTTATGCAGGGCCTGGTAGCACATGCTTGCAATCCTAGCATTTGGGAAACTGAGGCAGGAGGATCTTTGTAAGTTTGAGGCCAGCCTGGGCTACATATATGAGTTCAAGGCCAGCCTGAACTCCATTTTTGTCTCAAAAAGACAAAAAATAAATAAAAACTTTTTCCTCAAACACTAAAAATACTTATATAATTACACTTGGTACCATTATTACCTTAACATCACATAATTGCATAATTTTGCTATGATTTAGGAGTATTAGATGTATTATAACCCTATCAGTTTTATGTCCCGGTGTCATTTTATAAGATAGTAGAATTGTAGTACAATTTTTAAAAGTTCGGGTTTGTAATTAGCTTAACTGTCAACTTTTCTATTTTCTTTATTTTAAATTAGTTTTCATATAACTTTTTTTACTAGCTGCAAATTTAATGTTTTAAATTTCTACGCTCTGAATTTCACATTTATTTTTATATCTACTAATTAAATAATGTACACTTCTAATAATGACCCTTTGAAAACTACAAAAGTTTATGATTTGTCTTTGAACTGCTCTTATTTACTTGGGCGCCTGTGATTGTATTATTAGATCATTATGTGCATGTTAAGTAGGGGTATATAAATCTTAAGTTAATTTGGAGTAATTTCATGGAATTTATTTTTGTGACCTTCCATCTCAATATTTTTACAGTAAAATTTTAAGATAACATAATATGTCAAAACATAAAGTCACTACATTTACTATAAAAGCTGTCATTTCTAGTAACTCTGCTTGAAGCACTTCACTGGAGGTGATCATCTGCCCTAATCACTCTAGCAGTTCCAAAATACCTTCTTTTAAAAGCAGGACATATGTAATCAATGGAGATATAGACAGATATTTCTGATGGAGCACAGTTGTTGAAGCAATAAGCTGGACAGCATGAAGGAATCCACTTTAACAGAAGTTCATTGTTTTCACCAATTTTTCCCTATACAGATTCTGAATGTCTCATTCAATAGAATAAGAGAATAAAAGTAAGGCAGAGGAAGAACACTTTCTTTAAAGTTATCAGAAAGCATGGTTTTCTAAACTTTGAAGTTAGATCTCATTCTATTCATTTAAGGCAGGTTACTGTGAATTTTCTTTTGGATTACTTATTTTCAGGTAGGATTTGAACAGGCTTTCTAAAGCTTACTGTGCATCTTCTAAAAGCAAATGCCAATATTTATTTTATAGACACACCTCACAGTTTCAAAGTGCTTGACATATAGGATATGGAAGAACATAAGGTGAGAAAATTACATAAAAAATGGAAAATGTATTTGAATATAGAAAGAAATTTTAAAAGGGAGCTTTAAAGTGACTGAAATCTTTGCCCAGATGGTATTTTTTTATTTTAAAAATTAAAAAATTGACTAAACAACAATGAAGACAAAATCAAAACAAAACAAAAACAACAAAAATGATACATGACCTCAAGACAAAATGATAGAAATTTACGGTTGTTGCTAAATTACATACTGTTTGTCGTGGATTGATAACTGGTGGTCAACTTATAACCCCCAGGTGAACTGAGTGAGTGTGGTGCTGGGTGTGGGAGGCCCACCTGAGGACTGTTGCCAGCAGCATAAGAGGCAGACCTGGAGAAGAGGCAGCCTGTTGGGAGCTGAGAGAGGCTGTGGGGAGCTGGCTTTCCTGATGAACCTGGCTGTTTTCATCCTCCGAGGAGCTCAGGACCTCGCTGGCACTGAGAATGGCTTCAGTTCCCTTTGGAGAGCTCTGGTCCTCACTTCGAGCATCGCTTCCTGGTTCCAGAGGGGAAGATGGGGCACTGCCGGCCTCTGGGAAAAGCTTGCTGTGTTGGTTTCCCTGATGGGAACTCAGCTATCCTGATCATCTGAGGAGCTCGGGACCTCACAGTTGCCGAGGATGGCCATGGTACCTTTTGGGGGAGCTCTAGTTCTTCTGAGCATCACTTCCTGGCTCCAGTGCAGATCCCTCAGCCTGCTAGCACAGATCCTTCTTCCTGCTGGCACAGACTTTGTAGATTCCACTACTGACCTTTGGGCCTTCCCAGCAGATCTGTGAAACAGGCCTGCATGAGACATTGTCATGGGCTCTGGACCTCCAGTTGGATTCATGGGAGGCATTGTTATGAGCTCTGGGTATTCATCTCAACTCATGTAGGACATTGTTGTGGGATCCAGGCCCTCAGCTGGATTCCTTGATCTTATTGTGTGGACAGATTCCCTGCACTCTTCTGTATACTGTTCTTTGGGTGACTATTATAAATAATCATATAAAGTATGTGTCCTGTATTATATTGTTCCCCTTGCAAAATAAGCCCCAAACCAACACACTGTTTTCTTCAACAAAGTTGCTCAGTCCACTAGACATATGAATGTGAGACTGATCAAACAAAGACAGTAGCAAGTAAAAAAAATAAAAATAATTTAAAAATCATTGGAAATGATGCAGAGCTTCACCATACGCAATGGTAGGAATTCAACAATGGTTCTTATACTGCATATTGTTTTCAGACCAGTCATGATTTAATTTGAATTCTACTTACCACCCCTTTACCATATGTTTTTCCATTTTTCCATAATATTTATCACTTATTAAGTACTAGGTAGTTTTCTTTTCTATTTTGTTGGCTGTTTAATTTGTATCAATTCACTAGAAATAAGTGCTTTAATATTGTGAATGTGTACTGTATTCCTTTGTGTATATCTTTTTCCTAGAATGATACTTTGTATTTACTTGTGGTTTATTTGCGGTTTCAGCTACAGATTCTATTACGATTAGTGCTTGTTTGATGATAACAGTGTTTTGGTGAAATCCTTAAGGGCCTGTTTCACTTGCTGGTTCCTTAGGGTATAAATAAAGGGATTAAGCATCGGAGCCACGGAGGTATTAAGGACTGCTACACCTTTGCTTAAAGCTACACCGTCTTTTGCAGATGTTTTCACATACATAAAAATGCAACTTCCATAAGAAATAGAAACCACAATCATGTGGGAGGAACAGGTGGAAAAGGCCTTTTTTCTTTGCTGGGCTGAGGGGATCTTCAGAATTGTTCTAAGGATGAGTGTGTAGGAGAGAATCACCAAGACCAACGTTACCATGAGTGTGAATACTGCCAAGAAAAACGCCATGAGCTCTAGAAACTCTGTGTCTGTGCAGGCAATCAGCAGCATAGGAGAAGAGTCACAGGTGAAGTGGTCAATGATGTTGGAGTCACAGAAATCCAGTTGGAGGCCCATGATCACTGGGGGGAAGATGATGAGGAAACCAGCAAACCAGGAGCTGATTACAAGACGGCTGCAGACTTGGTTATTCATGATAGTGGTGTAATGCAGAGGTTTACAGATGGCCACATAACGATCATAGGACATGACAGCCAAAAGGAAAAATTCTGTTGATCCCAAAAGGATTAAAAAAAATACCTGGGCCATGCAAGCGTTATAGGATATGGTTGCGTCCCCTGTTAGAATGCTGATCAGAAATCTAGGAACGCAGACTGTTGTAAATGAAATCTCTAAGAAAGAGAAATTCCTGAGGAAGAAGTACATGGGAGTTTTCAAATGAATACTTGACAGTGTTAACACAATAATGGTCATGTTTCCACTTACACTCAATATGTATGTGATCAACATGAAGAAGAATATCACAACTTGTAAATCCGGGTCATCTGTAAGTCCCAGAAGAATGAATTCTCTAATTGTTGTCTTATTTGGCATAGCTAACCTCTGAGTTCTGATAGTCTGTGGGTAAAAAGGAAGAGGTAATGTCACCTTGTGGTATGATTTCAAATATACTCTTAATGCTTTTATTTTGAAAAAACAAAAAACAAAAAACAAAAAACTTTACTAGATGCACTTAATAAAAGTGGCAAACTAATTATCCATCAGAATTGAAAGTGTTCACCTGAATTTGTTGAGGGAAAGGATTAATTTGTTTAATTACTTCTAACAAATCATTTTAATCTCAATTTTGTTAATTCTGTCATATATTTTTCATTACTCAGTTATAGCAAATAGGATTTTTAACAGTTATAATGATTGATAATAATGATACATGGTTATCTTCTTTATGCTTAAAAGAGAGATTAAACATATTACTGAATACATAATAATTTGAAAATTTTATTATAATAAATAAAATTATAATTTTTTCTTTGGAAAGCTGGTTTCTGATTCCTAATTTAAACTCTTCTCTAATTCTCGATTTATGTTCATAGAAAAAATAAAAAGATAATACTGTGTATAAGAAATTCAGTGAAATCCACTCCCTCTTGCCATTATGTGAACCTGACCCTGCTAAGTATTCTCTGAAGAAGTTCACATGTATCAGCCTTACTGGGGATTTAGCTCAGCGGCAAAGCACCTGCCTGGCAAGTGGAAGGTCGTGAGTTCGGTTCCTGGTACCAGAGAAAAACCAAAAAAACAAAACAAGGCAAAACAAAACAAAACCACATATCAGCCTTATTAATGATGGTCACTGTGGAAAAGTTCCAATTGTCTTCTCAAATAGTCAATCATATAAATAAGAAAGTAAACCCCCTTAATTCAACTTAGAGTAAAGATATTATTTCAGAAAGTTGTTGAAATTTATCAAGCTCTACTTTGGAAAAATAACAATCTGATGATATTGTTTTCCTAATATGTGATAAGCAAAGAAATATATTAGAATGAAGATGGTAATAATAATATAATATAGCATAGAACATAATGATTTTATTTCTTAATATTTGTCCTTCTCCTGCTTAACATAGAAAAGATCTATATAATGTTTCCATATGGTCATCAAAATAGCCAATAAGTTCTACTAGAAGCCTCATTTTTGAGAAAATTGAAATGGAGAGAGGTTAGGTCACTTTCTTACAGTTACACATTCCGTTAATATAACATCCGTATTTGGATCTTAGTGCACCATTTCTAATGTTCATCACAGACTAAATTTCAATTTTAGTTGATAAATCAGAGAATGAAATAACATTTGAAAAATACTGATGTGTACTGACCTCAAAATTCTAGGGTTTGTTTTAGCTCAATGAGCTAAGCTCTACTCATGCATCAATTATTTTGTACGAGTCCATCTTGACTGATAAGGTATCACAGGCAATGCACAGCAACAACATGGAAATTGTAGGTGATAAAAATCTTAGAATACCAATGAAGCAGACACTCAATATCTTGAAGATATTTTCTTGAGTTGCTGAGCACCATCTACAACTACCAGTAGTAGGAAATTGGAGACCAGCATGGTGATTTTGCAGTGAATGACAAGCATAGTCTAATTGTCTCCAAAAGAAACAGACACATAGTGTGTTTTTGAATATTCCTCTAGAGGAGTTTATTTTGAAAGGAATTATAATTGTCATATCCCCGAGGTAGTTTAAATGAGGGCATTAAGAAGGGTGCAGATGACACTGAAATGGGGCAACATATCCTGTGCCTGTTTTTTCTTCATGAAGTCACACCACTGAGGATTAGTTAAGAAAATGCTGCCTAACGCCTTCCTGACAAGGTGTTACAGATTTTTGAACTTGGCTGTGTGGAGTTTAGGAAGATCTAGGCAGAGAAAATAATGGAAAAACTGACAAAATGCTTTTGTGATACATTTCAAAGCATCTGTTAACAGTTCTAAGATTTAGAAAGATAAGAAACAATGTAGATATAGAATAAATATACTTACTGTTATATTGGCCTGGTCATAGTTAAATTTTCTGATTGTAAGATGAGAAACACATATCTTAGGTATACCTTTTATTAGACTCATTCGCTTCTGTCCAGTCATTTAATTCTTAAAAATAAAAAATTTTGTCCAGAAACTTCTTTGCCATGAACCATCCAAAAGGATGAAGAAAAAAAAATCAGCATATTTCCAAAAACATTATTTTTGGAAATTAAATGCTATGTATTCCATGATTTCTTTTTCATTGTTTAGCAGTACAGGTTTTCAAACAAATCCTTTCTCCAAAAGACACAGACACATTGTATGTTTTGGAATATTCTTTTAAAGGAGTTTATTTTGGGGGGAAGTATAATGGATACATCCCTGGAGATGGAAAAACCAGTGCATCTACAGCACAATTAATTTCAGTAACATTTTAATCAGGTTCTCTTGGGAAGCCTTAGGTATTGGAGGAAGATAAGATTTCGCCTACACAGCAAGACTTTGTGGGCAGCAAAGGGAAAGAATGATGAAATACTGAGTTTGCTGAATATGTTTTTCCAATTATCCTTCCAGTTACCATTTTAAATGAAGAGAGATTTATTTTGACACTCTAACCCTTTTTAATGAGACAGTATGAATCACAAGGTTGTAGTGTAATCATGGCCCCAGAGAAACCCCACTCAGAGATTCACAAATAAGGATGGAGAAATGCTTCTCCACGAAGAATTGTAGATCTTTAGGGAAAACCATGTATTTTTGTTAATTAGCAAAGTTTTACAAATTCTTAAAATAAATACATGGCATATAAGGATTTAGGGAGGCTATCGGAAAGGTGTGACCTGAGGTTGGGTATGTTGTGGTTTAATTTGAGATATGTTATTAGCGTAATGGATTCCAGGAGTTGGAGTGACTTTATAAGGAGCAGTGGTGACTGTTGAATGACCTAAAATATGCCTTCTATAGGTGCCTGGGGCAAAGAACAGAACAGAGTAAGCAGAGAATATCCCCAAAAGCCTGGGAAAGAGGAGGCTGAGGACGAATTTTCTTAGGGTAAAAATAATTTAGCAAGGCCATCTCACATACCATGGAAGCAAGAACGAAACATCTATGCCCAGGCCAGAAACTTACAGGAAAAGTCCTACTATTGACTTAGATGTGTGCTTCTGGCAGATGTGTGAAAGCAGGAGATGAAGGCTAAGGTAGAATGAATATTAAAGAAAGGTGTTCTGAGAATAAATTAAGTAATTTAAAATGTTCTCTTCTTGTGGAAAAAACTAGTGAAGAAGTAAATGAGTAAATATTAAACAAAGTTTTCTTCTTGT
>NW_004955458.1:2743596-2789672 GCF_000276665.1 Chinchilla lanigera | reverse complement strand
TTAATTATATTGGTTTTCATGCCTGTTAAGATTTGTCTTATATAATTTGGAGTTCTGATATTTGGTACATACATGTTTATGATTGTTATCTTCTCCTCTTGCAGTTTTCCCCTGACTAGTATGTAGTGACCTTCTTAATCTCTTTTGATGTTGCTTTGAAGTTTACATTGTCTGCAAACAGAATAGCTACACCTGCTTTTTTCTGGGTTCCTGTTGTATGGAGGATTGTTTTCAACCCTTTGACTTTTAGTTTATGGATTTCATTTTGTGTAAAATGTGTATCCTGTATTCAGCATATCATTGGATTTTGTTTTTTAATCCACTCTGCCAGTCTGTTTCTTTTGACTGGAGAATTGAGGCCAGTTACATTTGTGGTTATAACTGATATGTTTTGACTTATCATTGTCCTGTTATTTACTTGCGTTGGTTTCCTAGTTTTTCTACATGTTTACTTGATTGCTCTTCTTGATGTTTCCTTTCTACTGCTGTTTTTGAAATTGGGGTCAGATTTTTGTCTGTCTAGAATCTCTTTTAGTACTCTTTGTAATGCTGGCTTGGCACTCATGAAGTTCTTCAATTGTTCTTTGTCGTGAAAATATTTTGTTTCTCCATTGAATTTGAAGGATAGTTTGGCAGGGTACATCAGTCTTGGTTGGAAGTTGTTTTGTCTCAGGTCCTGTAATTCTTCATTCCAAGCTTTTCTCAGTTGAATGGTTTGTGCTGTGAAGTCTGCTGTGACTCTGACAGAATTCTGTCAGGTAATCTGTTTCTTTTCTGTAGCAGCTTTTAACATTCTGTTCTTTTGCTGCAGATCTGAGAACTTGACTGTTATATGTCTGTGTGTAATTTTATTTTGGTTGTGGTGGTTGGAGTTGTATATGCCTCATTAACTGTATGTCAGGTTCTGTTTCCATACTTGGGAAATTTTCTGGTATTATTTCTGCAAATATTCTTTTTATGTTAGTTTTGTTGCCTCCTGCTGTTTCATTGATTCCTGTTGGTCATGCATTATTCTTTTTTGGCTCATCTTGTAGCTGTTGAATTGATTTTTCCTCAATCCTTATTGATTTTACGAGATCCTTTCTTTCATGGTCACTAGCTGATGTGCTGTCTTCAAAGTCTGAAATTCTATCTTCAGTTTCATTCAAGCGGTATTGTCAGCTTTCAATGGCAACTTTGTTTTCCTGGAAGTGTCTTTGAATCTGGTTCATGCATTCTAAGTCCCTTCTATATTTTTCATTTAACACTTCTGTCTATTGCCTTTGTTCTTCTATTTTCTTATATGTCTCTTCTTCAGACTTTTTGAGCAGTTCTTTCATTATTATTGTCATTTCATTTTTTGCCTGAGAGATTATTTCTGATCTCATCTCTTCTATGGTCTTGTGGAGTTGGTTCTTTACTTACACTGCAATCATTTCAGCTATTTCAGGCATGTGTTTACCAAGTTCTCCTATGTCGATGTCTCCTGGACTTGTTCTGATTGGGCTGGTGTTCTGGGATTGTGTTTTAGTCCTTCGTTTTGTCATGTTTGCTACCAGATGCAGAAAGCTCAGTTTCCCTGTTCAATAGCTGCACAGCAAAGGCCACTAGTGTCCCTATTTTTCCTGTTGTTCAGGTTTGCCCCTGAGTGACCTCTGAGAAGCACTACTTAGTCTCGGATTTTCTGGCAGTTTTTGATTTGTATCTAGTTATCCCAGGTCTAAAACGTGGGCCTTGGTGTCAGCTGATGTCTGACCCTCTGATCCAGCATTCTCTCGCAGTTCAGGGCACGTGCATGGCCCAGACTCGGGTTTCACTGGTGTGACAATCCCAGTCCAGTGGACCTATGTCCCCAGGCAGTTCAGGGTACAGACAAAACCCAGACACGCACTGCAGGGTTGACAAGTTTGTGAACCACCTGATCCTGTGTCTCCAGTCAGTTCAGGACACATATAGGAACCAGATGCAGGCTAGACCAACAGCAGTCACAGACTGCCCTTACCTGTGACCCTCCAGGGGGTCCAAGCACAAGTAAAGCATGGACTCAAACCATGGGATCAGCAGCTCTAGGAACACTCTCTCACTTGGTGCAGGGCCTGCGCAGGGTGGGCCCACTTGTGAACCTGGGCGAGGGCAGTCTCCAGGGCTTCTGAGTGAGGAATTCCTGTCTGCTGCTGTTCTTGTACATTTTGAATGATAATTAACACTCTCTTACAGAAAATATTTATATCAAAATGTAGCTATTATAAACATTCTTAATCTTCCACCCTCCAAAGTCTACAAAAACACAACTATTATTTAAAAAGAATGAAACCATACAATTGCAATTGGTTTGTTCTTAGCTGGCTGGATTTCTCATTATCTTTCCCCTGTCATCATGGGACTTCAACTGGATTTCTGTGATTCCAACATCATTGGCCACCTCACCTGTGACTCATCTCTTCTCCTGATTTCCTGCACAGACACAACCTTCTGAGAGTTCTTGGGATTTTTCCTGTCAGTATTCACTCTCATAGGAACCTTAACATTGGGGAACTTTCATACAATGGAGACACAAATGAAACCAGCAGGAAGCATTTTAGGATATCACCAGTGTATCAAGATTTTCAGAACTAGTGGAGCAGGTAGGTTCTTTCCAAAATGCCTGGCATGAACTCAAGGCTCAACATTAGCAAAATAAGTGAAAACATGGGCTCAAGAGCAACCATTGGTGTAGTTCATTAAGGATTCCTCATGATGGAGACATTGGGTCCTGCCAGAAATAATGAATTAATCTTTGTATTAGCTTCTGGAATTTGAGCCCAAAGAACTTAAACATACATTATAATAGCAAATGATGAAATTCCCAATTGAGATATAACACATGCACCAAATAACATGAGCCAATGTTTAGGATGCAAAAATTACTGGAAAAATAAAGCCTAGAAACACATTAGAAGACATTGCCACACAGAAGTGTTTATTTTAGTGCACTGTGTTTAACACTGAGGAAAGTTATTTTTAGAGTTGCTGGATGATAACATTTACTTAAATTTTGCTTAGTGTTAAAACAGAAAGGTTGTTGATGATTACTGAAAGCTAAACTCTGATATTCTTGTTAAATGTCATCCTCATTCTGTGACACCAAATTGCTCATGCTCAGAAAATTTTCAGGGCATATAAATGGAAAAGTGTTGTGGTAATAAATGAAGTCATAAGAAGAAAAATAGAAAATGACATAAAACATTCACAGAAAGAGTGTTGACTATGCTAGTAGGTGGAGAAATAAAACAATGCTGATCCTGCATCACATATTAGGTTCTATTTAAAGATTAGAAGTGAATTTCTTTACCACTAAAATTTATCTGATGAACACTTTTTGATCAAGTTCTTAAAGGACTGTTTTACCTACTGTTTTCTTTTTTTTTTTAAAATAAAAGGAGGAAAGCATTAATAGACAGACAACCTTTTACAAAATAGCAAAAGAACATACACACAATACAGAGTTACAAACAAAGTGGTAGGAAATTAACAACCCTTGTTGTATTACATATTGATATCTTCAAAGTGGTTTCTCATGAAAGCCGTTGTTCTACTGTCTTCTATTTCTTTGCTGAGAGTTACCTGCTGATTTCTAAGGGAATATGTAGAAAGATTTAGCACTGGTGCAACAGAGATACTGAGCAAAACTATCCCCTTGGTCAAAGTCACTGTTTCTTTTGCTGAAGTTCGAATATGCAGCTCCCATAGGCAATGGAGACACAAACCATCGAGGATGAAGTGGAAAAGGCCTTTTTCTTTAGCTCAGCGGAGGGTATTCTCAGAACAGTCTTAATGATGGATGCATAGGAAAGTTCCCCAATGTTAAGGTTCCTATGAGAGTGAATACTGACAGGAAAAATCCCAAGAACTCTCAGAAGGTTGTGTCTTTGCAGGTAATCAGGAGTAGAGATGAGTCACAGGTGAGGTGGCCAATGATGTTGGAATCACAGAAATCCAGTTGAAGTCCCATGATGACAGGGAAAGATAATGAGAAATCCAGCCAGCTAAGAACAAACCAATTGCGAGCTGAATATGAATCCTACTGTTCATTACTGTTATGTAATAGAGTGGCTTGCAGACAGCTGTGTAGTGATCATAGGACATAGCAGTCAAAAGGAAACATTCTGTTGAACCAAGAAGTATGAAGAAAAACACCTGGGCCATGCAAGAATTATAGAAAATGGTTGTATTTCCCACAATGATGACCAAGAATCCAGGAATACAGACTGTGGTGAGTGAGATTTCTATGAAGGAGAAATTCCTATGTAATAAATAAATGTGTATTTTGAAGCATAAATTTATCAGAGTGATAGCATTACAAAAATTTTCACTAAGTAAAAGTCTCTGACTCAAAAATTTCATTTAGAAGAAAAGCAAAGAATTGCAGAAATGGGAGAGGGCACTAACAAAACAGCTTGCCACTAGTTATAGAGCAGAAATTCAGAACCAAAATCAACACTTTTGGGAAGGAAAGAAAAAAAAAAAAGAGGGGGAGAGAGAGAAAAAAAATAAGGAAAGAGAGGGAAGAGAGAGCAGGAAGTAAAGGTGGAAGAGGAGGAAGGGTGAAAAAAGGAGAGAGGTGTGAGAAGGAAAATGAGAAGAAGGGAAGACAGGCAAGGATGTGAAATTCTTGTCAGAATCAGGGCAACACTTGCAATGGAACAGGCAAATAGAAGTGAAAATGCATATTTTATTTTTAAGTGAACAGTGTTACTTCAAAAGAAGAAATGGGTTAAGTTATGAATGAAATTTAAGAAATGATAGTTTTGGAGAAGAGGTGGGCTGCATCATATATGACTGAAAATTGTTGAGACAGAATGTCATTAAAAATTAAAAATTGATAGTAAGGGTTAGACCAAATTACATAATCAAATGCTCAGTATTGACATGTTTTTTCTTCTGAAATTTGCATGAAAAGAATAAATGTCTGGACAAATCCACTAGTTAAATATTTTGCTAGACTTTCAGGAAATCTTGTGAAAAAATGGGTTGTAACTTTTTAAAAATTTTTTTTACCTTACTCACTTTGGAAAGTGTAGCTTTTTAAATATTCTCTCCAAAACAAGTGGACAAGTTTTATTTATTCCCCCCACCACTGCTTTCCCCCAGGATGGGCACAAGGGATTTTTGTAGAATTAAATGTAGTAGAATTAAAATGTCCCTGGACAGATATGATACTGGTGAGTTCTAATACTAAATATAATAATTTTAATATTTCAAAAATGATTTTTTTAAAAAATTAGACCTCAAAGAACTGTATAATGCAAGCAAAATTGAGGAACAAGTGAGATATTTAAAATTTAATATTGTCATTATTTTATTTTAACTGGAAAGAATGTCTACAAAAGCATTACTATCTTTTTCCTGTGGACACTGAAGTGAGCAGAAAATGGTAAGAGACAAGGACCACAGGTCATGAAAAGTGTGAATCAAATGTCTTGTCTAATGATGAACATATTGAGTACCTATGTTAGGCAAGATATACTGAGTAGATAAGCATATTATCAAGATAAAATAAAATTGAGAGTCAGTAATACAAATGTAAAACACCTGAAATTGGCACCTGAAAAAAATCTGCAGTGTTCTTTCTCTTACTTTATAATAAAAGCAATGCTTATGTACTACTATTACTATAAATGTAATCTTTCTACTGGACAAATTGGGGTTTGGGACATTGTTTTAAGGGTGAGTTGTTTGATTCAATTATTTTCTTTAAAGGATGCTGATGTGAACTTTTTTGTCCTTAGAATTGTGTTGGAATTTTGCTTGAAGTTTCTAGAACATGTGAATCCAAGACAATGAGGGATAAATCAAGTGAATTAGGTGGATTGTTTTGCTGTACAAGAATTTTTAATGAAGGACAGTATTTTTAAACCAAAACCAAGGTACTCTATTCTGTTTCTCTAATGTTTTATAAGTGTTTGTTTTTACATTTACCACCAGGCTTATAGGAAGCCATTTATATTTTAATATTTGACAGAAGAACTTTCAGGTAGTCACCACAATGTTCAATCCTTCATGTTTGAAATCCTTTCATAATCTCTTCTCTAAAGGCCTTGAAGCTGCCTCTAATATATACAACATGGCCAAGATGATGCGGGATCACTCTCATGATTATGTTACTGTGGAGGCTGAACAGGCAGAAAATAAGTGAATCTATGGTGACAAAACAGCTAGAGTCAACTTACCTTCTCTGAATGGGCATGCACTAAGCAAACATTCCATTCTTCACAGGCTAAGCTGTGTGTAAAAGAAAACAATAAGCATGCTTTTGGTGTGCAACACACGTCTCCCCAATGGTCTGTGACCCTTTTCTTAGAGTTGGTGCACACAGGAATTCTTACTATGAGCCTCAGAGCTTTCTACAAAAAACGAAGTAGTAGCCCTTGTCTGTTGAGGGTGAAGCTGTCTGTACCTCGCGTACCAAGGACAAGGCTACTGCTTCTCAGGAGTTTGGCAGGGACCCATGAGAAGTGTGCACCGCAACTTGACCTTGGCTTGAGATAATATAGACAGATTTCTCTTGTTCCTTGTGAAGCCACCAAAGCATGCTGTTATGCTGTAGATTAGATATTCTTCCTGTCCCAGATTCTACCCTCCCTTAAACTCTCCTCGTGGTGGACTGACAACTGGTGGTCAACTTGTTGAACTGAACTGAACTGAACCAGCATGGTGCTGGGTGTGGGAGGCCCACCTGAGGATTGTTGCCAACAATATAAAAACAAGAACTGGAGAGGAAAAAGTAAACCTGCTGGGGTGCTGTTAGGAAGCTGTTGGGTCTTCTGGGGCTGTTGTTTCTCCTGGAGGAGCTTGTCATGCTGGCTTTCCCGATGAATTTGGCTGTTCTCACTGTCAAAGGAGCTTGGGATCTTGTCACTGAGAATGGTTGTGGTACTTCTCAGGGGAGCTCTGGTCTTTTCCCCCTACATTTACTTCTTTAAAGTTTCAAGTTTAAATTTGGATTCACTGTTTGTTTCATGGTTAAAATTTAGGCCTTTCAACAAGTATGAGTTGACTTTTGTATACAGTTAAAGAAGTGGATCTGCTTTTACACATTTACATGTACATATGTAAATTCATCAGCACCGTTTTTGAAGAGTCTGTCTTTTCTTTGATGTATGTTACCTTAAGAATTGTGAATCCACCCAGCCTTAACTTTTTCTCAGAATTGCTTTAGTTATTTTAGCCTTCTCTACTTCCACATGAATTTTAAAATTGATATTTCTATATCTGTGAAGAGTTATTAGACTTTTGGGAAGTGCCTTGCATCTATATGATTATTTTAGGTAGTCTAGTCATTTGATCAGTATTGTTTCTCCCAATCCATGAACATGAAATATTTTTCCAAAATTATGCATGTCCTCTAAAATATCTTTCATCAATATTGTGTAGGTATATTCCAAAGTTCTATCACTGTCTTGGTTATATTTGCTTCTTAATTGCTTTCTTAGTTTCTTTTTCAACAAGTCCATCGTCTGGGTGTGGGAAAGCTACTTTTTCTTCTTTTCTTTTGCCAGGCAGGTGCTGTGCCGCTGAGCTAAATCCCCAGCCCCGCTTAATTGCTTTCTTAGTTTCTTTTTCAACAAGTCCATCATCTGGGTATGGGAAAGCTACTTTTTTTTTTTTTTCTGATGCCATGAATCGAACTCATGACCTCGCTCTTGCCAGGCAGGTGCTGTGCCTCTGAGCTAAATCCCCAGCCCTGCTACTTTTTCATATGTTGATTTTATATTGTTGTATTTTAGGGAAATTGTTATGTTCTAATAAGTTTTCATGCATTATTCACCTTTTCCAATGAAGGTAATCATTTAGTCCATAAACATAGGTAATGAAATTCCATCTTTTAAAATCTGGACGCCCTTTTATCTCTTACCTCATTGCTTTTACTACAAATTTCAATACTATATTAAATAAGAGTGGTGAAAATGTACACCATTTTTCTTGTTCCCATCTTAGAGGAAATGGTTTCTGTTCCTTCCCTTTCAATCTGATATTGGCTATGAATTTCCTTTACCCATTCAAAACACAACTCTGTTTCATAGACCTTTTATATTCTTTTTTACTTTTGATTGTATTTATTTATTCTCTGATATTTACTATTTTTTTTTCCTCTACCATGTTTTGGTATGGTTTATTGTTGCTTTTCTAAGCTTAAAGTTGTAGTATTAAATTATTTATTGGAACCTTTCTAGGGTTTTTAATGTATGCATTTATTGCTACCAGCTTATCTCACATGACCGCTTTTACTGTGTTCCACGGATCTTGGTATGCAGTGTAGTGATTTTCATTAATTTCCTTAGCAAAAATTTTTTGACTTTATCTAACTGAAGTCCTTTGAGATTCCTGGATCTGAATGTACATATCTCCTTGAAGATTTGGGAAGTTTTCTACCAATATATCATGAAATAAATTTTCTATTCTGTCACATACTGTTTTGGTTTCTGGAATTCCCACAATGTGTATATTTGGTCATTTGTGTGTCTCATAAGTCTTGTAGGCTTACATTTTATAAATTTTGGACCAATTGAACATGGAAGGCAGGGTGTGGCTCAAATTGGCTGGGAAAGGTGGCATGATGAAATTCCCAGATACTTGTGCAGAACCATTTCAAAAGCCATGCATGTGGACTTCTTATGAGAACTTGAGCAGGGTTTTGATAGGATGACATGGAGGGGACACTGGCATGGGAAGTATAAAAAGACAGTCATCTTGCCTTTGTATCTCTTCACAGCAACCCACCCTTACACTACAAAGTATATATTTTTTCTCTCTCTTTTTCCTACTTTTACGTAGCCCCAACTCTGTGCAGAGCTTGTTTTTTTTACCTACCTTTAATAGATATGAAATGTTGCCACTGTTTCTTCTTGTTTTATTCAATTCTTTGTTTGGGACAGAAAGAACCTAGATATCACTCTTAAAGGAAACTCCAGCACCCCAAAGCCGGGAAACACAACTGGCTTAGCCAGCCAGGAGAACAGGTAAGACCCTTTGGGCACCTTTTTTAAAAATTTGTTTCTCTCTCTAAAATCTATAGGCATGGAGTTTTATTCTTCTTTTTCTATCTCTCTCCCCTGGGCTAGAGAACCCTGAAGGCTTTTCTTACGACACTCGGAATAGCTTCCTGTGTGCCCCGCCCCTCGTGGGATGTGGCAAAGGAAGTACATAGCTTCTTTTTGGTTTTCCTAGCCCTTAAGAGGCCTACAGGCCTGCTTCAAGTTTAGCTCTCCTTTTCTTACTTCCCTTTCTCAGTTTTGATCACCCAACAGGTATGAATTAGTAAGGCATACCCAGAAAGCCCATTGTTAATTGTCCTCATTTTTCTGTTCTCCATGATGTTTGGCTACTCCTTTGAAAAATTAGCCTGATCTCCTGCTTAAATATCTATCTATCCCAGTTTACTTCTTTTAGTGCTCAGCTCATCTGTGCTTTTCCCTAGATGGCCTTTTCTTTCTCAAGGCATTATTTCTTTGCTATTATTTATTTATTGTTTCAATATTGGTGTACAGGAATGGTATAATCATTTTCAGTATTTTATATTTATTTATTTTGTCAATACATTTTGGAGTATATAGTGTTTACATTCATCTTAGGGAGTAGGTACATGTACTTAACATCTTTTAAAAAGTTCTTATTAAGTTTATTGGTACAATCTAGATATACATGGTGGTTATATTTCTCATAGGGAATTTGTAACTGTAAATGATATATACTGATTTCTCTTTTTTTTACTCAATTTCCTGCCCTCTATTAACCCATACTTCCTCTCCTTATTTACAAAACTTTGTTTCCATTTTATTCTCTTATCTTTCTTTTCTCTTCCTTCCTTTCCCTCTCCCCCACTGCTATTTCCCCTTTCTTTTAAACAATTTCTTCCTATTTCACAATTACTTTTATACACTTTGGTCCTTATTTACACTTTGAGTATCTAACACCAGAGAAATAATGTGATATTTACGCATGTGTATCTGATTTCACTTAAGAGTATGGTCTCAAAGTGCAACCATTTACTTAACGCTTCTCCACTGCTGATGAGAGGGTAGACTGGTGCAATCATTGTGGAAATCAGTGTGGAGATTTCTCAGAAAACTAGGATAAGATGTGCCATTTGACCCAGCTATTTCCCTTTTGGATAATTTCCTGGGACAATTAAAAACATGGTACCATAGTGACATATGTGCACCCATGTTTTCTGCACAATTTATAATAACTAAATCTTAGAAACAACCCAAATACCTATCAACTGGGGAATAGCTAAAAAAGATGTGTTTACTTTTTATTCAATAGAGTACTACTGAGCCATAAAGAAGGATAAACTTAGACTATTGAGGGCATTACATCATCCTAAGTTCCATTTTGGTGCATCAAATGAAGCAGCCATGTGGGTCCCACCAACCTTGTTTACCATGTTTCAACAGACCTAGGTTCACTGGGAAATCTCACCTTTGTAAACAGCAGTTAAGCCTCTGAGTGTAGAGACCATAGGGACTTTCCCCTCTTTTCATTTGAATTAGGCTGGATCCCTTCCTTTTTCCTTCTAACAAGATACAGGTGCCTGACAACTTGAGCAGAACAAAAGAATAGCCTGTAGAGTTAACTCAAGTGATTGTGAGTATGCAAGAGCAGAGCCATCCTTGTTCTTAGAACTTCAAGTTTCTTTTTAAAAGAGTTTTCCATCTCTGCTGCTTTGAACACAGTGTCAAAGTTTTTACTCTCAGGGTAAAAGGAAGAGATACTCTTTATTGTACAGCTCCATCAAGTAGAGACATCAAATGGCCCAGAAATGCTGAAGATCTCTTGGGAGTTTTAAAGTGTTGAGTAGAGCCATCAAGTCGCTCAATAAGTTTCTTTCTAAGGAGGGGATGAGGCACAGTATGGGGAACCCTAAGACTAAAAGAAAGTCTCTCTTCAAAGGATGCCAGCACAACCCCAGCTTTGGGCAGATTTTTGTTTAGTAAATACTTGATTCTCACAAAGGACACTTTGTGGGCTCAAATCAAGTCTCCTTCTTCTGCATAGAATGATGTCTGAAGGACCTGAATCCTACTTCTCTCTCTCTCTAGGCCCCAAAATGATTCATGGGAAACTTCATGAACCATATCCCCCAGATTCCAACAAATTTGCTGCTATGCTATATCCTTGATACCTGGAAAATGATTGGCCAATCTGTTTTTAAAAATGAACTAACCTATTACTGTAATGTGCTTTGGGTTCAGTCTGAGCTAGGAATGGTGAGAGGTGGGTAGGAGATGGCAGTTTAAATTATGAGACTATTTTTCAATTAAATCATACCAGCTTAAATCATAGAAGTGAAATCCCTTATGTTCAGGTTCTTATGACCATTTATCTCAGGAAATCCCCAGAAACTATAGTATTTAGAGTGGCCCTCAAGGAAGAGATGGGACTGTTGATGATCCTGTCCTTGGATCCCCACCTATCTCTCAGAGGGGTATGGGCCTTTCCCATCTGTTTAATAAAGACAACCACATCATGAGGTCTCCGTGACCTTCCTATAATCCTCACACCAGTAAATCAGTCCATCCCCTTCAGGTGATTCAGGAATTCCTACAGAGCCTCATGCCACAGAAGAATGCAATATTCCTCAGGCCCTTCACTAGGCTTCTCAGACAGCCTTAAGTTCCACTGGGTGCACACAGACAGCTTTAAACCCCACTGGACATACTCACAGTGCTGCTTCCTACTCCTTTAAATCAACTCATTCTGCCTCTGAGAGAAGTCCGAGCAGCAGAGGGGAGCACTCTAGTTCAGGCACACATTTCAGCTGCAGAGATCCAGCAATGCAAAGGCTGGGTAGGCTGACTTTCCCAGGATGCTAATTTTGCAGATGGGCTTCAAATTTTGACCTTTGCTTTTGACTTGGCATGGTGAGATGTCCATAATCTTGAGTACTTGCTGTACCCCAGGTGAAAGACAAAGACCCCTACAAGAGGCTAAGAAATACTCAAATCAGCAGTATACTTTCAGAGAGAAGAAAACCACCCCGAAGAAGCTCTTCTCCCTTCCACAGTATGAAACGGGTACTATAATACTAGTCGGGCATCAAAAGGTGTATTTCAAAATTTGTTAATTATCATAAGGTGAGCAGGGTCATAGAGAGCAAAAGGGAAAAATCATAGCCAATTGCTAGAAGTTTTTCATAAATATACAAACACAAGTTTTTCTCTGAGAGAGAGGGAGGCAGTGATGGGCCATCATTGCATTTGTCAGTCAGCCCCAGATATTTGATATAAATTACAAAACCATCAGATGGGTCCTCAGACACCTGTGGCCCAATTATGTGACACAGCCTTTTTTGTAATCAACGGTGAGAATGCAGAGGAGGGTCAAAAGAAAAGGGCTAGAATCACAGTTGTCACAATTGGCAATCCTTTAAACTCACCAAATTTAATAAGGGAAAACCCAATGACAATTAAAGTACAAGAAGGAGGGGCACTGGGCACACAACTGCACCAAGCTGCTGCCTGGGCATTGCCCCACATGTGACACAGCCAATGTTCCTGACTGATGGCATTGGAGGGTTGATGTCCCAGCAGTCAGAGAGAGGGTAGGTTAGCGAAAACCCTCATTTCACACACTGAAGAGGCCCAAGGGAACCTAAAATACCCCTGTCCACAGGCACCATTTCCAGTGAGGAACCATGGATAATCTTGGATGTCATGGGGCACCAATTTAATTAATTTATTCCATTTTGACTTTCTCTGGAAAACCCTCCTATGGATCTTCAGCCATAGTTCAAGGGACCCCTGGACAGACTTTTATTCTTGCACCATGTCAAATTAAGGCTAAATGTGAAACCATGAGTTGGCAGTTGTTCTACGGTGTCCTACTTCCTTGCTAGGAAGATGTTTGCTAGCAAACCTGAAGGTAATTCTCAAATGCTATCAAAAGCCAAAACAGATTTTACCTGTTGGGACTGTGCCAAGTATCTCTGACCCAATTAGCCAATGTTGGGATCCTGCTGCATGTGTAGTGGAATGGCGGGTAGGGCCAATTCCTATCAAAGAAAATGCCTGGAAGGCCTCCAGTCTCTGGAATTTCTCAAATATGGCCTTTGGCTGCCTTGTCACTGCCCTTGAAATGTTCCCATTCTCCCTGTAGCAAAGCCCTTAGGAGAACATCAAACCATGAGGCTTGTACTCCATTAAGGAAGCTGTAATCCCGTGCCCCCTCTGGTGACATATCCATTCACAGCTCACTCCCAAATTCCAACAAATTTGTTCTTCCCTCCACTCAGATTCTCAGTTTCTGTTTGCTTTTCAATTGGAAAATCCTATTTCAAAAGAGAAACAGAACTATAGTTGGACAGTTCTTCTCATAGGGTTTTTTGCTCAGGCACTATGAAAGACTTAAGAAATCTAGAGCTATACACAAAATCATCCCTTGGGATGCAAATGATACTTTACAGCCCAATTTAGGAGTGATAAAACCATATTATAATATAAGCCCTCACCTTTCTAGCTAAGAAAAGATTTGAACTTTCCATGGAAAAGGCTCAGATAACCCTCTGTTAAGTTGCTCAGTCCTGTCCCTCTGATGCCTACAGACCCAGAAACCACTCTTATGAACAAATGGTCTCTGTAACATATGCATACAGACAGGGCGTCAGTGACCTGCCCCCCGAAGACACTGAGGAGGCCCAAGCAGGATGCTGAAAGGCAGGCTATGCAGTTGTCTGTTCCCAGCAGGTTAATGAAGCCTAATCCCATTCTCCAGGGAACTCTGTCAAAAGGCAGCACTAGTAGCAATTACTTGGGTATTGATATTAGGAAAGGCAAGATGCTACTCCAACTGGGCCTTTCTGCTGTTACATGCCCATGCAGCAATCTGGGCAGAAACCACTTGATAACTAAAAAGCTATCATCTATAAGGCACAAGCAGGAAATTCTACAACTCTTACAGTCAGTCCATCTTTCTACAATCATGTAAGGTACACCAAAGGCATATGCTTAAAGTCTCATTTGAAAATTGAAAAGCTCATAATAAGGCAAGAAAGACAGCCTTACACTCTTAGAACTCTTATTCCCAGTTCCCAAGGAACAGTTAAAACCCATCTATACTCTGCAGGATGATAACTGTGCTTAGGCTAAGGTGGAATTAAAAAGAAACTCTGGCGGTATTTAGAAAACCAACTGGTTTCTAAAGGAACACCATGGAAGATTACAAAAACCTTTCATGATTCTTTCCATATGAGAAATGATGCTATGTTGACAATTATCACTTGAATTTTCACAGGACTAGAATTAGCACCAACCACTAACTGTATTTGCAAATTTGCCACTGTGTGCCTATAATAACCCAGGCAAGTCCAAACCACTCCCTTTGTTAGAACACATACTGAGGAGAGGTACATATCCTGGCAGAGACAATCATTAGACTTTACCCGCATGCTACCAAGTGGGGGATTTAAATAGATATTGGTCCTAGATGGCACCTTTATAGGTTGGATTGAGTCTTCCACATCTGTTCAGAAAAGGCCACAGAAGTAGCCAAGGCCCTCCTCAAAATATCATCCCTGGTTTGGACTATGCTGGTCCTTTAAGAGTGACAATGGACTTTCTCTTCCCTTTCTAATAACGAAGGGAGTGGCAAAAGCTTTAGGAATAAAGCACGATCTCCCTTTGACATGAGACCTCAATCTTCTGGAATGGTTGAGAGACCCAACCAGACCCTAAAATGAGCTCTAACAAAACTTTGCCAAGAGACATCTGAGTCCCGGCCCTATGTATGCCTGATAGGCCTGATGAAGGTTTGAAAGGTTCCCACAATTGGGATAAATATGGGTTCATCTGAGAAGGTGTATTGGCGGCCATTTCTATCTTGTGATATGGTAGTAGATCCAGGGATTGTGAAACCCTTACATTGTCTTGTTAATCTAGATCAAGTATCACAAATTATCCAAATGAATGGAAACAGAGTTCTCCAATCGCTTGTCCCAATGAGACCACCTAGCGACCACCCTGGAGACCAAGTATCCATAAAAACTCGGAGAGAAGGGACTCCTGCAGACCAGTTAAAACCAAAATGAAAGGTTTGCTTTTCAGAGATCTTTGCCATACCCATTACAGTAAAAGTGGCAGAGATAGATAACTGGATTCATCCTTCTATGTTAAAGCCAGTCCCATGTGCACTGCCTAGAGAAAAAACACACACAGAAGGAAAAAACTACTCCTGTGATGCTCTTGAAGACCTGAGATTTCTCTTCAAGAAATAAGACTCCAGTGTGGCTCTGAATACAGGTTTTTCATTTAACCCAGCCAGTGAGCCAAAAACCTCCAAGGTAGATGAAGAGCACTTAATCCACAGTAGATAGAGTCTATAGCCACTTGCAGCAGGAAGTAGATGTAGAACAACAGAGACCTCCACCCTCTCAGCACATTATAAAGACTTATGAAGATATGTGTCTCTCTAGGGGAAATGAGGCAGGAAGATAAGATGTAGCTAACCTGGCTGGGAAAGGAGGTGTGATGAAATCCCCTGGATACATGTGCAGAACATTTCCCAAAGCTTTGCAGATAGACTTTACACCAGAACTCAAGGTTTTTGGTAGGATAACATGGATGTGATGCCTTCATGGGAAATACAAGAAAGAAGCAGCTGCTATGAAATGTTGCTATCGCGGTTCTTAGCGTTAGTCCACCCTATGCTGCAGGGTATATTATTAAATTTGTTTCCATTTTTCCTACTTTTGCATGACTCATACTTGCTCTGCAGAGTCTACTTTTCCCCCCACCTTTATTAAATGTAAAACTTTACCAATGTTTGTCCTTGTCTCATTCAATTCTTTGGGACAGAAAAAACCTAAAAACCACATCGGGGCAGAAGTGCAAGCACCCTAAAAACGTCATGACAAGATTTTAAAAGATGTTTTCTCTCCAAATGTAAGCTAAAGGGTAATGGAGACAAACCGTCACATTTGATTTTATAATAAGGAGAACTAGTGAGCAAATATCAACACCAAAGTGCCATGGAGACCCCGGAAGTTTGGGGAAGCCAAGAATGTGGTTCATTTGAGGAATCTACATGGAGAGAGAAGAGCCAGCATAAGAAAGAAGCTACAACAACTTGAAGTGCTATAGCGGCAGAGCCACTCAAGCCCTATGGAAGTCACATCTTGCTACAGATTGCCTTGGATGTATCACATAGAATTGCAAGATTTAGTGTTCATCCTGCTAGTTTTGGACTTGCTTCAGTCCCATTCCTTTGTATTCACCTGTTTGTAACTCTTGTAATGGAAATATCTATCTTGTGTCATTGAATGTAGGAGTATTACATTGTCACGAAGACAGATAAACTTGAAGCTTTTGTAGGTAAATGGATGCAGCTTAAGGACATAATGTTAAGTGCAAAAAGTCAGATGAACAAGAGTAAATGTTGCATGGTTTCTCTTACATGAGAAAATATATATACCCAAATTATGGATTCTGTTGTTCCACAAATATTTAAATATGTATGCAAATTTATTTCACTTATACTGGCAAACAGAAAACAGCAAATGTCATAAAGATCATTCATCATGATCAAATCAGGCATGTAGGGATATTTCAACCTATGCAAATCTATAAAAGTAATAATATATAACATTAATAGAATGAAAGAAATCACATGATCATCTCAATAGATTCAGTAAAGGCATTTGAATAATCATACACCTATTCTTGATAAAAACACTGAAGAAAATACGAATAGAAGATCTTTATCTCAAACTGATAAAAGTCACCTATGACTAACCAATGGTGAACATTATATTAAATGGAGAAAAGCTTAAATCTTTCCCTCTAAAATCCAGAAACATTAAGCAATTATGCCATCACTACTTTTGTTTAATATAGGTCTTGATACACTAACTAGAGCAATAAGACAAGAGAAAGAAATAAGAGGGCTACACATAGGGAAGGAAGAATATAAATTATCATTTTTGCTGATCACATGATCCTCTATACAGAAGACTCCAAACACTCCATCAAAAGACTCCTAGAACTAATATCCAAACTTAGCCGTATATAGGATGCAAAGTCAACGATCAAAAAATCAATGGTGTTCCCCTACACTAGTAGCAAACTCACTGGAAGGAAATTAGGGAAATAATACCCTTGCAAGTGCAAGACCCAAAGTGAAATACTTAGGAAATAACCTAGTCAAGAAAATGAGAGACCTCTACAGTAAAACTATAATACTTTGAAAACAGTGATTGAAGAAATCAGAAAATGTAAAGATATTCCCCGTTCCTGAGTAGACAGAACAAATCTAGCCAAAATATCCATACTTCCAAAACTGTTCTATACATGTAGAGCAATCATAATAAAAATACCAATGAAATTCCTTGTAGAACTTAAGAAAGTGATCCTAAAATTTACATGGAACCAGAAGCGAACTAGAATAGCAATAGTAATTCTAGGCAACAAAGGCAAAGCAGGGGCATCACAATCCTGGACATTAAGTTATACTACAAAGCTACAGAGATAGAAACAGATCAGTATTGACACCCTCCAAGAAAAACCCAGCCAGAGAACAAACAATAAAACAACAACAAGAAAAACCTACCAGACTTGTGGATCAATGAAACAGAATAGAAGATACAGAAACAGCTTCAGGCACTCTCAGCTATATTATTTTTGACCAGGAGGTCAAATAACTTTGATGGAAGATATTTCAAATGGTGCTGTAAAAATTGACTACTGATATGCAAAAGGTTTAACTTAGATCCATTATGTTTAACAATGCACAAAGGTAAAATCAATATGGCTTAAAAAATCTAAACTTTAGAATAGAAACAATGTGCTGGAAGACAAAAGAGGTAAAACTCTTGAAGACATAGGTGTAGCCAAGGACTTTCTGAACAAAACCACACTTGCACAAGAAAAAATGTGAAGAATCAACAATTGGGCTCATATCAAATTAAAAAGCTTTTTACAGAAAAGGAAACTACTAATGAAGTGAAGACAGAACCCACAGAAAGCAAAAAAATCCTTTTGCCAATTCCTCCTCAGACAAAGGACTAGTTCCTACGATATATAACCAACTCAAAAAATTAGACCCCTCAAATTTAAAGACCCAATTAAAAATTTGCATCCAAAATGAATAGACACTTCTCAGATAAAGAAATACAAACTGCCAATAAATATATTTAAAATGTTCACTATCACTTGGAATTTGAGAAATGCAAATTAGAACAACACTGAGATTCTCTCTCACCACAGAAAGAATTGCTATCATCAAGAAATAAATCAATAATAAATGCAGGTGAGGTAGTGGGGAGAGAGGAATCCTGCATTACTGGTGGCACTGTAAACTGACACAAGCACTATCGAAATCATTATGGAGATTCCTCAAAAAAATACAAGTAGAAATTCTATTTGACTCAGCTATTCTCTTTCTAGAAATCTTCCATACAGCATTAAAGACATCATAGCACATTGATGCATACATACCCATATTTATAGCAGCACAGTTCATAATAGCTGAACCTTAGGAACAGACTATATGTCCATTAACAGATAGTGGATAAAATTGTGCTGTTGATACATGATGGAGTACTACTCTGCCATAAAGTAGGATAAATTTGAGTCATTTGTACCAGAATGAATGCACCTTGAGACCATAATGTCATGTGATGTAATGGAGGTGTACAAATTTAAATATCACATGATTTCTCTCATATAAGTCTCTTTCTCTGTCTCTCTGTCTCTCTCTCCATATATATGTACGTACGGAAAAAAGAAAAAAGGTATTGTAGTCCTATGCAAGAAAATGTATCTAAAATATTAGTACAATTGTTGTACTAGTGTTGATTTAGTACAATTGTTTTATATGTTCTTTGACCTATTAGTCTGATTTTCAATCTATACATATCTTAGTTAAATTTCTAAGCCTTATAAGACAAATAAATGAATGTGATGCTAGAAAAATAAAAAGGAAGTGGAGGGAGGGGAAAAAGTGGGATAAAATGTGTTGTGTATGTACAACACTTCACTACGCTGAATACCATCGTTATGTACAGAAAATATGTCCTAATAAAAGTGAAAGAAACAAAATCAACAAGAAAGATTTTGTGGAAATATACAGCCATTAGCTGAGTGAGGACACTTAGGGGAAATAAGGAACGCAAAGGTGATTTGGGCGATGTCTGGGAAGATTACTCACTCTGTAGTACTCAGCTCTTGAGGGACTGGGAGAGAGACCTCAACCTTAGAGATGAAAAGTTGTAGCGACCCTTGTGTCCACAGTCTAGCAGACACGCAGCTTTTCAAGACTGAGAATAATGTTTTGCTTTTGTTGCACTCTTTTTCTCCAAGCCTGTTGTTTCAAGCCTAGCAAGCGGGGGTGTTTTTTCACATTTCCTACCAATCTTAACTTCGTCTGTTCCAGTTTCCCTAGACAGGGCCTAAGGCAATCCTCAAGTGGAGGTGGGGAAACCTGAGTGATTCCACCCACATATAAGTTGTAGGTTCTCTGGCTTGCATCATAGAGCAAAAATTTTCAAGATGCATCTGTAAGGGACATAAAAAGATTTATCAGGCAGAATTTTAAAAGGGCTCTCAAAGGAATAAAAGTGCAGTCTTCTGGAGAGAAGCAGTGTAGTCTGGAGCTGAGAATATTTGTACTTTTGGCAATGGTAACGTGAAATATATGTGTCTTTAGAAAGTTTGCTTGGTTAACAGAAAAATGTAATGACCCACTCACAAGTAGAAAGATAATTGCCCATTCTGCAGGTGAAAGGATGACCCATTTAGTAATGCACTGCCCAGTTTATTTCACCATATTCCAGCTCCTAGTATAGTTAAAACATTTAAAAGAAGCATTTCTATAGTTAATTCTTGTTTAGTGTGCTGTTGAATTACATTTGACATCAGCCACGGTTCTTTATTTTATGCTGTGTAAAATATAGCCTTGGATTTATCTTTGTTTTATGAGATATATTTGCCCATATCAGGTACTTTACAAGATATATTTATATTCTTGGTCTAGAATATCCTTTGTTGAATAACTTTAAAAGAAAGGACATGTAAAAGAAACCATATTTTCTTGACATGTAATTTTTTGCTGGTATATATATTTTAATTCAAAGTGAATCAACAGTAATACACCATAAATTCTTATTTTGACAGTCATCAAAATAGTCACCTGGAAAACTTGCTTTTTGTGGCAAAGTGCAGAAGGCTTTGTCACGTTTAAATCACTGAGAACTAGAGAGAAATACTATCACAAACTGTAATAGACATTACATCCATAAAAATTTTCACAGTCCTTATTGTAATATTGCACAGTGCAATTGCTACATGGCAAACTAGTGTAGCATAGAAGAAAAAGCAAAACAAATAAATCAAAGAAAGAAAGCCACAAGTCTAAATTTGTTAAACAGTTAGCAGTTCAAATTGAGTAATCAAATCTATATCATTGGGTTCATGAAAATAAATCTTCCTACACCTTGCAGTGTTTGATATAACTTTTACTCAACACAAACCAAGTTAAAAATTAGCAGTAGAGATTTAAAAAATGAAAAAGTAACATTTAATTAAACATCCCGACTGAAAGAGAGAACTAAGATCAGGATATTTAATTAAAAGAAAATTATTTGTAAATTAAAATAGTATGCAAACAAGCAACTTGGAAATTAGGAACTGTTTTATTTAAGAAAGCATTAAAACCAAAGGAAACTGATAAAATGGTTGTAAAGAGGGTACAAATTCAGATTTCTTCTTCCATATGCTAAATTTAGACCTCAACAGGATTATGAAATTTTTAATTTTAATTAATTTTTAACAACCATAGTTAAAAGCCCACGATTCCAAGTAATTAAGAACAGAGTACTAAGTGCAATCTGCCCTTTAAAAACATTATTATTAGGGTATGAAAACGTTGACCGTTACTACTTACTGTCAATTTCACCGGACTGCTTCAATCTTGGAACTTAAATAGAGAAAATACACCGTTTTCAGTGAGGAAACATGGCCCTGAACAGAAAACTGCGCTAGTTGTGTACCTGTTGTGTTATAATCAATCTTTTACCCTCCGTGTTTCTGCAGCATCCGTTGCCAGCATTGATTCTTTTCCAAGAAGTGAGCAGATACCAGTAATCTGCTGGACCGTATAAATAAAATTAGAAAACTGTGGAGGGCAGCAAATTTACTTAACTAGTGACTCCATATTCATGTGTCATCTGAACGTGCCCCATCCCATTTGACATATAAATTTATACAGAACTTTATGAAATAATAAAGTGGTATCTCAGTTCACAAGATTAATTTGTTCTATGATTTTGAAAAAGATGGGCATGCATGTCTTTATGCACAAAAGGTGGCCACAGTTGTGTTTGTCAACTGAGGTAGTTTGCCAACAAAAACAAAATTTTCCCAAGCGTTTTTGTTGGCAAATCAAATTGTTCACAAACAAAAGCATTCGTGAACTGAGGCACCGCTGTAATTTTTATTTACTTTCCTACAATTTCTTTTTAATTCATCCTTTTAAATTCCTTTATTTGCTTAAAAGCATGAGTTTTTCGTAACACTTTGAGGCAGAACATTATAGCATGTCTAATTGGCTAAGTAAGTGGGCATGACCCGTCAATCATGTAGATCCAGGACACATGTCCCAGAATACAGTTCCCAAGCCCTGCACCTCACTCTAATCAGAAAGTGCTAGTTTCAACTCTTGTGGACTGAAATTAAGCAGACTTTTGACAGGATAGCCTAGATCTGATATCAACCTGAAGAATGAGGAATACAAAAGACCTTGCCACTAATCTTGAGGCCACTGTGAACTCTCAAAGTCCTGCTCTTATTCTACAGTGTGTACTTCTTTTCCTAACTTTATTAAATGTAAAACCTTACTACCATTTTTTCATGTCTTTGTGCAGGACACCAAGTACCTGAGAAAGGTCTAAAGAACCCCAGAATTTGATAACACCTTGCAATAAAAAATATTTTCTCATCAAATAGGCAGGATTTGATTTCAAGCATGAAATTCCTGCAATAACTTACTGATATTAGAGACATATTTGGAAATATATTATGTTACTATATTTTCAGATTGAGAATGAATGAAAGAATATAAGCACAAACTGTTCTTTTCAATGAACTAATAGAAATTAGTACTATAATTTTCTTAGCTATCTTGTGAATATATGTATTTTTTCTTCCCCCATTGCATTTGTTTGGTCAGTTTTGCATGCCTATATCTCGTAATATGAGCAACCCCTTTGATGATAACAATAGGCAATATAATAGCCATTGTTAATTTCCTATTATCTTGTTTTGAAATTTTGTATCATTGCTTTTATTGTTTTTTTCTATTTAAAATAAAAAAGAAAATGAATGAAAGGATTGTATTGTAAACTTGTTTTAACTTTGTTGAATGTTTATCTTCTGAAGTTTTCCACAAATTGTAACATTTTAAACAATAATTATATGACTCATTATTTTTTGCCATTGATAGGAGTTGTGAAGGAATACAGCAATAGCTGTGATGGTTGGTATCTGGGCATTGAGCAGGCATGACAGCACAGGCTTTTACAAGATACAGACACAGTAAGGAGAGGATCAAAAGTTTGAAGCCAGCCAGGGCAATCAAGTGAGACCTGTCACAAAATAAAAAAATAAAAAATGCAGGCTGAGGATGTAGCTTAGTGCAAAGGCCCTGAGTTCAATCCCCAGTTCTACAAGAAGAAAAAAATACATTGGAAAGGTTAATGAGACCATCCCAAGATCCAAACACTTCAAAATGCAGTCTTTGAAGAGACAGAGGAGTACTGAAACTCTATCAGTAGGCGATCCAGTCTGAAGAGGTGCAGGGGAGAGAGGAGTGTGTTATACTAAGCTTTTATATAAAAGTACTTATAAAAGCTCAAGAGACTGTGTTCATGTTCTGGCATAAAATAAGCTGTATAAAACTTATAAGCACTTATAGCTCTTGAGAGGAGTTAAACTTTAATATTTAAGAAGTACATGATTCCAAAAAGCCTTAAACTACCTCAAGGATGGAATTGTGTGAAGGATAAATAACCTTTTCAAGCAATTAACTTATCATTTCATCTAATTTCTGAATGCAGGACCGTGTTGTCTCTAGAAGAACTTGGGTTAGGTTATGAAGTCCTCACTTCTTCCTGCTCATTTCAGCAGAGTTACTTCATTTTTGACTTCCAAAGAGTGAGACAGATTCTTTAAGCAACCCCAAAATAGCCACAGATATTTAATATTTGCTCAATAAGATTATATACACAATTTTCAGGGCTTTCATTCTGAAACATCCCCAGGCAGCTGTTGTCATATCCCCACCATCAGATAAATATTATCAGTGACCTTCCAAATAAACTAGATGAGATATGGGCTGTTCAATGTGAAGAAAGAAAGGTACATTAAAGGACCTATTAAGTTTATAGGATAAAAAAGTATTACTTTGCAAGACTGATAAGGGCATTTGCTTCCATTTTTATTTCTGGGTGTGTTATGTGCATGTGTTTGTATCTTGCTGTGAATGTTTCAAGTATTTCAATAATCTTGATACTATGATTTTTCAAGTTTTGCTACATTTACTCAGTTCTTTCATTAAGCTTCAGAAGAAGTTATTAGAAAAAATTTCACAGAGTGTTTCTGCAAATATGTACTTTATTGATCATGTGACATTTTTCTTCCTACCTTATGAGTATACAGAGCTTTTTGACTTTAGAATAATACATTAGAAAAAAGGTAAATGAGTGCAATGTGGACAATATCAGTCCAAGCTTCATAATTACACTCAAGTACACTTCTCGTACTTTTGGCAAGCCTTCCAGACCAGGGGTCCCGACACAAAGGTTCCTTCTGTCAGCCTGCATAAAACAAGGACTCCTCAGGAGAATGCACTTTATTGAATACGTGCTTTATTGAAATATCTTCTCACTATGTTTTACCATTATTTTAGGTGACACTCATTAGAAAGAAAAGAATATTTTGTATTTATTAATGTGATTGGCACATCCTCAGCATTCAGCCTATGTGTATAAACAAAGCAAGGGGAACTAGAGGACATCAAAACATATTTAATAAAAATTTTATATAGAACAATACATACCTGTAAGGGTTTCTGGTAACTGCCTAGTCATAAACTCATACTCTCAGTTTATTAGTTAGTCATATATAATTTAAATGAGAAAGGAAATGAATAACATAATCATCATTGCAAAACTCTATTAATTTTTAATTTGTGACATTGTAAGTTCATTTCACTATCACAGAAAGTATTTAAACTTTGGCATTGGAGAGACATAGATTTAAAATACAAACTGATCTTGTAGTAGACTTGTGACTTCAGATGACTTAATTTGTTTAGCTTCAGTTTGTTTATAACACCTTTGAAATTTCAAGAGTGTTCATAAGAATTAAATAAAATTAGATGAGTCAGTGTACTCCCCACATGATGCGGCACTTGGGCTCTAACAACAGCTATATCAAATTATTTTTTTTTTTTAGTTCAAAGTATTTCTCAACCTCAAGAGCGTATTCATAAATTGTGTTTTAATTAAAGGTACTATGTATTCTAGTATATTTTTGTATATTACCTCATTTCACTCTTAAAGCACATTTAAAAGTTTTATCCTACTTTCAAAAAAATCACTGAAGTTTTCAAGTACTAGGTAACTTTTATTCATTTATATAGCTAGAAAATATCAAACATAATCTTGGGCTACCTAAAACTAAAGTTTCTTCTAAATACAGTACTACATATTCTGTATTTGATTGAAAACAGAGACACAGATATAATACTTTCCTGTTTTTACCCAACAGAAAATAAAGTGACAGTGAAAGAGAAGACATAGCCATTTCATGGTTTAATATGCCCAAAAGCTGAAGTGGTACGTGTTGCATCAGTGGTGAAATTTAGCAGTTTTCCACTGCCTTCTGCATGTCTTACTCTGTTTTTTTTTTTTTTTTTTTTTTTCTGTTCTTTCTTTTTTTTTTTGGCACTGGGAATCAGTTAGCCTTGTACTGTCAATGACTGTGTTGCTTCACCCATTTCATCCAGAGTTGACACATTGTTGTAATGCAGAATGAGGAAGGAGCAAAGCAGGAAGCAGAAATAACACCACAATGTGTTCGAAATTTGATTGGTGTCATCGATACATAGGTTTATATATAATCTGAGCTACTGAGGATTTTACCGATTTTGTCCTAAACATGACCAAGGGGTTCATTCAGTGAACCAGAGATGTCCAGAGATGAATGCGTACGAAGCACAAATGGAAATAAAGTACAATACATGTTAGTATGGAACTGGGAAGGGAAGATTGAGTGACAGCTGCAATAAGACAAAAAAAATACTAACAAACAATACTGCATGTGAAGCTTTCAGTCTCACTTGGCATTGTTTTTGGGAAAGAGATGGCAACCAATTCCAGAAACTTAAACTCCTAGGTGGATTTAAACCCAGTACTCAATGATAGTTTTGAAACTTAGAATATTTTAAATTATCCTAAATACATCTATTATCTCTATTATTTAATCTTCCTTCCACTAAGAAGTTTTATTATTGTACTACTGTTTAAATTTTACAGTTTTTTAATGTTCATTCTGTGGAAGATTAGTTCAACAGCAATGGTAATTGAGAATTTTTTTTTTGTTTTGATTAACGCTATCATTTATATGCCAGGTACAATATCAGAGTTCATCTTTTCCCTGTCAAGAGGCATGTGAGTAAAAAAATGTTTTTCACATTCTTAGTAAAACCTACCAAAATGTAAATGGAGCAAGACTGTTTTTTGCTTGTATTTCAAATCAGGGTACCATATTGGTTAGTACTATTCTATGACCTTAGTGAATTGCTACAGTTTTTCTGATCAGAAATTTCTTCATTCATGAAAAACAGATAACCTTACTTATTTAGGCCTATGACTACGAATATACCTGATCTAAAATTGGCAGAAGACAAAAGCACTCCCTAGAAGAACTATTATTATTTAGGAAAATTTTATCCAATTTCTAGGTTGTATGAAGTATTGGTGACTACCCTTAATGTTAATCTTCCTAAATATTTTCAAAAGTAAGTATAGACGTATAAGTAGAATATATGAAAATAGGTAAAAATGTGCTTCCAGCATAGCCAGGAAATAGAGAATATTGTAAATTTCCAATTATTTTAAGTAGAAAGAAAAATACATAAATTCATCAGATGACAGGAAGAGCTGGACAGAAACACTTCCATGCAGACAATATGCAAGAAATACATGTTACAGGTATTTAGTATATTTATATTTCACATCACTCTTAAGAGGAAATTGTAAAAGAAAATAGAAAATTTGAGTCAGTTTATTAAAATGGTGTTTACTCCTGTAATTCACTACAATAAAATATTTTTCAATATTAATAATAGTAGAGTGATTTATGTTCTACTCATCATCTATTCATAGTGGAAAAAGGATGGTTACATGGATCCTATAGATATTTTTAAAGGAAGACACATCATATTCACTTGCAAATTAGAAGGAAACTGAAGCCAGAGAGCTCAGAAAAGCAGAGTTATGAGATGGATATCAGGGGGCACAATTCAATTCCTTTATTCCACTACTGATCTTCACCATCACACTCATTCCTACTAATAATAACTGTCATTTATTTTTATATGACACTGCTTTATGAAGAAAGTTCTTGAAGGCTTGTTGTACTTGCTGGTTTCTCAAAGTGTAAATAAATGGGTTCAACATGGGAGCAATCGAGGTATTGAGAACAGCTACCCCTTTGGTTAATGACGCTCTTTCATTTGCGGAGGGCTTGACATACATGAATATGCAGCTTCCGTAAGAGATGGAGATGACAATCATGTGAGAGGAACAGGTGGAGAAAGCCTTTTTCCTCTGAGTGGCAGAAGGGATTCTCAAAATGGTGCTCAGGATGCATATGTAGGAAAGAATCACCAACGCCAATGTGAAGAGCAGAGTGACAAAGGCAAAGTAAAAGCCAATTGTCTCTAAAAACCATGTGTCTGAGCATGAGAGCTGTAAGATGGGGAAGTAGTCACAAGAGAAGTGGTCAATGACATTGGAAGCACAGAAATCCAACTTGAGGATAAGCATGAGTAGTGGGAAAATGGTCAGAAACCCAGACAGATAAGAAATGAAGACCAGAAGGTGACAGATTTTCTTGTTCATGATGGTGGTGTAGTGCAGAGGCTTGCAGATGGCCACATAGCGATCATAGGACATAGAAGTGAGAAGAAAAAATTCAGACACACCCAGGGAGATGAAGAAAAATAATTGAGCTAAACAGTTGTTATAGGAAATGGTCTTGACTTTAGTAATTATTGAACACAAAAATCTTGGGATAGAGGCACTGGTGAATGTGATTTCCAAGAAGGAGAAATTGCGGAGGAAGAAGTACATGGGAGTCTTTAACTGCGAATCTGACAAGGTGAGAATGATGATGGTCAGGTTTCCAGTGATACTTAATATGTAAGCTATGAATAAAAAAGTGAAAATTACAGCCTGAGTCTCTGGATTGTCTGATATACCCAAGAGAACAAACTCTGTAATCAGTGTGTGGTTTCTCAGACTCATTTTTTTCTTTCTAAAGATACCTATTGCTGTAAAACAAAACAAAATGAAAAAGTTGAACATGAAGGAATTGAAAATATCATATTGTATGAATTCCTGTGAGAAATTTTGTGATATATTCATTCTGATTAAAGCACAAAATATATGTACCTAAATTGAAGGGGAATGTTTTATTCACTGATCTATGTCTCAATCCCCGTCACTAGTAATTAAACATCAAACTTATATACAGTCAGATTTTCTATACATGACACATAACTTTGGATTAGAGATCTCTACAACAATGTTTATTAACTATATCTGCAACTTGAATATTGAGCTGTATTCTAAGATTGTATTCTTTCAGGAGTAAAATACTATATCTAATTTTTAGTTTTAATTCTGATGCCAATCACAAACTTACAAATTTTTTTTTGTGGAAATCGATGACCTAATCACAAATACTAAGTTTAATAATAGTTATCAATATTTTTATTCTTTTTACATATATTTACAAATATGGCCATGAAAATAAATGTCATTGCAATCCCTGACATATGGATGTGAAGTTGACTTGGTTATAAAATGAATAACATCAATTTATGGAAAAGAGAGATCAGCAAAATGAAGTAAAATTCACAGGACCAGAGCTCAGTAATATAATTCTGTAACATAGTGACTCATTTTTGTTAGTTTTTTTGTCCATTATTTAACAACTCACTTTTCTTTATGAAATTTAATTTATATCTTACTAAGTATTTTCCTGAGGGCAAGAAGGAATTCATAAAGGAATATTTTGATGTCCCAATACATTAACTTTTTTCCCAAACACTAACTAGAATAAATAAAATATTCTATGGGATTTATTTTACAGAAAGCACAAAGCTGTAAACATGACCTATATGTCTTTATCTTTCCTATTTTGTCTTTTTCCTTAAATTTGAGCATTATATTTGTGGTATAAGTTCTCAACTGCATTCTAGTATTACTCCCTGTGGAATGAACTGGACAGCTCTGTAGGTAATAAGTATTAAAACAGATATTGTGCAGTTTTTCTGCTTATTAATTTTCTTAAAATCAGCATTTCTTTTTTTAAATGTGAAATTTTTGACAGTATATTTCAAAATCTTGCAAATTAAAAGACTGAATTGTTTAATAACAATTAAAATAAATTAATTGTAAAATTAGTAATAGTCAAATATTAACATGGTATTTGGCTTATCTGCAGTTTTTTCTAAAAACTTTTCAAATAATGGACAAGGTTATATTTATTTACTGACATGGAAATATTTTTAAAGTCATGAAACCAACTGAGTATAATGCCAAATTCTGCTGATTTCTATGAAATATGAAATTCATTGTATTTATAATATTCTTTGGGAGATTTTATCAAGTGTTTTTTATATGAAATTCTCTGATGTAGAGAAAATACATTAAGAAAGTAAGATTGCTAGCAGGCTTGCCTTTGTGAAAAAATAAATCTGTCTTTTCTATCTTTATCTTTCTGTGCAGATAAAATCATCATTCTGATCTGAACTTCAAAGCTACTACTACAAACCTTTTGACTCCAGTAAGTTAATTTCCCAGGTATAAAGCTTTACTGAAAGGTTAACTATCTCAAAGCTCTCTAGATAAGATGAAGAATTGAAAAGTATGTAAAGATGACACAACTTTACCTTCTCTTGTCACTGTATAAATCCCTAAGATACTTGATTGAAGAAAACAATAAAAGCAGAGATAAGTTCAAGAAATGCAGTGAGATCATGATGTATCTTTCTGGAAAACCAAGCTATCTAGTAAGGTAAAAGTAAAAATGTAAAATGGTAACCGTCAGCACATAGAAACAACCTGGTTTCCCTTTGGCTGTACTTACTTCTCCTAATATATGTTTGGACTCTCTCTATACTCAGGAGAAAGTTTATTCTTAATTCCTTGGGGGGAGTTGGATAAATTCAAGACTAATCTACCCCACCCTGGACAATTCTTTCAGGATAGTACCCTTGTTTTATTCCTTTGTACGTCTCTGCCAACACAGAGCAGAATGAAAGACTAAAACAAAATTAATATTAAAAACCAGAAGAGTAAACTGGGCAAAGTGGTCCACGCCTGTAATCCCAGACTCTGGGAGGTTAATGTAGAAAGATCACAAGTTTGAACCCAGCCTAGGAAACAGTCAGCTTAGTGATACATGGCTCAAAGTTGGAAAAAAAATTAAAATTAAAAAGAACATTGGATGTAGCTCAATGTGAAGGCCCCGGGTTCAATCTCTAGTACCAAAAACCAACCCATGTCAAGCCAAGCCAACCCAAGCCAAACCAAATCCAGTCAGAAACAAGACAAAACCAATCAATAAACAAAATGAAAATGAGAATAATTTAAACTTCATTTTTTAGTTTTAAAATTAATATAGTGTATTGTTTATGCAAAGAGAATCCAGTGTCACAGTACATAATGCCTTTTGGAGCGGTCCTGATGTTTCTTTCTCAGCTTCTGTTTTCACTCAGATTTTCCAATTGCTCAATATAAAACATTTCTTGTATGTCCTATCAGGTACTTGTTTTGTGTATTTACCCACAATCATATTTACACATCAGAAAGAACTTTTATTCACACTTGAATGTAATTTGACTATACGAAATATTTTGCAACTTTCCTGTTTGCTTTCTCAGGTAATGACGCATAATGGATATCTCTGCATGTCAGGTTGTCTAGACAGAACTCATCTTTTAGTGACAATTGTACAGAATAGGAGAAAGACATATAATTTAGTGAACTCATTGTTCATTACGAAATTATGCTGTAACCTATGCACTGAATTACAATGCTGTAACACATGCTTGTGCATTTATTTGCATATGTATAAGTGTTTTGATTACAGATATAGAAGTTATATTTTAATAGGTCACTAGTTCCCTCTTACAGATAAGAGCAAACTCTTTTCATTGCATCCTAAACAACACTAGGTACTATAAATGAATTAAAATTTTTTCAAACTGTAACACAAAAATGATATTCCAATTCTTTAGGCGATAAAAATGTATTGTCAACACCAGGCAAAAACACCTGAGTTTTGAGATCTAATTTCTTTGTGATCTTGCAAAATACATTTGAAACGTCTCAGTATTAGTTTTCCTATCCATAAAATGAGAAGGCTAATGGTTCTTATTCAAAGAATGTTGTAAGTATTAAATGAGATAATGTATGAAGCTGCTTAACATGGTAGTTAAGGTATAATAAATTCTTAGTATATATTGTAACAACTTTATATTTTCTGAATAAAAGAGATGGAACACTTTTAATATTCATATTACTTGACAATGAAATGCCATTAAATGTTTATTTTCTGCTACTGTGTTACTAGTAGAATATATTCACATATATATTAATCACTTCTGTAACCTTTTTTCAGAACATATCCTCATCGTTAAACATTTTATTAGTGTATATTAATTATACCAATATACAAATAATGGGTGTCATTTTGTCTATTTGTAAATGTTTATAATGTCCATTCTTTGGGGTTAACAGATGACCCACAATTGCAATTTATGATATTTCTATTTCTATTTCCTAACTGTACATTAATCCCAACAGGGAAATTAATCACTATCTTCTTCATTCTACTAATCTTTGCCTAAAAACTCCAGTGTATTTTTTCTCCCAAATTTCTCCTTTGGAAAGCGTAACTACAGCAGTGTGTATCCCCAGATTCTTGGTAACCGTTGTGACTGGAGACAAAACCACTTCTTGGGACCGTTGAGCAGCTCGATTGCTGTTTGTCATTTTACTGGGAGTTACAGAGCTTTGTGTCCCGGCTGTCGTGTCCTGTGACTACTATGCGACCGTCTGCAAACCACTGCATTACACAATCACTCTGAACTCCTGCCAACACTGCTCAGCTCCTGCCTGCTGGATTCTCAATCATCTTTTCCTCTTCTTACAGGAGACTCAGCGGCAGTTCTGCTCTTCCAACACAAGTGCTCATTTCATGTGTGAAACTTCTATCCTGCAGATCTCTTGCACAGAAACAAATTTTCCTGAAATGATATCTTTTGTCTTGGCTATGGTGACACTTAATTTAAGCTCACAATGGTACTAGTGATTCTCTCTCACATTTGGATCATTAGACCATTCTAAAATTACCTTCTGTACGCAAAGGATGATCGCTTTCCCATCTCTACTTCGTATATGATTGCTGTCATTATGATATATTGCAGCTACATCTTTAAGTATATAAAACATCTGCAAGAGTGATTGTATCTGAAAGTAGCATTGCTATATTCCTCAATTGCCTTTTACTAAATCCTTTCATTTATACTGTAAGAAACCAACAGGTAAAATGTCTTCTAAGATGTATCACAAAAGATTACAAAAAATTAGAAATTTGACATAAAAAGCAAACACACTTTAAAGCTGAAAATTATGTTTCAAATATTTATCTTATTAGTTATATCATATAGGAGATGTTGTTGAAGAATCTTGTAACTCAGTCCTACTCTGTTGTACTTGTTTTCATGAATTATTGCCTTCATTGAGATCTCTTTGTGGAACATTAGATTACAGCAACCATGAACTTCAATAAAATAAGCTTTATAGAAGTATAGTTTGCTGGATATAATTGGTTACTTAAATCAACATGTATGCATTGTGTATCTACTTTACTCGACAGTGGGATGGGCTCAATTTTTTCCTTTAGATGGTTTTTGTTACCTAAGACATACGCACATAAAACAAATATTGCGGGGCTGGGGATTTAGCTCAGCGGCACAGCGCCTACCTGGCAAGTGCGAGGTCTTGAGTTCGATTCCCAGTACTGGAAAAAAAAAACAAAAACAAACAAACAAAAAACAAATATTGCTATACAGTGTTTAAATAGTGTTAAAAACTTCAAAATAAAAAGAGAAAGCTTTCAAGACAAAGTAAGAACCATTCTTAGAATAAAAATATGCACAAGGAAAATAAGGATGTGCAAATGAAACATAGGGTTTAGAAACTGGAGTATGCTTACTGGTGATAAGGGAGTTTTGAAATATTTAGCTGAGTTCAGTAAAAGTTTTTCATCACACTCGCTGAGATATTGCACAGACCATGTAAACGTCTCATGCTTTAATTTGTCAAATATAATGTTGGAGAAATGTAATCCATATTTCTTGTTCAATAAGTATATGCATTAGAAACTTTTTATTACCTAGTAAAATTTTGAAGAATTCAGGAATTTGGTTTCAACTAATACTTGATGTGCTGATGTGGATAATCAGCAGAAATAAGTCTAGATTATGTTTAAAATTGAAAACATCATACCACAGTGATATATGTGCACTCATGTTTAAAGCAGCACGATTTGTAATAGGTAAATGTTGAAAGCAACCCAATTGTCCACCAACAAAGGAATGGATAAAAACTTTGGCATTTTTATACAAGTATTACTCAGCTATAAAGAAAGATAAACCCGAGGCTTTTATAGGTAAATGGATGCAATTGGAGACCATACTCATAAGATAATGAATCAGACCCACATGTGTAAACATTGTATTGTCTCCCTATTGTAAATAAATGAAAGGGTACATAAAATCCAATAGGTACAATAAATATTGTGAAAGGGAAAGAAACTTCTCAAAAGGAAAGAACAACTGGGATGAGGGAAAAGAGAAAAGAAAGAAGGAACAGAATAATTATATACATAAGGTAGCTAAGATAATTGTACTGCTAATTTCTATTTTCTATTGAAAAGAACAGTTAATGCTCAACTTTTGATCAATTTTGTACACCTATATCTGGTAATCTGAAAAACTACTTTGAAGATAACAACATGCAATATAAGGGCCATTGTTGATTTCTTATCATCTTGTTTTGAAATTCTGTATCATTTTTAATATATAGTTTTATTTTTTTATCCTGTGAAAATAAAAAGAAAAAAAAATAGAGGGACCTATTACCCCAAGTAGTGGTTTTATTTAAATGTCCCGTACCTGCTATTTCCAAATATTTTGTTTTTAAGAATTTCCTCAATAACTTAGAAATGTAATTTCTTAACCGGTGGCTCATTCCACACTTGGAAAGCTGAGACAAGATGATTGCTTGGAACTCGAGGCCAGAGTCTGCTAAAGAGTGAGCTCAAGGGCGTCCTGAACTGCATAGGAGATGTTTCTCAAAACAAAAACAAAAAATTGTAAAATGTAATTTCTTTATTGTATTTTGTTTTCAATTGGCACTGTGCATCTTTATAGGGTGCTGCATAATATTCGATCCATGTGCACACTGTGAGTCAAGGCTTGGTGTATCCCTGACCTTGTACATCATCAGGTTTTAAATGCTGTGTGAAGTTTTTCTTTCTGGGACTCCTGAGTCAAGGTGTCTGAGATATGGTCCATACGTTCTATGTTGGACATGCACCTCAGGTTGTTTTGTAAAAGGCAAAAGATTTATACCATGTGGAGAGAATCCAGAATATACCCCAGGTGATTTTGACACCATAGTCTGTAAAAACTTTTGACACTTCCAACCAGAGTGATCATTAAAAGTGGAAAATTCAATATTCATCTCCTTCACCTCAGGGAGATTGCTCTTGGAAATAACACTGAGCATGAACTGCCTTGGAATCAGGGCAACAAATGCTGGGCCATTACTTTAACTATTCATGAAATTTAAACCTCAGTGTACAAATATGACAGCAGGCCTATAATAGAGATCACAGAGTCAGAGATAGGAGAAAGAAATGGAATCTAGTTTATTGAGACTTTCAGATTTGAAGATTTTAAATGAAAGTAATCAGACCAATTTCACCATTTACACTCCCTGAGCATATACACTAAATGAAATTTTCTTTTTTAAATTGTTTATTGGTACATTTTAGATATACACAATGATCATATTCATTGCAGCAAATTTGTACCTGCACATGATATATTTTGATTTCTCTTTTTTCCCAATTCGCTCTCCTCCCTTTAACCCCTCTTCCCCTCCCTATTTACAAAGCTTTGTTTTCATTTTATTCTTTTTTAATCATTTCTTTCTTTTTCCCTTCTTTCTTTTCTCTCTCCCTCTACCGTAGTTCCTCTTTCCTTTTGAAAAATTTCTTCCTACTTCACATTATCTATTGTATATCTTGGTCCTTATTTACTCTTCTAGTTTCTCACACCAGGGAGACAATGTGATATTTACACATATAAATCCAATTTATTTCACTTAACAGTATGGTCTCAAGTTGCATTCACTTACCTAGAAATGTCTCAAGTTTATCCTTAATGACTGACTAGTACACAATTGAATACTAAAGACACGTCTTTTTAATCCATTCCTTGGTTGATGGGCACTGGGTTGTATTTAATGATTACAAACTCTGTTGCTATAAACATACTACATTGAGTGATTTTAAGGAAATTGTATGTAATTATGTCAAATCTTTTCAGGCACAGAGATTACCTAAATGAGTAGTCAGCTAAAGAGCCACATTTCTCAATGAAATAGCAATTTCACACAAACCAAGCAGAAGTAGATATTTAGGGATGTTTTACTTATGTTGCAATTCTTTTTTCTTCAGTTCTTACTGGATACATGTTGAAGAATAGTCATGTGCTGGATACTCATTTCTCTCTTCATTCCCTTAGGTCATCCACGTATCCACTGGAAATGTAACATCTTGTTTTTCCTCTAAATTTCTCACATCCTCTTTTTCTTAGAGGCCCACCTTATTCCTTTTAGCAATCAAGGTTTCCTGAGGGTCCTAGTTTGCTACAGGAAACACGCATGGATGTAAAACATTACAGATATTTGCTTGAGGTTTTTATGACTGCCCACCAGTTTTCACATGCAATGAACTTCTCATAAAGCCAAAAGAAATAAAACCTACTTTATGTTGTCAAAACTGAGCTTTGGGAACGGTGCTGTAGGTTTCTAATCATTAGTCAATTCTAATGACCTAGTTTTTTTTTTTTTTTGTCAATACTTTATTTACCAATGTCACATAACATAACACAGTCCTCAGCACTTAAACTTTTAGATATTGACAGTTCTGTCCAGAAAACAAAATCCTCATGCTGTGTGACCCACGAATGAACGTCCTCATATCTCAGGGTCTGATACTTAACTTGCTCATTGTACAAGCAACTCTATAAAGTAATATTCCCTAATTACATTGATTAGGATATTTAGTTATAGTTGAGATTTTTCATTTTAATTTTTTAAAGGTATATACTTATACTATATGCAATTTACAGTTATCTGGGGCGTGTGTACATGCACATAATACAGTTTGTTTCTTTTTCTGTAATCCCTTTCCCTTTCGCTTCCCCCTCCCACCCTCCCAAGCTGTCTCCTGCTCAAATTCCTTTTTCCCTGTTTTCATCCTTATCAATATTATTCATCTTAGCTCATGTTCATGGCATATAATGATTAAGTTATTTAGGTTATTAGGTCTCTGAAGTTGGCATATCTTTATTCTACTTACTTCCTCTTCCTCTCCCTCTACCCCTCACATGTGGTCTCTTGGTCCTCTTTCCATTAGTAAGAGCTCCATCTCCTTGTCTCCCTCTAGTCATCCCTAATCATTCTCTTTGTTTAGACTTTATATGACTCGAATGAGGGATACCATATGGTATTTAAAGTTGTATGTCTGAATTATTAAACTCAGCATTATATTTTCCAGGTGCATGCATTTCCTGCACATGTCTCAAATTTATGATTCTTCATAGTAGTATTTCATTATATATAGATACCACATTTTCTTTATCTAGTGATATGTTGATAGTTATACAGACTGTTTCCAGAATTCAGCTATTACAAGTTGTGGTGCAATAAACAATGGCATGCACTTATCACTATAGTATGATGTCTTTAGCTCTTTGGGGAAGATACCAAGAATGGGGATTGTTGGTTCATATGGAATTCTAGTTTTAGTTCTTTGAGAAATCTCTGTACTGATTTTTCTGGGGGGCAGGGCATCTGGAATCGAACTGAGGACCTCACACTTGCCAGGCAGGCCCTGTGGCACTGAATTAAATCCCTGCTCTCTCTATACTGATTTACATAATGATTGTGCTAGTTTACATTCCCACCAACCTTGCCAATATTTGTTATGTTTTTGAATTTTAGATAATTTTCATTCATTCTGGAGCAAGATAGAATCTTAGAATTGTCTCCATTTGCATTTCTACAATAGCCAGATACAGAGAGCCCTTTCCAATCCTCCTCACAGCCAAGGACGATTATATTTGTGATCCCATGAGAAATTATTGGAATTCTAGCAAATTAATTCCAATCTACCACTTCCAGTGCAACCCATGGTGAGAATGAAGACACCAAAGCATGTTTGTAGTTATGGGGAGCCAAGGGGTCCCAAGTACAGCCATGATGATGGCTATCCAGAACAAAAGCCAAAACCCAGGACGGAACCCAGATTTTAGTCATTTATGAAGGGAGTGGCTTGAGGATGAGTGACTGTGAGAGTGGCGGGAAATACGTGAATGATATGAGCTGGGCCAGGTAGGAGGCCTGAAATCACCTCTGCCATATGCAGAGAGAAGGATATGCAGAAAGAGTAATCTGCATAACACAACTGAGATAGTACCTAATGTTTTGGGGTCAGTGCTTCAGCTTTGATGTGTAATCTTTCTAGCCCCAGGAAGTCACATCCTCTATTCCTCAGGCTCATGCTAGCCAACACTTTAGAGCATTGGCTCACACATCCCACCTCATCCTGGCTCACTCAAGGGAGCAACAGGGGCTTGGGAAAACACACCAGCCATCTCCAAAGATTACCATCAGCACCTCCACTAGGTCAATATGCATTGCCTAAAGTCAGTTGAATGGATAGGGAAAAACCTAGACAGCTCAGTACACTTCAATACATGGAAATAGCTTAAGTGGGTCTTTCTTTTCCAGAACCATGAACACTCAGTTTGACAATTAGAAAGAGAACCACAACAACACAAACAACAACAAATAGACCCCTTAAAATTAAAAATCCGATAAAAAATGTGCAACTGTAACGGACACTTCTCAGAAGTACAAGTCATTAATTAATACATAAAAGTTCAACATCTCTGTTCATTACAGAAATGCAAAGTAAAACAACACAGATTCCACCAAGAAGTAAATGAATAAATAAATTGTGATACCAATAAGTAATAAAATAAACTATCCATACAACAAATAGTATGGATGATTCTCAAAATAAGTGAGAGGAGCCTAGTTAAAAAGAATACTGTATTATTCTATTATTCAGCCAACTTCCAGCCATGAGAGATACAGGTTTTTCTTTGAGAGTTTCCTCTCACTAATTTGGCTACAGGCAGGTGAATAAGCTATGCCATTTATCTGTTGCACCCCTTGTTTGTGACAACTATGTCAATACTTCTACTCTGATGATGAGGAAAGATGGCAGAGCAAAACACCAGCGAATCCCAGCTCTCCAGTAACCAGAATGAAAACACGAGGGAAACAAAAAATTAGGAAACAGAAAGAGAAGTAGAGGGGCTGGGGATTCAGCTCAGCGACACAGTGCCTGCCTAGCAAGCACAAGGTCGTGAGTTTGATTCCTGGTACTGGAAGTAAAACAAAAAACAACAAAAAAAGAGAAGTAGAGTTCCAGGAATCAATGAATTGCTGACAGGAGGAGTAGGAATTACAGAAAAACTGCAGTATCTGAAGACAGTGCAGAGAGAAGAATGATGCAGTACGGAATGTTAACCTCAGTTCCCAGGGAAGAGGAGCTGTTTCTGCAAATACAAAATTTAAGCCAGATTGGGGTTGGCAGCCCTAACGAGAATGCAATGTCACTGTACAGCAGGTCTCCAGAATTTATCTTGCATAACTGAAGTTTTATGCCTATTCACTAGTAATTCTCCATGTCATCCATTGCTTAATATTTGACAGTCAGATTTCTACTCTCCAATTTTATAAGTTTGACTGTCTTAGCTATCTCTTAAAAGTAAAGTTATGCTGTATTTGACCTTCTGTGACCAACTTATTTCACTCAGAATGAGGTCATCCAGATTCATCCATGTTGTAACATATGGCAGAACTTCCTATTTTTGTAAAGATGAATGATATTGCACTATAAATATGTCTCATTTTCTTTACCTATCCTTTTTCAATGGAAACGATGCTCATTGTAAGGACCAGAGCTCCCCCAAAAAGAACCGCAGCCATCCTCAGTGACAGCAAGGACCCAAGCTCCTCCCACAATGAGAACAGCTGAGTTCATATCAGGAAAGCCAGAACGACAAGCTCCTCCAGGAGAATTATCAGCACACCATTTCCCCCTCCAGTTCTCCTTTTTATGCTGTTGGTAACAATCCTTGGGGCCTTCTGTACCAAGAACCATACTGATTTAGTTCACCTGGATGTTACATGCTGACCATTCAGTAGTCCACCATAGTCATTAAAAATCTATTTAACTTTAAAGTAGAATTTCTGAAACAAACATAACTAATTAAAATACTGAAGTATGTATTTAGTTGGTAAGATGATCACATGAACAGGATTATTCAAAGAAAATTGTATTGCACATCCACGTGAGATTTAACCTGCAACAGAGAGAAACACGAGAACAACTTAGTGTTCCCAGGGATGAATTTCTGGGTGCAGGGCCATTAACATTCTCCTAATACCTTTAGATCTACAGTGTTTGGAAAAAAAACACATGAAGATTAACATGACACTAAATGTTTACTTGATTTTTTTTTTACTGTATTCTCTTTATTAGAGAAAAGAGATACAGACATATGAAAGACAGAAGAGGTTACAGTAAAAACCTGACATGTTAAATTCAAGCCTATTTTAGTATGTGCTCATAAGGTAGTTTATTTTTTAATGCATGGGCATCTTGTCCCCTTGAAATACTTAGGAAAGGTGAGCAACCTCATAATAAGTGTAATAACTTATGCCAGAATTCTTCTCTAGATTTAGCATTTCAGAATCAACAGAAGGCATCGGCTTTGAAGAAATCTTTGATTCCAGGCCTAATGCAGAAAAATGTTGCATGAGAATGAAAAAAAACTAATACCAAATAAGAAGGAAACAATCAAAATTAAATATGTATGGTTTAGAAAAGTTAAAAGCCACCCTGAAGATTTTCCTCTTGTCTGCGGCCCAAAGGGGAAAGATGTCAATTTAAATTTTCCCTGAAATATTTATCAAACACTAATGTGATCTAAAACAAATTAAAAATTTATAGTCCATGTGTTCCTAATAACACTTACAAAAATTATTAGAGAAGCAACTTGGAATAATGCATAGAGCACGGAGCAAGAATTTATCTAGGGTTTTCTATAAGAGCTATGATAATTTATAAGCAAACGTTAAAAGATATAGTCAGATTCTGCCATTTTGTAGCACATAATGAGAAATGTATTCAACCACTAATCACCAATGGTGACTAAGATTTTTTTAAAATTGGTTAAAAATGTATCTCAGTTGAAAGTATAAAATTCCATTTCTGGAGTGGTCTTGCAAATAAAAACAGACAAACAAACAAACAACAAACCTGTACCTAACCCTCACTCTAACCCTCACCCTCACCCTAACCCTAAACCTGACTTAAGTTTCTAAATCTAAGCATAGCAATTGCAGGAATTTGTTAGGACTAGGAGACCAGAAGATTCCAACAAGGGTGACACTGCTGCACATGTCCCTGCCTGAATGGTACACTTCCATATTAGTTGGGTTTTTGTGATAAAAATAAAATATCACTTTTACTATTTCTACAACATTAAATAAGAATTAAACAAGTATAAATAAGAATTAAACAAGTATATCACTTCCTATGCTACAGAGCCACATCTTCCAAAATGTTTTATTGAGCACTCTTACAGAAGCAAAATCATTCTTAAACAAAAACGTATCCCAGCCATGATATAGTTCTGTAAGGGTGACCAGATTATTATTTCTTGCACAATATATATTTATATCAAAACATGTAGTATACTATAAATATATATATAATTTTTAAATCATACTTTAATAATGCTGGAAAAATAAAATAATTTTATTGTGTAAATTTATTGCTGTATTATACCAGATATGTATGATTTTGCCAAAATATAACACTCATTTGTATTGAAAATTCTTATAAGATGATATATTATTGATTTCTATGAATTTATATCAAAATATGTTATAATTCAATTACATATATTTTATTGCCAAAATATATGGAAAATAGTATAGAATTAGAGAATATTTAGTTATAATCAACTAGTTAGAATGTCAATAAATAAAATCATTTTATGATATTTCCTGTTAGAATGGTAAAAAGGATAAATAAATATAAAGGTCAACAAGAATAACATGAAGAACCAAAATGACAGGACAATTAATATTGAAATTTTTGATGAGAATGAAATAACTTAAGAAATTAAAAACATCTTTAAAAGCTTGAAGCAAATGTGTACATTGTAGTAATTATTCTGTAGCATTGTACAATATTTTTCTTTCTGATGCCGTAAAACCAAACAATACGGGAAATCATTAAAAAAGGTATTTTGTAAAAATTTTCATATTTCAAAGTGATGTATAAATATTAATCAGGTTAAGAATTTCAATTTGAGACAAAGTGAGTTGCATGACTATTTTTATTATGAAATATTAAGAAAAATATTTAGAATTTGCAATTAAGGAAATAAATGCTTTGTACAAGACAACACTGTCGGTTCTCTGTGGATTACAAAGATGATTTTATCCATTCTCAAAGGACAATCACAAAAGAAAGGTTTAGGACACTACTGAGACACTATAGGATGGCATCAAGAAATCCCTCTTGGTCTACAGGACAGTAGAGATGTGGCTTGGACTTTGTCTTGTTCTCAAGAGACCAAATCATTCTAAGTCAAAACAAGAAGAACTAGAATATTGGAGATACAAATACAACCCCACAGAGCAGGATCCTAACTTAAGCATCTATAAGTCATAAAACCCCCACATTTCCAGATCTTTCTCTGTCCTTTCTTGAATATTATTTCTTAGCTTTCTACAAATATAGGACAGGTAAATACTTATTACTACATCTTTTGAAGTTTTCTGGCATTCCATTTTTACTTCCTGAAGTCCAACTATCATAAAATAGGGAAAAATAATATCAAATTTGATTAATGTGCTCTTTGCTAGTGTCTGACGGAGAACAAATGACTTTCTGTTCTGTCCTTCACTGTAGATTTGACAATCTAAAATATGCAGGGGACACATCAAGATGTAGCAGACCATATGTACAGCCTGGTATTCCCAGGGCAGTGTTTGAATAGCTGGGAATGAACTGACTACATTAAGATGAAAGGAAGCCGTTTCACTATACATCTCTGGATGTCCTTGTGAGTGAGCGGCTGCACAGGCTGAGTGATATTATGTAAGGCAAAATTACGAGGGAATAAAACATTTTTCCATAAAGCCTGGTAGATAAAGAGGGCTGATTTCAAGTTGAAAACATACCTGTGCTGTCATCCCACTGGAAAAGTTGCTAAAATCTAAGGCAAGTATTTTTTCCCCTCTATTCTCCATAGCAATAAATAAATAAATAAATATATATTGCATGTCCACTTCAGCTCAAAAATAATAATGTCTAAATATACTCTATGTTTTCTAGCATATCATAGATGACATCAAACATTACAGACTTATGAAATTGTAAGTGAACATACTATATAAAATATGGACTGTATCTTATACAAAATAAGATAATATGTGCAGAATCTTCCTATATTTCTTATCTTATATTAAGTATACAGAATAAAAATAGAATGTTCTCATTATTTTGACAAAATATTAATATTAAAAATAAAATTGGCAATTAGAGTAGTGGCATATATTTTATTTTAAGCAATTTTTAATTAGCTTCTTATATCAGAAAAAGAATTATCATTTATTACCTTAGTCTTCTAATTTTCTCCTTCAGATATTGATGGAATTAATGTCTATTTTCGTTTTTAGGTTGTAAACTTACCTAAGGTATCTAGTACATACATCATGGAGAAAGAGAGACAAGAACATCCTTCATACGATTATTTCAGCAAAGGCATTTTGTATACATTGCACAGAAAACAAGAATTATTGATTTCATTCTGTCTCAAATATGGGCTGCCACACAAAAATTCTTAACTTCTGCTTTTATATCTAGAATAAGTGAAGTAGGGAACAAGTTGAATTCACAGTTACGTATTAAAATATAATGCAAAGAAAATATTCAAAATTAAATTGTTACAGTCTGTGGAAGATATTTGAGACTGGTTTATATTGAATTGTATTATTCCTCTTCCTTTTAATTCTCTCTTCCCTAAAATATCTTTTAAGATGGAAAAAGGGAAGCGATAGAGGGACAGGGACAGATGAATCGCACAGCAATTACAAACTTTGTCCTCCTCGGCCTTTCTGATGATCCTGACCTTCAGATTGTCATCTTCCTCTTTTTATTTATCACATACATATTAAGTGTCGCTGGAAACCTGACCATCATTACTCTAACCTTGCTGCACCCCCATCTGCAGACGCCCATGTGTTTCTTTCTCCGGAACTTCTCTTTTTTGGAAATATCCTTTACAACTGTGTGCATCCCTAGGTTTCTTGGAGCAATTATCACCAGGGATAAGACCATTTCTTACAACAACTGTGCCGCCCAACTCTTTTTCTTTATCTTCATGGGGGTGACTGAATTTTACATCTTAACCGCCATGTCCTACGACCGCTACGTGGCCATCTGCAAGCCCCTGCATTATGCCACCATCATGAGCAGGAAGCTCTGCATACTGCTGGTGCTGTGTGCTTGGGCGGGCGGGTTTCTGACCATCTTTCCTCCTCTAATGCTTCTTCTCCAGCTGGAGCTTCTCCAGCGCTTCTCCAGCGCTTCCAACGTCATTGACCACTTCGCATGCGACTACTTTCCCCTCTTGCAACTATCTTGCTCAGACACGCAGCAGCTAGAGGTGATTGGTTTCTACTTTGCTTTAGTTACCCTTCTGTTCACTTTGGCACTAGTCGTTTTGTCTTACATGTACATTATTCGAACCATTTTGAAAATTCCCTCTGCCCATCAGAGAAAGAAGGCTTTCTCCACCTGTTCCTCTCACATGATCGTCATCTCCATCTCTTATGGGAGCTGCATATTCATGTATGCTAACCCTTCTGCCAAGGACAAGGCCTCGCTGACGAAAGGAGTCGCCATTCTCAACACCTCTGTGGCTCCCATGCTGAACCCCTTCATTTATACTCTGAGGAACCAGCAAGTGAAGCAAGCCCTCAAGGATGTGGTCCACAGAGTAGCATTTTCTGCAAGTAAATGGAACACATTTTTGGAAGAATAAAAGATGGCATAAAAATCAGTTAAAGGTTTGAAATTCTGAAGTATCTGTATTAAATATCCAGCTGTCTTATAATTGCTTTATATGGCATGTTATACATAGTTTTATATATTCATAGTCAATTTCTTCCCCTTCCACAGGCAAATATATCTAATGCATTGTTTATTGAGTTATTCAGTAATATAGTAACCTTATTCTCCCACCCCAAATTTTCTGGCAATGAGATATATTTATTTAAGACACACTGTATGGTATGTTATATTAAAACAGGTTTAATTCTCTCATCCCATAGAAAAGCATATATGCTATCTTGTATTTTGTAAGTAACATCTCAAACCGTGTAATTTAGGTTGTGTTTTCAAGATGAGCATTCACAACATCTTAATATTTGTAGACAAAGTTTTTCCTTTGTGTTGGCTTATTACATACAGTTTTTACAGGCAATATGGATGTGACATTTAACTTTATAGGTAGAATGCTGTACTTGATAAAAGTAAAATTTGCAACTTTTATTTTTTCTATGTATAAAAATAAAGTTAGAATGCACTGTAAACATTTTAAGCCTAAAGGCAACAATTCAGTAATTAATCTTTTGGCTTGAGGTATCGGTCACTTATAAATAGTTTTAATGTGGAAAATGTCTACCTCAAATCTTCATATTTTTCTGGTTTTCTGAAATAATATGATTGGAAAACTGTCTAACATTTTAATTCTAGATTTTTATACTATGGAAACATACAAAAGGAGATATAAAAGTGATTCAAATATTTTAAAGGTCTTGTTACATAGATTTAACCTAGTTCAAAGAATTTTTATTCATTACATCTCAACCATCTGCTGTAATCTGGAAGCCAAAACATTCCAGAATTTGGAATTAGAATCGCAGCATCTCTCTAAGGATTTTAATCTTTAGGATTTTTAAAAATATTATAAAGTAACACATACCACTGAATGTTTCTAAATACCTTTTACTTTTACCTTTTATTCATTTATTTTTCATTTCGAGATTCAATACTGTGTCCAGTAAAGAAATGCTTTAGTGGTGGAAAGAATTTGTTTTTGCCCTAATGCAGATCTAGTACGGAGGGAGAAAAAAATAACTGAGTAATCACAAGATGATTGTGTGCTATATTCCTGTATAATATGGGTATTCCTAAATTTATTGAGGGTTACGAAATTATGCCAGTAAATAAAATAAAATAATTGTTATTTTTGTTCCCTATAAGAGGATAATGGTCATGATAGAGAAAATAATTATAAATAGTATCACAAAGCCTTCACTAATAACTGACACACTCCCAATCTGTCAAACATAGTACTAAGCCATAAATATAATTACATATTTGTTTCAGCTGTCTCGTGACTGACATAGTAATAACTTTTTCCATTTACCAAAGGATTTATCAGAGATGCCACACAGATAATATGGCCGATTTTATGCTTTTAAACTGAACTAGCATGAGAAAACAGAAATTGTAATTTTGACCAAATTCAGTGATTAAAGGAATTATATTTAAGTGTAATGTTTAGTCTCTTCAACTTTAGCAAAAAGAAAGAAAAATACTGATTATCAGTCTATGTGTGTTTGGGTGTCCATTCAAAGGTTGTTTCAGTTTAATAAGCTCATAATTATTACTAACAAAGTATAAGCAATATGAGACATGTTTTTCTAGAGCAAATATGTAGACAGTTATTTTGAATTTTTGAGTTGTGATATTTGTCTTCAATTTAACCTCAAAAAATATTTAGGCAATTACATGTAGTCACTTTTCAAAGCTAGTACTACAGTTGGGACATTATTTTCTTATTGGGTGATTAACGTCAAGAAAATATAAATCAAACCACAAAGAGACACCACTTGCGTGTGAATGATATTATGAAAGAGATATTAACAAATGCTGGTGTGGATTTGGTGAGAAAGAAATCCTTGCCCGTTCCTTTATTGGAATGTAAATTAGTGCAGTCATTATAGAAAACAGAATAGATTCCTCACAATATTAAAAATAGGACCACTATATGATGAAGTAATCTCACTATTCGGTATATATTCAGGGAAAAGAAAGCCTGAATATGGGTACAGAGAGGGTACATATATGCTCCCATGTTTATGCTGCACTTTCACAACAGCTGAGAGAAGCAAATAAACTCTAGGTGTCAACTGACAGATGGATAAAGAAATAATACTTATACGTATATATATACATATCTATATATTATTCAACGCAAAGAATTGAATTCCTTTATTTTCAGCAACATGGATGGAAATGGAAATCACTGTG
>NW_004955458.1:2740519-2742247 GCF_000276665.1 Chinchilla lanigera | reverse complement strand
ATACTTTTAAGTGAAATAAAGCAGACGCCCAAGTTTAAATAGCGCATTGTTTCTCTTGTGTGCATAACCCAGGGCATAATTAGGGAGGACAACAGAGCTATACGCTGGGAAGTGGGAAGAACCTGTTCAAGTGCTAAAGGGAACAAGGGAGGGGGCATTAGGGAGGGGAGGTGGGAAAAGGATTTTAAAAAGCAGTGAATGGAAGGAACAATGGGAAACAAAGCTTTTGTAAATGTGGACTGGGAGAAGTGTTGAAGGGACAGGAGGTGGGAGGGAAAGCAGGAATTAAGACAAGAATTAAGCAGGAATTATGTAGAGGTACAAATTCCTTATGATGAATGTGATCACTGTGGATGGCAAATACATGCTCATAAAAATTAAAAATTTGAAAAGAAGAAAATATATTTTCCTAGTAACAAAATTCATATCTGTCAATGTAAAGAAATTAGAAATAAGTTACAAGTTATGTGACACCAGATTTTAAAACATTTACTGTCTTAGTTTATAACCATTCTTCCAGTGTCATATGTACAGCTACAGGGAACAAATTTGTAAAAGTAAATGATACATGACAGCAATGCCAAGGCAATAAATGCAAATATTACTAGGACATTCAATGTCAGGCATAGAAAAATTATCTGAACTGAAATGATTGACAGGGGATAAAGTTCTCCATAGGTCTTTAATACTGCTCACTTCAGAATACTGGAAAACCAAAGCAGTGTTTGCTACAAGCTCATTGTATATAGCAAAAAAATTGTTCTTGGTTTGCCAAAATTCAAGAGATATAACTATACAAACTCTACTAAAGAAAAGTTCGCAAATCCTGAGAGGAAAAACCTGGAGTCATTTAGTCATAGAAGAAATTCTAAATCAAACATTATGGACCATATGTGACCTGTTTATATACTTGCCTAATTTATATTAGTGGTTATACTGTCCTATAAATATTGATTAAAGGATAAGTGCCAATGATTCATCTGTATCTGTTAATGATGTCTCTCTTTGGTACTCTTAGTTTATTTAATCAATTCCCCTGGGCTAATAAGACACATAAAATAAGTACAGCTTCGTTGATATAACATACATGAAGATCAATATTCTCTATTTCTATTGCTCAAATCAACTTTTGCCGAAGAATGCAACATGCTTTCATGCCTAAGGAAAACATTACTTAGATTTTGTGGTTGAATAATCAGAGCAATGCAAAATATTCCTTTCTGTGAGAAATGAAAAGCAAACAAAAGTTGCAATATTATAAAGTGTTCCGATAATTTTACAGTAACAGGAGTTAAGAATATTATGGGTCAAATAGTATTAGTCCCTCATGAAAGACACATACTTCCAGAGGCTGCAAAGCAGTTCAGTCACCACAGTTTTCAGAGTATAAAACAAAAACAAGTTGCTGAAACAAATTTCCAACAGGGAAATTATATGAATATTGAAGAAAGATGACAGGATTCCAGAGTTCATTATTACGAAGTAAGTAGTTTATTATTTCTTTATTTCACTTTATTTAAACCCTTTAAAATATTATTTGTGCATATACTGTGAATTTTTCACTCTTTTATTGTTGAAAAATAGTTACCTTTTTATTACTAAAAAAATTAATGGAATCTAGTGCAAGAATAGAGCAATAAGTGTTAAACTGTTCCCTCTTCCTGCTTAAGTTTAAATGCTATGCTTTGATAGAAGTAAGATTCTGAAAGGCATTCTTTATATGAAAGA
>NW_004955458.1:2719375-2738639 GCF_000276665.1 Chinchilla lanigera | reverse complement strand
TACCTTCTCAAAACTTTCGTTACAGTTATGCATTCCCCGACTCCATTTCTTCTTTAAAATATTTCCTCATATTACCCTTAATAAATTTGAAAAATTGAGTACTGCTTCAGAAATTTCTATTTCAATATTTTATTTCAAAGTACTTGCGTGAAGGAGAAAATGTGCTCTAAAAGTAATGATTTTAATAGGAGTAGTTTGCTTTGGATGAGACATAGGACATTTAGCTTGATAAAAAGAAAGTCAATGTGGATGTAGACTTTGGAAAGTTTGACTTACTAGTTAATGGGATGAATGTTAAAAAATCTGTTTCTTGTTTGCATATTTGTGTGATCAACTAACTGGCACCACTGGAGAGGTGGGAAAAATATATACATGCCCTCTTACATACTTGAAAATATTATAATTTCTTATGCATTACCATTCTTTATACAAATATACAAATAATGACTATGACAAAGAGTAATAATAAGAGGAAGAGAACAAAAGTTCAATAAAATTTTAAGTGAGTATTGGATTAAAGCTTTATTTTCATTATTTTCTGTACATTAGCTCATTTAATTCTTTCAGCTTTGTGAGGTATCTGCATAATATTCTCCAGTTGTCAGAGATTTTTTTTTTAAGATAGATTAAGGAACTCCAAAATTGTCCATACAGAAGTAAATTTTTGGATAACTGAGTTTTAATCTGAATGTCCAGGAATGACCAGAGTTTTTCGTAGTATGGAAGAGAAATTGTATTCCTTGATATAACATTCTATACACTGTATGTTATAGTAAGCATGTCATATGCAAATTTTTTTCTAAAAGGCCTCTTACAAAAGCTAACATGATTTATAGTTTACAAATGAAAGAGCAGAGTGAAATCAGGGTGGAGAGTTCAATATTTCCAGGATTACAAATGCAGAAAAGGGTGGGCTTCACAGTCTGTTTCGCTTACACATTGAAACCCAGACTCAAAAGAGTACCATACACTGGCTTTCATATGTAATAACTTATTAATAGAAGGTCATATAAGTGTTGGAAATGTTAAAAGGCTTCCTAACATATGATTTAGCCATTCAGGTTATATTAAATTATCTTATGACAGCAGATGGGGGTATGGTGATGAAGAAATGTAATTCTTGCCCTAAATTTCTAAAACTGTTATGGAGAGAAATAGGTTAGATAATGTTATCACTGACAATGATGAAACATCAATTTTCCTGTCTTATATCCTTAAAGAATTAAAATCAGTCCCATACAAATTCTTAAATGTAGGTTTATTTTAGCCCTAAAATCATAAGCACATGATAAATCTTGTTTACTTTGGCTATCGATTCAGTTTTTACTCTTATTATCTTTGTAATTTCCTCACATGCTATAAGGAATCCCATTATTTCCTTATTAAAAAGAGGTTCTTGGTATCAGATTATTATGGTCTCCAATCAGTGACAAAAATCTTTGTGTGTAGCTTTGGCTCCAATCTGTATTATGAATCATAAACTGAGTTAATCAGCTTGACCTGTGAACCACTTCATGTCTATTATTCCCCTAGATCTACTTGAAACCTAGAGCATGAAAAATGTTACAACTACCCCAGTATAATTCAAGGAAAGACCAAACAGTTGTAGAAGTATTTTCCAGTTTAAATCCAGGAAACCCTTAGATTTATTTTCCAATTCAAGTCCAAACAGGAAACCCATAGCAATAGATAATGAACAATATATAGCAAAGAATCTAAAGTGATCTCTTATAAATAATACTATACACACATTATTTTTTCTTTACCCACTGTCTATATGTGGATATTAACAGTTTCCTATAAACAAAATAACAATCTTCCACGTATAAGTCCTTCCCAACTTTTATGTTTATGGACCTTTATTCAGACATTATACTAACAATACATCGAAAGCAATTGGCTTTTCAGTGTATGTACCAGACATTTGAGATTGCAGTTTAATACCATCTCCACTTGATAGGATTGAAGGAAACACTTAAAAAGATAGACATTTAGGTATAGACTTAAGTTTTACCAAAATGTATACTAAATATTATTATTTTTGTAATAGTTAGGATGGCTCACAACATCTGCAGTATCCAGGAAGGAATCTCGGTAAATATAATTAAATTGATATTCCTTGTAAAGAGAAGCATGACTACAAAAATAATACTTGAAAAAATAACGAATAAAGTATTTGGTGAAAACACACGCAACAATGACTTTTCATGCTTTCTCTGCAAGAGCTAATTTACTCATTCAGTTTACTAGGTGAAGCAAAATGATGCTATAAAGCCACTGCTCTCTTTACGTGAATATTATATTTTAAACTATGACAATGATGTAAAATTTTTTTTCACAAAGTTGACCTTCTTTCTTCTTTTTCCATCTACTTCTCAGAATTTTCACAATGGTTATATCTATACAAATTTCTACCTTTTATACTCATTAAGCTACCAGTTGGGTCTCTATGGTCAGATTTCCCTGGATACTATACATTTGATGTTTTCTTAGCTAGAAATATTTCCAGATAAACTATAACAAAATCTTATAGTTATACTCAATAATATGATTAACTTGAGAAAGCTCTGCCTCACTCATATATCATTGGCTTCCTCGTGGAGGATTCGTTAAGTCTGAGTACTAATTTTTGTACTCCTTCAATCAGTCTGTATATTTAGGAAGCACAGTCTTTTGTATGACCTTGTCAATGTTACCAAACTCTCAATGAGCTGATTTCCTCACATAAAATTTAGAAGGAGTAGTTTCATAAGAAGTTAATCTTTTTTTTTAGGATAAAGCTAGAAAACTGCTTAAAAATATTATACTACCTTTCAAGTGTTTAGTAAGGCAAACTTACTATTTTAGACACTGCCAGTTTTAATTTAATGGCATATTCACATAAAGTGCATGTAAAATTTGTTAAAAAATAATTCAGCCGTGTGTAGCCCAATGATGTTAATGACAGTTGACTTGATATAGTGCCTGATACCATACTCCTTTAATCACAATTGAAGCATCCAGTTTTTTATTTCTAAATAGGGATGATAGTAAAGTATACTGAATTGATTGCTGTGAATTATATTTCTCTTTTGAGAAATAAAATTTAAAACATTTAATATATTTCCTCATTTTTTGTCTTCCAAAATCCTTCAAACTGGGCCAAGGATACAGCTCAGCGGCAAGAGCACCTGCCTGGAAAATGCAAAGTCCTGAGTTTCATACCCGGTGATAAAAAACCTGAAAAAAAATATCCTTGAAGTATGCTTGTCTAAAAGCAAAGACTCTAGACGCTAAATTTAAAAAATGTGGCTTGTAGATGTGAAATTTAACTCAGTTAGACATCTTTGTTGCTGGTAGCTGAATGCGATGCTAAAGATTAGCTAGAGCATTAGATTCTTAAGGAGCACTGTGTGTGTGTGTGTATATGCATGTGTGTGTGTGTGTGTGTGTGTGTGTGTACTGGGAATTAAATTTAGAACCTCGCATTGAGCACCTTTCATGGAGACTCATTTTTATAAAGAGGATTTGAGACCACTTAATAAAAGTCATTCTAAACTGTCTTTATCTCTTTTTTTGTCTTTAACTTTTTTGATACTCCCTCAAGCCATTAGTTATTCTACATTACACAATTTTGAACTTAACTACATGGAGTGAATTCTATTCTTTGCTGTGTCCCTAGATGCAAGAAAATATGCACAGGAAACAAAATCTACCACCAACTAGTTAAATGAGATGGTCTCCAATTGGCAATGATTCTATTCAGCTGTGGTGTTTACATTAACACCAGACAGACTACGGCCAGAGTTAAATTCCCACGGGACAGAGTGTATGGAGATTTAAATGCCCATGAAATGCAAGGTTGAATAAAGTCAATACTTCAATAATACTTATTCCTGGGTTTTGTTTCTTACAAATAAATAGAGTTCATAAAAAAGAAATGCATATTCTTACTTTAATTCTTTCTTAATTGCAGAGATATATGCCAATATTAGATCCTAATACTACAGGCTTCTTAAATATGAAGAAATTTAATTTACACCACCTCTACTTATATTATGTGAATGTTGGACTGATGAATAGGAAAGAGTAGGATTAAGGATTAGAGTAAAGTCATCTCTGCGGACTGTGATAACTCTGTATACTTGAATTTGAAAGAACACCAGACTCCCTTCTCAAAAGAAGCATTATCTTTCCTCTGCACCAACCAGCATGAGTGAAGCGGAATTTAGTTTTACTAGGTGAATGAACACAGACCCACAGACTGTGTTTCATTATTCCATTTATAGGACATTCTGGAAAGAGTAAAACAATAGAGGTAGAGAACCAATACATAGTTGTCAGGGTTCAGCGGAGGTAAGTGCTGTGCAGAGAGAGGCGTTATGACGGGCTGGAGATGAGACGAAGATTGAATGAGAAAATATCAGGAGCACTGGACTCTGGGTAGAGAACTTGTTTCTTATAGGCATATGCACTGGCTTTTCAAAGGTCCTCTACAGTGAATGGATTTGAATTAATTGTTTTTTTTTTTTTTTTTTTTTTTCTGGTACCGGGAATTAAACTCACGACCTTGCGCTTGCCAGGCAGGCGCTGTGCCACCGAGCTAAATCCCCAGCCCCATGGATTTGAATTAACAGGTATATATATTTCTATAATCAGATCAAAGTTTCTACCAATCAAAGAAAGAAACTGTGAATAAGTAAATGAAATGAACTCTAGACTTGAAAGTTGAAGACAGATGTATTATTATGAACTTGTGTTTATTTTATATACTGTCCAAATTCATTATCAAGGATTTTGTATTTGTAAATTTGCCCAAAGACTAAATCAATATTTGGGTCACATTCACAGTCATTGGAAAATGTGTATAGAGGATCAAAAAAAGTGACTCATCATCTCTTCCAAACTTTAGATTGAACAAAATAGTATTCTTCCATCTTTCATTCTCATAACATAAACAAAGGCCCTTTTCATGATATTTTTAGTGCCACAGCATGTACATTTTTATTGGTGATTTTGCTGCTTAAAATGACCTCTGAACAAAGCAAGCACTAAAATTGCTAAGAACAATAAGGTGACGATTTGACTTATGTAGGAACTGCATGTTTTAGACAAGCTTAGTTCATTCTTGATATTGAGAACTGTTGGGTATGAGTTTAAATTTAGTGAACGAACACTGCACTCACCCAGGTAAAGGAAGAAGAGATTCACATAACTGGATGTGAGACTTCTCCCAAAAGAGCCAAAGTAATGTCTTCAGTGTACAATGAAGCTATAGACAAAATAAAAATACCTCACTTGTGGATTCATGAGACAAAAACTGAGTTTTGAAAAAACATAGTGGTAGCAGTGGTTTGAGGCTGCAGACAAAGGAAATTTCTGGTCAGGTTACCTGGGTTAAGGAAACATTGAAGAGTGTGGCTAGTAGTTGCTATTTTACATGTTTCAGAGGTTGACAAAGTGTGAAAATGCTAAATTTGAAGTGAGAGGCAAATCAGGAGTCTTGAAAAAAAATTTTTTTAAATTCCTGCTACTTGTTAATCAAGAAAAAAGGCTAGGTAGCTGTTTCCATTTTACCCTTCTTTCCTTGGTTTTTTTTTTCTTTTCCCTTCTGTCCTTTCTCCCTCCTCCCTACCAAATTCCTCTTCACATTTGAATATTTTTTTCCTCTTTTACAATATCTGGTATATATTTTGGGCCTTATTTACATTTTCTGATGTGTTTCTCACATCAGAGAAATAACTGATATTTCAAAATATGTGCCTGATTTATTATACTTGAGAATTTAGTTTGAAAGATGTATCCATTTACCTAGAAATATCTCATGCTTGCCCTTCTTAATGGCAATGTAGTACACCATTATATAAAAATACTACATCTTCTTCATCAGAAATGGGTGCTTGGGCTGCTCCCAAGATTTCTTTATTACAAACTGTGCTACTATATACACGGATGTGCATGTATTGCTGTGGTTTGATACCTTTAATTCCTATGGGAAGACACTAAGAAGGAGACTAGCTGGTCAAATGGAGCTACAAGTCCTAGTTTCTTTTAGTAACATGCGTACTGATTTCCACAGTGGTTGCACCAGTCTACACTCCCACCAAGAATGGAGAAGTTTTCCTTTTTCCCCAGAGCCCCACCAGCATTTGTTATTAATTGATTTCTTGATGATAGCCCTTTTTCTGTAGTGAGATGGAATCTCAGTGCTGTCTTCATTTATATGTCTTGAATGATCAGCATTGTTGCACATTTTTCTATGTATTTCTTTACCATTTTTACTTCTTCTGAGAAGTGCCTATTCATTTCAGATGCTCATTGCTGAACTGGGTCTTTAAATTTGGTGTGGCTGATTTTTTTTCAATTCTTTATATGTTCTAGATACTACTCCTTTGTCTGAAGAACAACTGGCTAAGATTTTTCCCCCTCTCTGTGGGTTGTCTTTTCATGTTTTCATGATTTCTTTTGCTTTGCAAAAGCTTTTTAATAAGATGAGATCCCAGTTGTTGATTCTTTGTAGTATTTCCTATAAAGTTGGGATTTTGTTCACAAATCTTTGTCTACACCTATGTCTTCAAGAGTCCTACCTATTCTCTCTTGCAGAAGATTTAGTGTTTCTGTTTTGATGTTTAGATCTTTGATTCATTTTGATTTTAGCTTAACGCATGGTGACAGACATGGGTCTAGCTTTAGGTTTTGGCATATGGAAAGCCAGTTTTTCCAGCACCATTTGTTAAAGAGGCTTTATTACTCCCAGAAGGAAGTTAAAAGATCTCTACTCTGAAAACTATAGTACTCTGACAAAGAAAATCAAACAGGATATCAGAAAATGGGAAGATATCCCTTGCTTTTGGGTAGGAAGAACCAACATAATAAATATAGCCATACTCCCAAAATTGTTATACAGATTCAATGCAATCCCAATCAAAATACTATTAGCATACTTCACAGAACTAGACAAAATATTCCTAAAATTAATTTTGAACCAGAAGAGACCTCAAATAGAAATAACAATAGCAATAACAATTCTGGGCAGCAAAGGCAAAGCAGGAGTTATCACAATCCATGACTTGACATTATACTGCAGAGCTACTGTGATTAAAAACATCATGGTACTGATGAAAAAACAGACCTGAGGATAAGTGGGACAGATTAGAATTGGCAGAAACAGCTTCAAACACAGTCTGCCATCTTGTCATTGACACTTCTTGAAAATTTTGTACTTCCACCCACATTATTAGCTTATTTTATTTGCATCCTTCAAAGCAGAAGTATGTGAGAAATAACTATTCTAAGGGAATTTTTTGTTTGTTTATTTTTTGAGACAGGGTATCACTATGCACTTCAGGCTGGCCTCAAACTCAGAGTGATCCTCCTGCTTCAGCCTTCCCAGTGCTGGGATTAGAGCCATTCACCACCATGCCTTAGGCTTCATGTGAGGGAAAATATTTAATGAGATGTTATATGTATATAGTGAAAAATTATGTGCTAAAGAGCATTGTTTATTTATTGTAGAAAGTTAAATAGATAGGTTATGAAAGGCACAAAAAATTAACATGCTTTAGATAAATTGTTTCCGTATTTTTTTCCATTTTTCTTTTGTTCCTTGTTTATGGTCTTACATATATTCATTTAGTTGGTACTCAATTTTGTAAAACAAAGCCTAATTCTAAACATTCATAAATGTTCTGCCTTGTACTATACATATCAGCAACTGATAAATAGTTCTACCTAGTCACTTGAGAAAAAATGTAATTCCAAGGTAAGGGTTTTAACATCAATAAAGTATTGCATAATAGGTTTAAGGCTATATTTAATCTTCGATGAGACTATTTTTAAAAGTTATATTAAAGTATTAATTAATTTTTAAATTATGTATTTTATCTCAATTTAACACTGGTTCACAAACTTATTTCCATGATTCTGGTCACAGATTTTTTTCCACATTGGTGGGATCACAGTGGAAACATTAAGCCCATGAACCAAGGTACCACTGTGAATTTAATTAGTGTACTTTGTTTATATTTACACATGCTCAAACAATTTATGCTTTAAAATTTTGCTATAAAAGAAGATTCTGCTAAAATTTGGGAAAGCATATAAATTGCTCTGTTTGCCATAAATATGTTATCATTTTAAATTGTCATTAGATGTATTTATTTTTGGTACACTCCAGGTTTGATGATGTCCTTCAAAAATTAATATTATCTTGAAATTGGAAATGGACATCACTGAAAAGAGGGCCATAGCCTATATGATCAAGTCAGTATAGTGCTGGTTATATACATTAAAGCAGTTTTCCACTTGTCTGTATTTAATAACAGGTCCTCTATAAGGTATAGTTTTTAATAATTTTGGGTATGAGTAACCTATATAAATACCCTACAACAGTGCTTATAATTAAACATATGTGTATTGATGTTATATTGCTGAAGTTCTTGCCTTCCATCATTAATAAGACATACACTTTAGCACAACATGCTTGACAGTAATTTATTCACTGTGCAATCAGTATTTCTTAACTCTTTTTAGTGTAATGATCTTAAGCCCTAAACAATTTTTTGTCTTCCAAAGAATCAGTAAAAATAATCTTGAAATTTTTGCAAGATCTAATATTTTTGGATCATTAAATAAGCCCAATTTCCACTGAGTTTGTAATATTTATATGGCTTAGGGATCCCTGGGATTAAATGTCAACTAAATAAAAGGCTCCTAACAATAATGTCATGGGGCTGTTACAGATGACTTGACCCATGAAAGTCAGTAGTACTATAAGGATAAGTGTAGGGTCTTATCAACTGCATTGGAATTTGAGCAGGGACCCTGAAGTTAAAGATAATGTAAAATTTTCAGTCTTCTGTATAAGAATAACTACAGACAAAGAGATATGTTTTAGAACCTACAAGTATGACACAAAATGTGTCCTAAAATAATTATTAAATGAAGCAATAGAAGTGATTATAATCATGCTGAGGTTTTGTACGTTGTCAGTGGAATAATACAAAATCTTAAACATAATTAATTCTGGTATCTTTTATGACATGAAATAATGGAGAGCTCATCCCTATTCAAAACCATTACAATTAATTTTTGAGTTTTCTCTAAATGTGAAGAGTTCACTCATTGATTGCTTAGCCTTTTCCCATTTAGAGACTACTAACTCATTTTCTTCTTTAGTTTCTTCTCGTGTACAGTTATAAATTACTATGAAAATGTGAATCTTCTAAATCTTCTGCTCGATTTCAGGCCACTGTTACCTGAAATAATGTGATACTTTAAATATTCCATTCTAAAGCATGGAACATACTACAGTATATAACATACTATATAGTATTTTATACTATGCAGTAACATACTGTTATACTATGTTTAACATACTATGTTATACTATGTAGTAACATATTATGTAGTAATATACTACAGTATACAACTTGGTGTCATGAGATCACCAATCTCTATGGTACCTTTTGTTTATTCATTCAACTAATTCCCCTGAGTCCACCATTGCAAGTGGAACAGATAAAATTAGTGCTACCTGAATAGCCTCACTTCTGTGCAAAAAATATATCCTACTGACCATCAAACTTGGGAAGACACTCTATCAGCCTTTGTTTTAACTATAGTTTATTTCATTTTAAGAATTAAAATAATCTTTCTTTTAGGAGCGTAAGTAAGACAACCTGGGACCTAAGATCCTTCTACATATTTGAGTTGATGTCTCCAAATAGGTTCATATGGTCTTCTTACACATCCTGTAGAAGAACCCTTAGAATTGTCCTCTATTATCAGTATTTTATATATCTGGTTACATGTCTAAGAGAGAAAGGAGAAACTGATTGCAGAACTCTTGAAAAATCTCAATGGACTTATGTTTAAATAAGTCAATTAGCCATTAAAAATGATCTACTTGACCAGTCATATTAACCATGAAAGTAAGTATGTTTTTTCAGGAATTCAAAAGTTTTGATAACTTATATATGTTTTATACAAGTAATTTCAGTTATACAGAATATATATAAAAATTAAACCACATGTTTCTATAAACTATATATGCAAAAGATATATATATTTTATATATTATACCTTATAATATTTTATAATATTTAACCTCAATACCTTCATGCAACACTTGTCCACAAATATTTTGTCAATGGAGGATGACATAGCTTTTTACCTTCCTGTCTAGGTATCCAGTTTCAATCATTTGTACGAAAGTCAATAACAAGAAGCCATGGAATGAAATTTATACAAGATTCATAACAATTTATATGATATAGTTTAAGTAGATAAGCTTTTTTAGTTTTGTGTTTCTCTTCATCATCTACAAAAGGAGAATACTTTTGTGAACACATTCTTCACTAATTTGAAAATATCTTCTATATGTAGATACACTTGTAGTTTACAAAAATAAAAGTAAAATTTATTAATGTAAGTACTGTTTTATATTTCAGAGTAGACTCGATGGTAGCTAAACAACAAATAAAAACAGATTCAAAAATAGTACGTTTACAATTTTTTAAAAGACTATTTTATAATATTTCTGTTGATCACTGACTGCTTTGTAAAATTTCAAATGAAGAAATGAAATGTTTAAAACAAAACATTTTTGAAATAAAGAAGTAAACAATATCCAAAATTCTTTATAAAGTAATCTACTACATTGGAAATGAGTTCTCAAGTGTTTTACTTGTAGAGGTTTCCTTCAGTTTTCTTAGGGTCAGAGAATACACTGAAACATTCTAAATACAGATATTTATACTTCAAAATACAATGAAGAAAAAAAGAGTATCTAATTAATGTTTTAAGTACAAAATAAGTTTTTCAAAAGTATTTTATTTTGATGTACAAAAATATTTTTCTGTTAAATGAAAAAGTAACAACGATTTTTGAAATATCTTTTTCCTTTTTTATTTCATATATTTAAGGTGTACAATTACATTTTGATATGTGTGCATTGTGTAAGGATTACTACAGTCAACCAAATTATCCTCTCAAGCACCTACTAATTTTTTTTGTGTGTGGCAAGAACATCTAAAATTCTACTCTCAAAACAAATTTTCAGAATGCAGTATAACATCATTAACTGTAGTGCACATGCTACAAATTAGATCTCCTGTATCTCCTACAAATGATTTATCCTATATAACTGCAACTTTATATTCTTTTAAAAATTGAAATGTGTATATAACATTATAATATGATATGATATAAAGTAATATATAAGTAATATGTTCATATATATATACGCACAATTATTCAGTTTTACAAAACAAACAGATACTGCCGAACTGTTATTTGTGACACCACGGCTGAACATAAATGACATCATACTAAAGCCAAATACAGAAAAAAATGTAAGTACATTTCTTTATTAGCTTAATGCATTTCTTGTTTTTTTACTTCCAGCTAAGATAGGACCCAGCTTTATAAAGAGCACGGGGCATGAAAAATACCACAGCAGTAACAGAATTTATTCTTCTTGGACTGACGAGCGATCCCCGGTGGCACGTTGTGCTTTTCATATTCCTTCTTGCCGCCTACCTGCTCAGTGTGACCGGGAACTTGCTCATCATCACTCTCACCCTTGCAGATCACAATCTGCAGACTCCCATGTATTTCTTCCTTCGGAACTTCTCGTTTCTAGAAATATCATTTACATCTGTCTGCATCCCCAGATTCCTAGTTACTCTTGTGACGGGAGACAGAAGCATTTCCTATAATGCTTGTGTGGCTCAGCTATTTTTTTTCATCTTTTTGGGCGTGACGGAATTTTACCTTCTGGCTGCCATGTCCTATGATCGCTATGTGGCCATCTGCAAACCTCTGCATTACACGACCATCATGAGCAGCAGAGTCTGCGTCCTTCTCGTCTTTAGCTCATGGCTTGCAGGATTCCTCATCATCTTTCCACCAATCATCCTTCTGCTGCAGTTGAATTTCTGTGCGTCCAATATAATCGATCATTTTATCTGTGACGCCTCCCCAATTTTGCAGCTCTCTTGCACCGACACTCAATTTCTAGAACTTATGGCATTTTTTTTAGCTGTGGTAACACTCATGGTCACTTTGACCTTAGTTACTGTCTCCTACACAAATATCATCCGGACAATTTTGAAAATTCCTTCTGCAAATCAAAGGAAGAAAGCTTTTTCTACTTGTTCTTCCCATATGATAGTTGTATCCCTCTCTTACGGTAGCTGCATCTTTATGTACATTAAACCTTCTGCTAGGGAGAGGGTGACTTTAAGCAAAGGAGTAGCTGTGCTCAACACCTCAGTGGCGCCTCTCTTGAACCCCTTCATCTACACACTAAGGAACCAGCAAGTGAAGCAAGCCTTCAGGAGCGTGATCCAGAGGATGATCTCTTCGAATAAATGAGTGTGGTTATGTGGAAATGAATGCGCAAGGCAAAGCTGAAAGAACTACTGTCCACCTTTCTTTATGAAAATTCATTCTAGACAGCTCATTTCATTTCTCCGGTTAGATGCACTTGCCATGTCTAACATCTTTTCCTAATGGGCCTAAAACTAAGTCTTGACTATCTTAAACTATCGGCACAGTGATTGATCTCACATGGTTGTAAGTAAATTTTAAGTAAATCAGTAATCTTTATTATTTCTTATGGGAAGGTAAAGTAGACTGCAAATTTTTTCATAATGTGGAGTTGCTAAAATTTAAACTGATTAAAAACCACATTCAAATATGAAATTTGCTTTCTATGAAATACATGAAGTATATATTTCAGTATCTCTAAAATTTTTTATGCAGTGTGACCAGCAAAAAAACATGGTATTAAGCTAAAGCCATTATTAAAATTTCTCTTGAATTTATTAGCAATATGTAGCAAAAGATGTGGCAATGTTAAATAGAAATTTAATATAAAATATACTGTCAGAAATGTTACCATTATTGTTTACACTGAGGCTGTATATTATAAATAAGATTATAGATAATATAAATAAGTTTGTATAGAAGACATAATATTTACCTTACATTTTTTTCTGGTAATATTTCTTAAAAGTACATTAGTTGAATGAAAATTTCCCTAATTCTATCAATTTTTCTTTAAAGGAAAAACCAGAATCTGTATGGGCAAATTGTGATACTGAATTTGGGATCAGATTCATTCACTTGTAGAAACTTATCTTCCTACTGAAGTGATGAAGAAGTAAATGACAGCGTATCGAATACTGTGATATTAACTCTAGAATATGTTGGACATTTTGATATTTGAATTACAATATCTTGGTTTCCCTCTATTAGTAAACCATAATACTGTCATTATCTTATTTTCTCTTTCACAGAAGTTTCCATTCTCCTCATTCATATTCAAGAGAATGATTTTGGAAATTGAGAACTACAAAAAATGTGTTCAGGCATAGGTCCTATAGTTAATGAGTCCCTCAACCCAACTGTATCATTAAAGAAAATTGATTGTCTTGGGACAGTAGCTATGAGTCCAATACAGGTTAAGTGAATTGATTTTGTTTCTTGGATTGTTCAGCCTGATATCTGATATACACTAATATAAAGATAATACAGGTAAATTTTCAAAGTCCATAAGCACTCACCTATTTCCTACTATTGTTGTTCTATGGAATGGCCTAGTTTTTTACAATCATATTTTAATGTAATGTTGTCATAAAACAAACATTAAAAGATAAGTGTATTTAATTATGACTTCTTTATTGAGTCAGTCTGTAAAGAAATGAAAGTCAATCTGCCTTTGCAAGACTGTGATAAGGAAGGAGCAATCTAAAAGTGAAAATCATGAGGATGGTAAAACAGCAAACACAAGTTAAGTAACCAAATATGAACATTATTAATCCACTTTCCTGCGGAACTTCCTTTAAGTCCTAAAAGTTAAGAAATATTCTCAAAAGAGCAATAACCACTCATGGAATATTGAAACACTTGAGATGATAACAAAAGATCACTGGCCTAAGAAAAATTTTAATTATTATGATCTTGTTGATCATGAAATCTAAGTAAGAATTATAGAATCAGGCAATTTTGGAAGTTTTTATAAGAATAAATGAATATATACACACACACATACACACACATACACACACAATGAGATACAAATACAGCTTGTAAAAAAGGATCAAGATGTGCTATATATATGTATAAATACACCATGATGAATATATTTAACACTCATAATCAAATAAACACATTTTTTTTAAAAATTTTTTTGGTAGTGGGAATTGAACTCAGGACCTTGTGCTTGCCAAACAGGTGCTTGTGCATCTGGACTATATCCCCGGCTCCCGTTTGTTGGTTTAAAGGGAAAAATACATTGAAAATTTAAATTTAAAAAAATTCATTGCAGGTAAAGACACAATGTCATTAATCCCCATCAGAGCACTCCTCTTCTTTTCAAATTCATCTACCCCATTGTTCTCACCACTTTAAAGCAATTCTGTAATTTTCTTTCACAAGTGTCTTTAGTTGCACTGCCATGGTTGCCCTAATATCCTGATTCTATTAAAAATATGTATCCTTCACTGTCATTTTGACTTTGGGAAAGTGTCACAAGTTGCACAATGTCACACCTTGTGAACAAAGTGGATGAGGACACAGGGTAATGCTATGTGCCTGCCTGTCCAATGGATAGTACTTGGCAACAACATTCAGTGCATTTTTTAATCACACTTCGTAAACATACACACGAAATAGTACTTCCGGAACTTCTTCAGAAAATGACAAGGGCAATGTGATAGGTGTGTTCAAACCAAGAGGGATTAATAATATTTTTAGGTGGATTAATGTCAATAGGTTTTTACACTAATCATGTAGCAGTGTAATGTTCCTGTGATCTTACCCAGTACAGACTTTAATGGGACAACAACTCCAGGAGGATTAAGTTCTAGAAGTGTCACACTCACAGGTTGAAGAGCTAAGTCTTAGGATCAGAACTGTACACAAAATAAATGTGCTCACATTCTTAAATGAAAAGCAGGAAGTATATGAAGGGTCTTATAAGTCTCCAGGCTCCAAAGGAATTTAAGGCTCTTGAATTTGTCTTGGGTAAGAGAAAGTTCTAGAAGGAGCATAGATTAGAGATGCATACAGATGTTGGGAAGGTGGATTGATTAAAATGTCTGACATTAGGGAGGGCACTGACAGCAATATATATCCCTCTCCATGAGAAAAGCCGAATATGATATCAGAGCATCCTGCAGAAGAAATAGAGGCCAGTTACTGCCAGGGAGATGGTGGTGGTGGTCTTGCCATGTAGCCAGGAATAGTTAAAAGTGGACTGGAAACCTATGTCAGTGGGAGAGACGCTGGGATACCAGCATGGCCATGGGCCTATGGAGGGTGAACTGGTTCTATGTACACGAGGGGGTCTTTTATGAACTGACTGTGGGGGGCTTGAAATGCAATGCTTTGGGTCATGAGAATGAAAAGAGAAAAGCTCTAGGTAATGTACTGTCTTGTTGAATACAAAGTGGTATTTGTGGTACTGTCTTCCCATTCAAAAGAGGGGTGAGAGAAGTTGAGGTGCACATAGTACCCATCCCTCTGTTCTCTTTAATTTTCCCAGTGAGGTCTTTTTTGTCATAGTCTCATCCATATTGGAAGGAGATATAGAGGGAGATTCTAAAGAACCCCAGTACAGGTCCTGTATCACTGAGATTAGAGAAGCAATAGGAAGGCTTAAGAAGCAGAGATATAGCCTGCCCTGTAGTCTGATAGTTTTGTTCCTAAGGAGTATTTTTCAGTTGGGGAATTGAGGTTCAGGGGTTCCTCTAACTGTCCCCCAGAAAGTAGAAAGGCCAGGCATAGGTGCAAAAGAAGTTCAGATGATGCTTTTGCATGGTCGGGGGTGGGGTCAGGTCAGAGTCCCAGATTTTGAGGGTGAAATCCAAGGGGGTGGAGGAGCTGTGACTGAATTTTCCATTTTTCTGAAAATCACCAAAGGGAGAAGGCATTCTTGCTTTTCCTATTGAAACTTTCTCAGACCGAGGCATCTTCTGAGGCCATAATCACCACCAAACCTGAACTCAAAGAAGAGATCTTGAGTAGACCAAGGTAGTTTTCTGTCTACCAGGCCATGACCTTATATCATACCCATCTGAGGCAGCAAAAATAATCCCACTTAGTTGTGGTGTCCTTCATCCTTACATGTCAAGCACAGGAGACAATAAAGGACAGTGGCTGACAGTCAGACCAGAGAGGAGAGTTGGAACCAAGAGAATGGTGGTTGATGATTTAAGAGTTAGCCTTTAACTACCTCTGAACGACAAGTAGGTTCAGAAGGAACCAATCAAACGATCAAGAGCAAAAACTCAAAATAACCAAGCATACATATTTTCTTTTATAAACCTCATCCACTACAAAATTTTTGACATATGTGCCCTCTCTAGTTTTTTTTTTTTTTTTGGTTTTTCTCCGGTACCGGGAACCGAACTCACGACCTTGCGCTTGCCAGGCAGGTGCTTTGCCACTGAGCTAAATCCCCTGCCCCTTCTCTCTCTAGTTTTGTCATTACCTTTTATTTATTTATCCTGGTAGGGAAAAATCTTATCATATAAAATCTTTTCATATCAAAAATATATTTTAAAACATAGAGCTTTATTTATATTTTCTTTTTGTCCTACTTACTGGTTTTCTTCTGTAACAATCCTAGTAGCCACTTGGGATTTTATAATGCTGCTAGTACACTTCTATTTTCCTTTCGTTCCAGAGTGAATTTATAAGTGCTTACATTCCAGTTAGGACTGGCTGACTTCTAAGTGGTCCTGAGTAGCATCCTTATTTTAGCCTGAGGAGAAAGCAATAGAAGAACAAATTAATCCTATAACTATAGTTTGGAAACTACATAGATGCACAGGAGATATTTTTGGCATGCCAGTCAGACAAAAATACCAATTTAAATTTGAATCCAAAAGTAAGTTTATCCATCAACCCCCTCAAATTCAAAGAACCAATCCAAAAATGGGCAGCGGAGATGAACACACACTTCTCAGATAAACAAATACAAATGGCAAATATATACATGAGAAAATGTTCAACATCATTAGTCATTCAAGAAATGCAAATTAAAACAACATTGAGATTCCATCTCACCCCAGTAAGAATGGCTAGCATTAAGAGATTGACCAATAACAGATGCTGGCGAGGCTGTGGAGAAATAGGAACCCTTCTCCACTGCTGGTGGGAATGCAGACTGGTGAAACCACTGTGGAAATCAGTTTGGAGATTCCTCAGAAAACTAGGTGTAGAGGTCCCATTCAACCCAGCAATTCCCCTTCTGAATATTTTCCCAGAAAACATCATATCATTGCGATATATGTGCACCCATGTTTATAGCAGTACAATTTGTAATTGCTAAATTGTGGAAGCAACCCAAATGTACATCCATTGAGGAATGGATACAATAACTGTGGCATTTTTATATAATGGAATATTACTCAGCTATAACGAAAGATAAACTCGAGGCTTTTACAGGTAAATGGTCACAACTAGAGACCATGTTCATAAGTGAAATGAATCAGACCTGCATGTGTAAGCAACGTATTGTCTCACTAGTGTAAAATCTGAAAAAGTGAATAAAAATTAGGAGGTATGATAACTATTGTGAAACAAAAGGAAACTGCTCAAATGTAAAGAGCAACTGGGAAGAGGGAAAAGAGAAATGAAAGAAAGGGAAAATTATGTATATGTATATACAGGATAGCTAACATAGTTGTACTACTGATTTATATCACTTTATTGAAAGGAACAATGATTATTTTATCAGTCGTGCATGTCTATACTTGTTTTCCTCAGTAATCACTTTGATGTTATCAATATGTAATACAACAACCATTGTTAGTTTCCTGTCAGCTTGTCTGTAATTCAGTATTGCTTATATTGTTCTTGTGCCATTTTATAAATGGATGTCAGTTTGTCAGTATGTTTTGTTCTTTTATTTTAATTTTTTTTTTTTTGTCTTTTTGAGACAGAGTTTCACTGTGCAGTCCAGGCTGGCCTTGAGCTCACTTTGTAGCCCAGGCTGCTCTCAAACTTGCAACGATCCTCCTGCCTCAGCCTCCGGAGTGCTGGGATTATAGGTATGTGCCACCAGGCCCTGCCTTGTTCTTTTATTTTTAAAATAAAAAAAGAAAAAACTTGTCAGAAATTTTGAAGCAAAGAGGTTCAATCAATAAAATAAAAAACACATTATGTAAGTATGTATATACAGGATAGCTAACATAGTGGTACTACTGTCTTCTATTGCTCTACAGAAAGGAACAGTTAATGATTACTTGTTTGATTAATCTTGTATGTCTCTATTTGTTTTCCTGAGAAACCACTTGGAAGATATCAATAAATTATACAACAACCATGGTTAATTTCCTACAACTTTATCTGTAACTCTGTTTTGTTTGTGTTGTTCTTATGCTATTTTGTAAATGCATGTGTCTGTTAACATGTTTTCCTTTTATTTTTTAAAATAAAAAAACCACAAAAATTCCACAAAAATTAGAACACGGGGAGAAAGAATTTTGGAACATGAGGAATAGTTCAACAAATCAACAGAACCAGTCAAAAAAATTCAAAAAACAAATAAAACAAAACAATTTTAAAAGGTGAATAAAGCCTTGAAAACTTATAGGATGTAGACTAATGAACAAACACACACACCGTGGGAATATTTACATATTCTGGGAATGGCAGAGACAAAAAGGATTACAGGGAAATAGGAAACATTTTATGTAATAATGCCTGAAAACTACCCACATCCTCAAAGTGTTACGAGAATCTAGATCCAAGAGTCTCAAAGGACACCAGTGTATACAATTAAAATAGATGTCCATAGTGTAAATTAAGGAAAGCACAGCACAACATACCAGTGCCTGTGAGGCACAGAAAAAGCTGTAATCGGAATGAAGATGGTAACAATAAAGGTATACAGAAAAGAAAGCACAGGGGCCTCATATAAACAGCCTAACGCTAGACATGCGTCTTAGAAAAGAAAGAAGAAAACAAACCAGAATGTAGTAGGAGAAAAGAAATAGTAACTATCAGAGTGGAAATACATGAAGTAAAGACTAGGAAAGGATATGAAAGGTTAATGAAAGAAAGTTAGTCAAAGAAATGGGTAAAGGAAACTCATGACCAACAGTATATTGAATGCAGAAGATAAAGCGCAAAGACACTTGGCCACCTTATATTTGACAAAGGGGCCAAACAAGTTCACAGGAAGAAAGATAGTCTCTTTAACAAGTGGTGCTGGAGGGGCTGGAGATTTAGCTCAGCGGCAAAAGCGCCTGCCTAGCAAGCGCAAGGT
>NW_004955458.1:2618526-2719275 GCF_000276665.1 Chinchilla lanigera | reverse complement strand
AAAAAAAAAAAAAAAAAGAAGTGGTGCTGGAAAAACTGGCTCTCCACATGCTGAAGACTGAAACTAGACCCATGACTATCACCATGCACCAAACTCAGTCAATATAAATCATAGATCTAAATATTAAAATAGAAACACTAAATCTATTGGGAGAGAAAGCAGGTAAAAATCTTGAAGACACAAGAGTAGGCAGAGAGTTCATGAACAAAAACCAAACCACATGGGAAATACTTCAAAGAACCAACAACTGGGATCTTATCTTACTGAAAAGTTTTTGCACATCTAAAGAAATTGCCAGCAGAGTAAATAGAAAACCCACAAATTGGGAAACAATTCTAGCAGACTTTCCCTCAGACAAAGGACTCCTATCTAGAACATATAAAGAATTTAAAAACACCAACCCCTGAAAATTCAAAGACCCAATACAAAAATGGGCATCTGAGATGATAATATATTTTCAATTATAAGAACATAATTTGTTAAGAAAAAAATGTATTTGTATATATGTCCTCTAAAAATGGAGATGATATTTCTTGCTCTAATCAAATGCAACTTTATAAGAAATTAAGAAATGGAAATGTTTTACATTTACTCTATCTTAAGAAAATTAAGTTATAGTGTATAACGGTTGATAAAGAAAACAGCTTGACTTGGTAAAAGAGGAAGTGAGAAATTTTTCTATAAAAATTGATGCGTGTAATTTATAAAGCAAACTTTACATTTTAGCAAATGTCTAAAATTTAATAATAAAATAAAAAGAAAAATGTTTCACTTTCCATGTATTGAAGTATCCTCCCTTCATAGGAGCTTTAAACATATGAGAATAATGAAGCATTTGATAGGATTCAATAAGATAAGTAGACCTATTATGACTGATATGGAATAAAGAATTTTTAGAGAAAATGGTATATCAATTATACAAATTATAGAACTAATGAAGAAATGCCTGAAATATTGTTTCCTCAATGTCATATGTAGTATAATCAAAAGTGCTAATACACATTTAAATTGAATCCTAGATCAAGAGGAGAGAGAATAAAGAAGGAAAATATATTTTAAAAGTGCAAGAAGTTTTTAAAGTTTTAAAAGCTGTCAGCCCAAAGTTTCATGACTCTCATTGAACCTCAAATGAAAAATACTTCCTGATGTGAGAAAGTGTAAATAAGGACCAAAATCTACACTAGATTTTATCAAATAGGAAGACAAGGCTCAAATGGAAGAGGAACTGGGAGGATGGTGAGGGCAAAGGAAGGAAGGACAAAGAAATAAAATGAGAAAAGAAGGAAACAGTGGAAACAATGCTTCCATAATTAAGGGGAGAAAGGGGGTTGAAGGGAGCATAAGGGAATGGGAAAAAGGAGACACTGAGATAAGTCATCTACAGGTACAAGGTCCCTATGGTGAGTGTGATCATTATGTTTATCTAAAATGTATTGATAAAATAAATTAATAAAGAAAAAATTAAAAACAATCAGTGATCTCTTTGATGAATTTCACTGAAATGGAATATAGGCAAAGGCACAATCAATTCAAAATTGTCAATATGTAATTTTGTGCCTAGGTAGTTAGTAATATACTTTAAATCTATTTTTGCCAAAGGAGAACTACAATCACAAATGGAGTGTGCCGCATAAATGCAGTATTTTATAGCCTTTTGTATCATTCACCAATATTTCTTAATTCTGTGTATAATTTATGGTCTAGGGAGGAAAAGAGAAGTATAAGGGCAGATTTCACATGGTGGAATTTTTATTCATGTTGGAAAAGTTGAAGGAGAAAAAAGGAAACATTGGGGTAACCCAGAGAGAATATGCCCTTGGGATGAGATTTGCAAACAGGAAGTTCGAGTGAATGACTTCTGAGGGTAGATCACAAAAGCTATTGATGCTTTTGTTTTGGTCTCTTCCACTGTCTGTTCTGAAGAAACAGATGGAATTTCAGAATGCATGACTTGGGAACAGTTGCCAGATGAAATTTCTGCTCTTGATTAAGTCGTATGCAAATGCTATGAGACATTCAGCTCCTGGTAACTCAGAGGAAAGACTGCACTGGGTTAGTAGCCTTATCTCTGAAGAGGAGCACTTTCTATTTACATTGAGCTAAGAGAATTTTGAAGAAAAAAGTTTAAACCTGAGGCTTGGGGAACCCTTGTAAATGAGGCAGTGTATCAATGCCACTTGTTTAATTTTATTTAAATGGAGCCTCTATGGTATAACTCATGCAGAATTAATGTGGTCTTTGGGATTTAGAGTGATCTTGGTAATAAAACTCCAAGAAAGTATACCTCCTGCTTTTAAAGATACACCTTGCTCTATTAGATTCCCAGTTTAAAAAGAAAATACACTGTCCACAGAAATACTGTAACACAGAAAATTTTAGTCCAAGACCAAAGAATATGTACTGATATTTTTTGCAACTTCCTGAAATTCTTGTTATAAGTGATGTAAATGGTACAATAATTGAAGAAAAAGATCATTAAAAAGTCAGCATTACATAAATTTCACTGACTTTGGAAGAAGTAATAAATGACAAATTTCTATACTGTAAGCTAAAACAAAAAAGACAAAGATTTTTGGATTTAAGTAAAGAACTTTTAAAAAGTCTTTTGAAGTGTCTGTGACCATAAATAAGCATACAGTACTTGTGGTTAACAATGTACTATGAAAATTAGGAACAGCTGTGAAATATACGTACATACAAACTCAAGGTATGGAATCTAACACAAAGATTCTGGAACAACAATTGTTATGTAAAAAATTTAATTGATTTAGAAAATTATCAAATGGAATGAATAGGAAGAAAATTTAAAAACTGTAACCCTCAGTTTAGAATCTAGAAAGGAATCGCCTTCTAAACTAAAGACAGGTTAAAATAGATGAGAGGAATTATAACTTTCAAATTCTAATTTTAAGAAGAAAACTACAGCTAGAACACACAGAAGTTGTTCAAGGTTACAATGTCTTTTTTTCCCTTTCAGAAAAATCATTACAAAAACTACCTAAAAGTCTTAAAAGTGAAATAAGCCCTGTAATCTGAGGACCTTTGATTTTCCCCTGTGAATTGCTTTTCCTCCCACTGACTTCCATCCTCAGGAAACAGTATCATTTAGTGCGCAGCATATCTCTAAATACAAACCAATGAAAACGGTTTACATCCTAAGCCAGCCCACAGCATGGATGGCCTGACAGATTGTAAAAATAGAAACACTAGATTAACCATCTTGAGGAGAGCCCAAGACCATACAATGTGCCTCTCTCTCTTGAGGGTCTGCACTCTACTCTCTGAGGGTGTACTGATAATAATACACCTAATAAACCTCTTAAGTCTCTCAGGGACATATCTTGAAGTTTGTTTTTCTGTGACAGGGTCAAGGAACCTACCATATACTAGTTCATTGGGGTGAACTGAGGTCCCCATCTTCTCTTTGGGATACCTCCTCAAACACCATCTGACTACAATCTAATAAACTGAATTCCGCTGAAAATAATACTGTTTAAAACTTCCTCTTTCTTGAGAGATTCAGAGGAAAGGTTGTCTTGTTTCATTCTTTTTAAAAATTTCTTTTCTAAATTAAAGAGAAAAAAACAATAAAATATGACACAGAATTTGAAAACGAGGCGATAAGAAATTAACAATGCTTTTTAAAATTCTTAACCAAAACTTTACAGCTAATTTTCTACTTGCATAGATTCTGTGAGTGACATAGAAGGATGTTTTAGTATTACCTGACAGTTGGTCTGTGTCTAGCATGATACCCAGGCTCTTTGTGTCCTGAACAAAGAATTGAACAGGACCCAGAGAAATAGTAAGAAAAGCAGAGATTTATTACAAGGAATACATACCCTGCAAAGTGGAAGTAGTCACAGAGAAAACTCGAGTTTGTTTGTTTCAATGTAGCACCATCTGCTTTAGGCTAGATTTTAAAGTATGTTTGGGAGAATTCCAAGAGGCCAGGAGCCATAGAAGGTAATTTCCAGCAAACAAAAAGACACTCTGAAGAATGGAGCACGGGGAAGAGCCAGAGATGGCCACTGCAGTGCATTTTAAGGTTGCTTCTTGTCTGTTTTCATAGTATATGGGGGAGAGTCCAGGGGTGCTAATTAAGTGGGAAGGGGAGGATTTGTTTTGGTTTGTTTTGTTTTAATGGCCTAGATGGAACTAAGAGGATAGATGTCCAATCTCACCAGAAAACTCAAAACTTCAACACTAGTTATATAATAATACTGGGGTTACTGTAAAGCTGTTAGAGGTCATCCTCCTCAGGCTCATGCCAGAGTTCAAGGAAATATGATAAGAGCAGAAGCATATTTTTCAGGCTCATGTGAGGATGTTAACTGAATATGGTGAAGGTAGGATCATCTTTCTTAGGCTCAGGTCAACACAAAATGAAAAATAGGAGACCAGGAAAATTTTGTGTGCTCCAAAATCCATAATCAAGTTTTTTGTGATGAGTTTAATGCCAGGATGTTTCCCACACTACTTTCTGTCTCAATAGTACCTGATTAAGTATCTTCAATTAACACAGTCACATTCATGAAAAAATGTAAGTGAAATTATGTGGTTAGCAGTGGTAGTGATCCACTGCATTTTGGTATTGAGATAATACACACAAACAAGATTGGAGACGATATTGTACATATGCCAGTTTGGTGGTTGCACGTTTTATCGGCTTCTTTAGAGGATAAAAGAAGTGATTGTGGAATGACAATGGGATTTGTATACAATAATCTACCTTGCAAGCCCATATTACAAGTTAATTCATTTGGCATGACAAGCATTCAACAAATGAGATAAAGAGAAAAAGGAAGGAAATAAGGAAGAAAGAGGAAGAAAAAAAAAGAAAAAGGAATGACAGAAGAGAGGGGAAGAGGACTTAAGGGAGGAAAGGAAGGAAGGAAGATTGGCTGGCTTCTGCAAAATTTCTAAATTCTAATAAAACACCAATACTATGAGATATAAGGAAGAAATCTTCCTGACAGGTTATCAAAAGAAAATTAGTTAAAAATATAGTGAGTTCACAAGTGAACTATATTCTGGGCATATTTTTTATGCTACAAAACCATGAAAGAAAAATGACATTTCTGAAATGAATTCATAGTGTAGTATTTAGGACATTAGCCAAATCGGAGCATTAAATAGAAGGAAGTAATTCTCTATGTTTAAGAGAATATCATGGGTATATATAGCACCATTAAGAATATAAAAATACCAATGAAGACTGGGTAGATATTTATGAGTGATTTCAATTACTTCAATAGCATAAAAATGATACTTTAAAATGGTAGTTGATATAAACTGCAATTGTCAAATTTCTAGGTGTATATTTTTATAAAAGAAAATCCATTATTTCAAGCTAGAAAACATATATATATATATATATATATATATATATATATATATATTTACTATATCATTCAGGGCTTGTTTCACTTGCATATTTCTTAGGATTCAGCACAGGTGAAATTGAAATTGTGAGTACTCCAATCCCCTTGTTTAAAGACACTCTTTCTTCTTCTGAAGATTTGATATACATAAAAAATACAGCTTCCATAAGAAATGGACATAACAGTCATGTGGGAAGAGCATGTAGAAAAAGAGTTCTTGTGATGCTGGGTAGAAGGGACCTTTGAAATGGTTCTTATGATATTTGCATAAGATAACATGCCCAGTAGCAAAGTAATCAGGAGGGTGATGATAGCTAAAATAAAACTTAATAATTCTATGACCCCTGTGTCTGAACAGGAGCATTTCAGGACAGGAGAATAATCACAAAAAAGTGGTCGATGATATTGGCATCACAGAATTCCAGCCACAGACCCATGAGAAGTCCAGGAGAGATAGTTGACAAATCAGTCAGCCAAGAAGCAACAAGCAGCAGGTTGCACAGTTTCTTGCTCGTGATGTTTGCATAATGAAGGGGTTTGTAGATAGTTACATCATGGTCATAGGACATGGCAGCCAACTGGAAAACTCTGACATACCCAAGAAAATGGCACCAAGTAACTAAGTACACCAAGCATCATAGGAAAATTTTTATCTGTAGCCACTATGCTGACCAGGAATCTAGGGATACAGGTCACTGTCAGTAAGATTTCTAAGAAGTAAAAATTCTGAAGGAACAAATACATGGGTGTTTTGAAGTCGGGATCCAGCAACATGAGAAGGATAATGATAAGATTCCCAGTGACACTCAATGAATATGTTATAAAAAAAGGAAAATTACAATTTGCCACTCTGGTTCCTCTATCAACCCAAGAAGAATGAATGTGGTCACCACTGTATGGTCTGTCATTGTTAAATTCAATCTGATCTGTGTTAGTTACATTAATTCATTGAGCAAAGATTGAGAAGTGATATGAAGAACTAAGTAACACAATTAAAATGCATATGCTTTTAAAAATTCTTTATAATTGTAATGACAGTCGTAACAAGCAATCAGAACAACAGTGGTAAACCCCTGATTTCATCTATTTTTCTGATTCTCGTTTTCTTAATTTTCTTTTCAGATCTGCTTTGTTGCAGGAAAAAATGGCTTATTATTATGTGTTATAGTTCAAAGTATGGGCTCATAGCTTTCACTGACTCCACAGTAAACATTTTTACCTTTGATTGGTTTCTCTTTATTATTATTACTAGAAGGCCAATGCTCTACCCATTGTGCAACAGAGCCAACTCTCTTTATTATTAAAATAGTAATTTTGCTCAGTTTCCTTCAGCAAGATACGCTTTCGGCTATATCTGCGGAAGTGTTTTATTTTAATAATCTTAGCTCATCAGAAATTTTTGCAATGAATATTTTATGTATGTTTTAACAATTTAATTTAATAAATATTTTCTGTTGATATATTTCCAGTTAGTGTTTTGGTTGCATGGTCCTACCAAGTAGAAATTTTTCAACAGAAAAGGAAAACTTGATGAATTTTAGACTCAAAATACATTATTCTCAAAATTAAAATATAAATATCAAGTTAAAATTTTACACAAAATTTGAGATTTGTTTTCTCAACTGTTTCTTACTTGTTTCAACTTCTTGACTAATTTTATCTAGACAAAAAATATTTACATTGAGTAATAATAAAGTGCTCCACACTTTACTAAATATAAAGGAATATGTTGCAATCACATTATTATTAAGAACTCTTGAAACTCATTATTTACTGTCATAATAGAGAATACAGCCACTAGTTTGAATGTGTACACTGAATCTCTAATCATGAGTTTCCCAAATATTTTCTTTGTTTCTCTAATTATGAATTTAATGAGTTTTGTCTTATGATAACACACACAGAATAGAATAGAATGGAATATATAGCAATACCTTTATACACCAAACCACACAATATGAAATTACTTTTCATGAATTCCACAAGGCTTTCTCTTGCAGGTACATTGTGAACCTTTTTATTATTAACCAAAAATGTAATATGAGTGGTGGTTTCAAAAAACTGTGTTTCTTTCTAACTCATACTTTTTTGTCTTCTCTCTTTCTTGATAGTTACTTAAAAATTCAGAAATATTCAATAACAAGCAGAAACATTTGTTGATCTCTTTCTCTAATTAGTATATATATACATATATACACACATTTTATATATCTGTCTATATATATATATGTGACAATTTCAAATATGTTTTTCTCCACAAATAAAGTAACTTGTGTCTGTATTCAGTCTAATTTAAAACCTGGAAGTCTAAGTTATTAGTACCAAAATAGTAACATTCATCAGTTTTTATTTCATTCTTAATATTGTCACTAAAATTTTTCATTCTCTCTTGAATAAAAATAACTGTGTCTCCACATCATCATGGATTATCTTTGTTCTGTAGTAATGAAGAACATATTTGCTGAGGACCTGCTTAGGAACTTGGGGATCTTCTGGAAAAACATGGTAATTGACTACTTTCTTCATTAACTATAAAAACAAAATAAGGCAACTAATTAATTATTTTTTCTGTTATCTATAAGGAAACCAAAAATATTGATGTTCAAAAGGAGTCTAATTCCCATAATTTCATAAAAAATCTTTATGTTTTCAAATTGAAATAGCCAAGGAAACTTCTCTCATTCTGCATTCTAAAACAGGAACTGAGGTAGGAACTTTGAGATCTCTCTAATGAACATTATACCTACATCATTTATGTCACTAATTATTAAACAATTGGCTCATAATACATGATGTGGGAGAAGTCAAACATACTTATTGTTTATAGTATCCGTAAAACCTCATAACCTGAAAAACAATGGTTTAAGCAACATCTTAAAAAGTAAGCTACAATGCTAGAGCGATGAAAGAATATCCTTTTGAAGGAAAAACATCTAGATTTGTATACCTGTCCTGTAAATTATAGGAATTTCTTGCATAAATGTAATCTAAAATGATAGAAGGAAAGTAAATATTCTATGTTTACTCATTACCATGAAAACTTTTAATTTTGTTGTCTAAAAATTGATTTTAAAAAGATATCTGAATTGGTAACAGGAGAAGCCTGGCAATTTTTCTATGCAGATTGTTATTGGTAATTTGTTACCATACCTATACTATGCTCTTTTTGTAATTGAGTACTAATCACACTGCAGAAAATGTCTAAAATTCCATATCAAACAAACACTGAAAATATTTCCCTTTCATTATGATGATGCAGTGGAGTCTCAGCTCACAAACTTAATTTGTTTTTGATTTTGGGGAGGGTGGCTACTTTCATGTTTGTCAGCTGATATGGAGATTGTGAAGTGAAGCAAATCTTTGCCAAGTACTTTTGTTTGAGAACCAAATTGCTTATGAACAGGAGCATTTGTGAATCGAAGAATTATTATACTTCAAAGAAGAGTAAATAAGTTTACTCAAAGCCCAAACCATTGAACTACTGGGGAGACTAAGAAAGTCATCCAAGACTACATCACAAAGATGAGTAATGACAGCATCCTTTTGGAGTGGAGGAAATTTAGTCTTAGATGTGACCAAAAAATTAAAAGTAAAACATAAATACAGGCTGATAGGATAAGTGAGGATTCATCGGTATGTGAGATAGCCTATGGAGCACCTGTAATGTGGGTGGAAAAAAGAATTTGCCAAGCTAAAATGAAAAACACAAGAGTGTGTTCATGTCAGCATACCCTGCCAAGAAGTACAGTGGGCAGTGAAGCCCTTTTGGTTTTAGATAAGGATATCTATACACATTAACTCTTCGAGACAAGATGGGTCAGTGTTCTTTGAGAGAAATGAATGGGTCTTACATTCATTTTTATCTTGTTCTGTTCTTTTAGTCTCAGTGCAGTGACTCATCACTTCCCAAGGCATACTTGGCAAGATTGTGTCAGCAGAAAAATTTTGCTGTGAAGACTTTTAATCATCTTGTCACCACATTAAACTCAAAAGGAAAATATTCTCATTAGGTGGAAAAATAATGAATTCAGTGGTTTAGATTACGGATTAATAACAAATGGAAATGGACTGGAAGCTTGCTTTCTTAACAAGGTATGGCTTCTGAGGCAGAACCTAGCATCTTGTGTACTCTTTTTTTGCTACACTTGAATTACTACAAATTTAGATCTTGGAGAGACATGCATGCATTACCTCTCATGTCTGTAAGAAAACCTGGAGGTGCTGCAAAGCTGCAGTCAAAGTGTCCTAAGACCTGGATTTACATCACATGGCTCAACTGAAAATGATGGGTTTACTTCCCAGATTACTCAAGTGGTTGGAAGAATCACATTTTGATAACAGTGGAATTCATGAGAGCTTATTTTTCTACAGCCAGCAACAAAATCTTTGATAAATGATTTCAAGCAACCCAATATCTGCATTCAAAATAATGAAATTGTATTCTTATTATACGCAAACCTGAATTTTAAATAGACTAAAAACTTAAACATAAAACCTGAACACCAAAACTCTTAGGAAAAAAAAACATAGGGAAAAATCTTTTTGGCACTGGTGTTAGCAATACTATTTTTGATGTGACAACTAATGTACAGGCAATGAAAAAAAGGTAGGACTAAACTGAAAATATTCACGTGGCTAAGTCAATATTCAAGAGAATGAACAGGCAATGTTTAGAATGGAAGAAAATATTTACAAAGTGGGTTGAAATGTTAAAATTCTACAAGTTAGTAGAATAGAAAAAAAATTTAAAATGGTCAAAGGACCTGAATATGCACTTTCCAAAAAGACATGCAAATGCCCAACAGGCATATGAAAAGTTTCTTAATATCACTGATCATCACGGAAACAATTCAAAACCACAATGGTATATTACCTGGGGCCAAGGATGTAGCTCAGGAGCATAAGTGTTTACCTGGAAGACTGAGGTCATGAGTTCAATTCCCGGTACCAAAAAAAAAAAAAAAAAAAAAAAAGAAAAGAAAAGAAAAGAAAAAGGTATATTACCTTATATCAGCTATTATGAACAATAACAACAATAACGACAAGGGATAACAAGTGTTGGTGCTCGTATGGAAAAAGGGAAGCAGGAAAACTACCCACTGTGGTTTCCATCGAAAAGTTACAAGGTAGACTTGCTGAGAATTCCTTGTATGTGATGGGTCCCTTTTTCTCTGTCTGCTACACTATCTAGATCTTGTTTTTGATTTTCAACAGTTTGATATGTGTCTTATGGGGTTCTCTTTGAGTTTACACTAGTTAGAGTTTGCTTAGTTTCTTGGGTTTGTAATTCATATCTTAAATCAAAATTGGCAAGTTTTCAACCACTATTTCTTTTTTTTTTTTATTTTAAGGAAAATAGTACAGAAAAAAAGAACAGTAGCAAATGCAAACAAAACAATGCAAGGACATCAGCCATTATTTCTTTAAATATCCTTTCTGCCCTGTTCTTTCTTTGTCCTGCATGAAAGTCACACAATGCTTATGCTGATCTGCTCGGAAATAATAAAAAATGTAAATGTAAAGTTTGACTTACTTCCAGTTTTAAATGAATATTAGCTTACCTGAGGACAAGAGCAATTCTCCTTATGTGCATTTTAGTTCCAATCATGGATCATAATTGTTATGGTTGATACATTGTGTCAACTTGGGGAGTCTTGAGGTTTGGCTAAGTGACTCAGCAGGGAGCCAGAGTACTTCATATTCATCCTGAGCCTGTGCAACAGGAAGGCATGGAGATTATGTGAGACCTACATGCCCTTAGGTGGGGGTAGCCTGTTTACAGTACAAGGGAGGAAAGGAGGCTTGTTGCCTCCCTCTTTTTGCTCTTGTTGCTTTGCTGTTCTGACCATGAACTGTTGCCCTGTGCTGTGTGCCGCCCTGCCTTGGAACCAGCAAAGTATGGGCTGAAAGCTCCACAAACTGTGAGCTAAATAAACCTTTCCTTCCTTAATTTTGGGTGTCAGGTATTTTGTCTCAGCATCAAGAGAGAAATAACCAAGACAATAATCATCTTTACTGGTTTCAGCAGTTGTTTTACAATTTTTTCCTTAATAGACTTATGGCTGAGTTTGCATTTTACATTTTAAACTTATTTTCCCTTAGTCTTAATGATGCATGAGTCATTTGCAAGTCAATACTTAAGGATTTTTTTTCATTGTGCTAATCCTCATCACTCCCCAAACACTGAGCTAACATCTTGCTGGAAAATTTCCAGCTCTTCTCCAGGGACATAAGTTCCATAATCAACAAATTAAAATGTTATTGCTAAAATTGATCTTGTACATAGATCCATTAGTGTCCTGTTATTACTTATCCCAAAAGTCATTACGAATTTATTTGCCTTGAAGAATATCTTTGAAATCAAGAGCAGCAAAACACATTAAAGACTCTATTTTTGGTTGCTTACTAGGGGAGAGTAATGTAAATGGCCCTCTGAGAAATATCAGAAGAGTCTACCAAAAATAATTTTGGAGAAATTGTATTTTATAATTGCAAAAAGAGCTTTCATCTAAAGATGTGATGTAAGGCGGTGGGTGGAATATGTCAGCACTATAGATGTTGGACGGTGTTAGAGATAATCATGAAGAAATTACTTTCCTGGATGTTTGGAGATGAAACATCAAGGAATTTGCAAATATGTTGGGAGAGGGAGAAAAGCTTTGCCTTCTCCATGTAGTATTGCCCCACTGCATACTTTTCATGTAATTAAATTGAGCATATTGCTTTGTGTTTATCATTTAACTTTTACAATCAATATTTTGAAAAGAGGTAAGTATTGTCAAGTCATTTTCATGTCATGTTTAACCTGTTATTCATTTTGTTCTATTTGTTATACAGCATTGTTTATTTCTCTTCTGGTACTTCTTATATCTCTCTCTCTTTCATGTATAGACAATATAAAAATTTATACTTAATAGTTTACTTGATAAGTGAAATGTGAAAGTGCATTAAATGATCATTTAACAATTAATGGAAATATGTGGAACTCAGGATGCATTCCTTAATATCTCTACATCTATAGTTTAGAAGGACATGATGTGTGCTACTGGTGTGGAGGGCCAAGGCAGTAATAAATGACATAGTTAAATTATCTGTGGATTTCGGATTGCCATATATAAGTATTTAAGTACAACATTAAAATAATAAATTAGACACACATGTCCAAATATCCCATGGTTTCTTTGGTGTGAGAAACCGAAAGTGTAAATAAGGACCAAAATGCAAAACAGATATTGTGAGATAGGAAGAAAATGTTCAAATGGAAGGGATAACTAGGAACTGGGAGGGAGGAAGGAAGGAAGGGAAAAGGAAAAAGGAAAAAAAGTGGAAACAAAGTGTTTGTAAAGAAGGAGGGAGAGAGGTGTTGAAAGGAAGGGAGGGGACTAGGAATAAAAGAATCAAGATAGTTCATGTACAGGTACAAATTCCCTAGGCATGAATGTGATCATTATGTATATCTAAAATGTACCAATGCAATTAATTAATTAAAAAAGGAAGAAAAATTCAAGCTGTCTCTGCCTGACAGTTTGAGTTGAGTTATTAGTCTTTATTTCCTCAGACTATACTTACACCTTGGATCTCCTTGTTCTCAGGTTTTTAGGTTCAGAGTGAAAGTAGACCACCAGCTCTGCAGAATGACTGTAGATGGTGTGACTTCTCAGAGTCCATAATTCCAAGAACCAACTTTTACAATAAGTTGCCTATTTATATTTTTAAAGAACCATACCCTCTGACCAGGCTTTTGGATGCCTAACTAGATTTTAAAAACCAATTTTAATAATTTTGAAACAATCAACTCGAAAAACTTATGTTATTTGAATTTTAATGGAAAAACACTAATTTTAAAGTCAAGAATGATGGCAGGGTTTTCAAAGTCTCCAGCAATATAAATAGAATGCATAGTGAATTCCAAAAAAGGGTAGTACTTATATAAACCATTTTTTAAATGTTTAAAACACAAGGTGTGAATGACTTATTTGCTGATTGCTTTTGGAAAGAAAAGGGCAAGAAAAAACTAATGGAAATATTGGTGATAACTTCTCAGAAAGGGCACTTAGAATTTTTCCTACAAAATTGAGTGTATCATTGATTTCAACAATCAATAAAAATTTTTATTCCTAGAAAAGATAATAAAGGAGAGGAAAAATGTCCTTCATTTGTATTAAGTTACATAATAAGGCATCAGAAGAATTTAGATTAAATTATTATATTTCCAATAGTAAATGTAATGGCTGAAGACAGTGAAAATATGTAGAGATTGATATTAAACATAGAAGTTTTACCTTAAATATGGTAGAACTGTACAAAATGGGAAATATACACATACAAATCTGAAAATAGACTTTAAGGCTTTATGTCAAGATACCATTGTACTTGAGAAATGTATGCAGATGTTTATGTTTCTCTTTTGATTTGTGTTTCATTCTTTCCCATGTTGATTTTATCTGTCATAAACCAACCAGCAGAAATGAGAAATAGAACATCTGTGACAGACTTCATCCTCCTGGGTCTGACAGATAATCCAGAACTCCAGGTTGTGATTTTCTTTTTTTTATTTGTCACATATGTACTGAGTGTTACTGGAAATCTAATGATCATAACTCTTACCCTGCTGGATTCCCACCTGAAGACACCCATGTATTTCTTCCTCAGGAATTTTTCCTTCTTAGAAATTTCATTCACTTCTGTCTGTAACCCTAGGTTTTTGACCAGCATTATAACAGGGGACAGATCTATTTCCTATAATGCTTGTATAGCTCAGCTATTTTTCTTCATTTTTCTTGGCTCAACAGAATTTTTTCTCCTGGCTTCTATGTCCTTTGATCGCTATGTGGCCATCTGCAAGCCCCTGCATTATACAACCATCATGAGTAACAAGATCTGTTACCAGCTCACCGTAAGTTCTTGGTTGGCTGGTTTTTTGGTAATTTTTCCACCACTGGCGATGGGCCTGCAGCTAGATTTCTGTGACTCCAACATCGTTGACCACTTTACCTGTGACTCTGCTCCTTTGCTGAAAATCTCTTGTACAGATACGAGCACTCTAGAGCTCATGAGCTTTGTTTTAGCTTTGTTCACTCTGATGACCACATTGGCCCTAGTACTTCTGTCCTACACTTACATCCTCAGAACAATTCTGCGAATCCCTTCAACTCAACAAAGAAAAAAGGCCTTCTCTACCTGTTCCTCACATATGATTGTTGTCTCTATCTCCTACGGAAGCTGCATCTTCATGTATGTGAAAATATCAGCAACAGAAGGAGTTGCCTTGACAAAAGTGGTAGCCGTGCTCAATACCTCTGTGGCTCCTATGCTGAATCCATTTATTTACACACTAAGGAACCAGCAGGTAAAACAAGCACTGAAAGATGTTGTGAAAAAGATATTTACCTCAAAAACATTGATGTGAATGCAATGTATAACTGAAACACACAGACCGTGCTATCCAGAAAACCAATAAACATATTTCGGGTCAGCTCCTCTCTGTTTTATTTAGTCTCTTTTCAGAAACACAACTCTTTGTGTTATTTGATATTTATTTAATGAACTTAAAAATCCTTTCCTAAATTCATTACAGAATGGTTTGATTCACTTGCACATGATATAATGAAAGAAGGACTAAAGTAATTTTTATTTATGTATATTTAAAGTAATGCGCATGTAAATATTAATCACTGTAATACTTGAGCAGAATAAGAAATTGCATTTCTTTATTAATTTATATATGTTTATACATATATATATTCTCACATATATATGTGTCACATGAGTAATTAACTCTGTGTTTGTTTTTGAGTGCTGCTTTATATGTAGTTTATCCTGCTTTTAATGCTGGTTGTTGTCCTTTTTTAAAACATAGTGGAAAAAGACATATGGTGCACAGAGATAATAAAGGTATAAACAAATAGCAAATAGAAAGTATAACAAGATAGAAAGGAAGGATGTTAATTTTTCCCTGGGTATGAAACCTCACATATTCAAAGTTTAAGATTTGATATTTATGGAAATAGGTATACATCAATGAAACTCACTAAAATACAGATAACAAGTATATTTATCATCTCCAGAGACTTTTCCTGCCCGTCTTTTTTAATTTTGCAAGAATACAACAGTTAATACATGCTCTTCACAAAATTTTTAGTGGAAAGTATCATATTGTTAACCTTAACAGTAATTTATAGTTGATCTGTAGAACTGACTCATTAGGCGTCACTGAGATTTTGCACTCGTTAAACAGCAACTCCTTATTTCCTCCATTCCTCATATCTGACAGCCACCATTCTACTCTATTTCTATGAATTTGACTATTTTTATGACCTTACTTATGTGGAACATGCACTATTTGTTATTCTATGACTAGCTAACTTAGTACAATGTCTTCCAGGCTCTGCTATGTTGCTGCATATGGCAAGATTTCCTTATCATGTAAGGATGAATGTCCTATTGTATGTGTATCACACATTGCTGATTTGTAGATGGACATTTAAATTGTTTCCATATCCTGGTTATTGCAAGTAATGATGCAATGTAAATTCATAAATAGATATCTCTTGATGGTCTTGGTTTCTATTCTTTTGTATATAGATACAAATTGAGGTTATCTGGGTCTTATGATATTGAGATATATACTTTTTGAGGAACATACATAATATTCCTATAACTGCTGGATTTTACATTCCTGTCAACCATATACATAACTGGTATGATATCTCATTGAGATTTTCATTTACATCTCCCTCATAATTAAAGATGTTGAGAACCTCTCTCAATCAGTGTTGGATGTTTATATATATTTTATCTGGGAAAATGCCTACTTAGGTCCTTTGTACATTTAAAACTTTTTTTCTATTGAGTTGTTGGATTTTCTTATAGATTTTGGATATTAACCTCTGACCTACTATATGACTTAATAAGTGCTTTATTTACTGCATACACTGCCAGATTAAAATGAAAATATATTCAGAATATTAAAAATAGCAAAATATAGAATTAAGTAAAAAAGCTGGTTCTTTGAAAACAAATACAATTCTTAGAGTAAGTTAAAGACTGAGAATATTCAAACAAATAAAATAAAAGGTGCAAAGGGAGATATTAAACCAGATACGCAAGGTTGGGGATATACCTCAGTTGCACAAGTGCCTGCCTGGCAATGCAAGGTCTTGAGTTTGATTCTTGGCACAAAAAAAAAAAAGAAAAAAAAATAAAACAGATACACAGACATGCAAAGAATTGTTAGAAATTATTATGAACAAGTACATGCCAAACATTTCCTAAGTTTGAAAAAAGGGAAAAAACCTGAATATATACATCTTATGAAATTTAAATGCTGAAGAAATAGAAAACTTGAATGGATCAATAATGAATAATGTGATTGAATCAGTAAAGTCTCTTATTAAAGAAAGGCCCAGAAAAAGATGGAAAAGATTCTCTGCACAGTTCTGTCAAACATTTATGAAGCAGTAATTAAACAGGCATGGTGGTACAAGCCTGTAATCTCAGAATTCTAAGCACTAAGACAGAAGGATCACAAATTTGAGCCCAGACTGGGCAATTTAGCAAGATTCTGTCCTAGAAACAAAAATTAAAAATAGAACTGGGGATAGAGGTCAGTGTGTTCAGTTCTCAGAACCATAAAAAAATACAAGGAGCAATACTTTACTAATTCTTCTTAAATAATTCCAAAAGGAAATGAAGAGAAAAATTTCCAAAATCATTCTGTGAGGCCAACATTACCTTCATACCCAAACCAGACAAACACATGCATAAAAGAACAATGCAAGCCAACCTCCTTAAACCTCCTCCTTGATGAACATAAACACAAAAGTCTCAACAAAATACAAGCATATTTAGTCCAATAGGACATTAGGAATATTACTCATCATGACCAAGTGGGAATCATCTCAGACATGCAAGAATGATTCAACATGCATAAATCAATAAACATAATATACTATATCAACAGAATGAAAGACAAAAACCACTGATCATATGAAAATATGCAGATAAACTCAACATTATTTCATGATATAAATTATGCATAAAATGAATGTACCTCAAAAAAGTCATAAATATATAATAAAACAACAGCTAATATCATACTGAATGTGAAAAAAACTAAAAGCCTCTTTTTAAGACCCAGAACACACAAAATGCCTATTATCACTTTTTTTTTTCAACAGAGTATTGAAAATATGAGCCAGAGCAATTAGGCAAGAGAGAAATCAAAGTTATCCAATTTGTAAAGGAGAGGTCATATTTTCATTTTGTGCATATGGCATGATCTTATATAGATAAAACCCCCAAAATCAACCAAAAAGCTATTGGAACCAATAAATAAATCCAATAAAAACACAAAATCAACATAGAAAAGTCAGTAGTATTGCTATATGATGATAGTCAATTAATATAAATAGTAATTTTCTAACAAAATGAAACAAAAAATAAAATACTAAAGTTAACCAAAGTGTGAAATATTTCTGTAAGTAAAATTTAAAAATCATTAATGAGAAAATTGAAGTGGATTCAAACAATGGGAATACATATAATCTCCAAGGAAGGAATCAAAATTATTAAAATGTTCATATTCCCTGAAGTGTTCAATAGATTCAATAAAATGTATACTAAAGTATTAGTGACATTCTTCATAGGGCTAGGAAAAACAATTCTAAATTTATGGGGCTGGGGACTTAGCTCAGCAGCAAAGCGCCTGCCTGGCAAGCACAAAGTCATGAGTTCAATTCCTGGTACCAGAAGAAAAACAAACAAACAAAACTAAATTTATGTAGAACCACTAAAAAAGTCATGACCAAATTAATCTTTAGGAAACAGAATAGTACTTGAGACATTATACACTACATGACTTCAAAATATGTTATAGAGTTACAGCAAACAAAACAGCCTGGTATTGGTATTAAAAGAAACACACATACAACAAAGAAACTTAATAGAGTGTCCAGAATTAACTCCACAATTCATAACCAACTGGTACTTAAAGAGTACCAAAAGTATGAAGAAAGGACAGCTTCTTTACTAAGTGGTATTTATATTTATATAAATATTTATATTCAGAAGTATTTCTATTTCTATTTTATATTTATATTTATAATTATATTCAGAAGACTGGGTATTTATATTCAAAAGACTGAAACACCTTGTACAAAAATAAAATCAAATTGTGCCAAAGACTTGAATGAAAGACTGACACTACTAAAATAAAACAGGGCAAACACCCTGAGATATGAGAATAGGCAGCAATGTTTTAGATAAGTGTAAAAACATAGGAAAGAAAATCAAAAGAGACAAGCTAAAGACTTCTGCAGAGCAAAGGGAATAATCAAGAGCACACAGACAATATACAAAATGGGAAAAATTTACAATTAATTTGCCTGAAAAAGTACTAATATTTGATACATATAAAATTGTTTCTAATTTGAAAAGAAAATAAAATCCATTTGAAAAATGGGCAAAGAATATTAATACATTTTCCTGAAGGTTAAAGACAAATGAACAACAAATGTTTGGAAAACTGTTCTACTTCATCAGCCATCAAGAATGGCACTTTTGAACTGGCCTGGCAGGAGAAATACATGTGATTGGATCCACCCCCTTACATCAGTGGGATCAGGCAACCGGAGAAACTCCAGCCACACAGTGGGACTCTGATGAGGGCACACATGATGAAGAGGAAAAACAAGTGGAATGGAAAAGTCAGAAACAACTTTAACAATATGAGCCTACAGGTGGTAATTTAGGTGGACCAGTGTTGCGCTTGGAGATAAAGACATGCAGAATAGAAGCAAGTGGGTGGGCCCTGCTTTTTTTTTTTTTTCTTTCCTTCAGTATTTCTGTTTATCTTTTTTTTTTTTTTGTACTGGGAATCGAACTCATGACCTCAGGCTTGTCAGGCAAATGCTTATGCTGCTGAGCTATATCACCAGCCCTGTTTATCTTTCTTTGTTTTCCTTTTCCGTCTTTCTTTTCGTATTTCTTATAATTTTCTTTCTCTTTTTAAAATGGCTGGGGAGAACTCCAGTCACAGAAAACTAATCCCATTCCCCAAACCTAGAGACCAAGTTCAGATAATCCCTTACTTACTCCTTCATTCTTTCTTCTCTGCCTTCTTCTCTAGCTTCCCATAGCTTGTGTGATCATTCTTTGTCCTTCAGCTTTGCTTATATTTTCTTTTCTTTTTCTTTTTCTTTTTTTTTTTTTGGTTTTTCTCCGGTACCAGGAACCAAACTCACGACCTTGCACTTGCCAGGCAGGCGCTTTTGCCGCTGAGCTAAATCCCCAGCCCCGGCTTATATTTTCTTTTCAGTTATATTTGTTTCATACATGGTCCTTCTAAAATGTCCCCTGTGACAGGGTAAAGCCACTCTACCAAAGGGAAACACTTTGCCTAATTTATGATCGGTTCTGCCATATAACTGTAGGTTTTGCTTATATGATTCAAGGTACAAAATTAGTAGTTACCACAGCTTGTCAATTTCTAAATTGTGTTTGATGCTATTTTTACTGTTAATTATTCTACTTTACTAGGATATCATATCAGTCATAATCAGTAGTTCTCTCTTCTTTAACAATATTGGAAAGCTCTGGGGTAATAACCTCCTCACAGGCCAATGCCAAAGTACTGGAGACTGAGCCAAACAGATACCAACATCCCATTCTTAATTAATTGGGAAGATAGAATCTTGGCACATACACAAAACCAGAATATCCCACACACAGAAGACATTGCTGAAGAGCAGACTTTTTATAGATAAGACTTGATACTAGTGATAATGCTACCTACTACAAAAACTTACAATGATCAACACAGAAAATATAATACATAGAAATATAATAAAAAATTTTTGAAATAAAACATGACAAGACAGAAGCAAAATGAAATGTCAGACCTCTAGACCGACCATAACAAGTTCAAGAGACAAGATAGAGAAAAATGGAAGAAACACACCTGAAATTTCAGAAATTACAGCAATTAAAGTAAAGAAACAAATGTGTGAGACTATATTTTTCTTTTTCTTTTCTTTTTTTTTTGTTTTTTTCGGATACCAGGAATGGAACTCATGACCTCACACTTGCCAGACAGGCACGGTGCTGCTGAGCTAAATCCCCAGCCCCTGTATGAGACTATAGTGGCAATCATATCAGAAATAATCTCTCAGATAAAAAAGAAATGTCAACATTCATAAATGAATTGCACAGCAAATCTAGAATAGAGATAGATGAAAAATAGAAAATGATAGGAAAATGAAGGAAACTGTGAATTATCAGTATAGGAAATAAATGCATGAAACAGATTCAAAAAGATATCCAGGAAACTAAAAATTCCATTGAAAGCTGGTAAAATCACCTGAATGAAACTGAAGATAGACTTTCAGACCTTAAAGACAAGATTACAGCTAGTGATAATGAAAGGAAAGATCTCTTAAAAATAACAAAGAATTAGGAAATAAAAGTTCAACATCTGCAAGACAATAAAAAGAAAAATAAATAAGACTGTTGTCAGTGAAAAATGAGGAGTCAACACAAATGAGATAACAAGATTATTTGCAGGAGTAAGAGCAGAAAATTTCCCAAGCATGGGGAAAGAATCTAGCATACAGAGAAATGAGGCATATAGAATGCCAATGAGCCATAATCAAAATAAATCTATACCCAGACATATAATAATCAAGGTCCCAGAAATTCAGCACAAGAACAGAATAATAAAAACTGTTAGAGAAAAGAAACACATCACCTGTGTAGGAAAGCCCATCAGAAACATGGCAGACTTCTCAACACAAACCCTCAAGTAAAGAAGTACTTGGAGGGCAATATTTCAAGTCCTGAAAGAAAATATCTTCAATCCCAGATTGATGGACCCTGCAAAACTAACTTTCAAAATTAATGGAGAAATAAGATACTTCCATGACAAAGAACAGTTAAAGAAATTCATGACCATCACATGAACCCTACAAAGTGTACTGAAACATTCTAGATAGAGACAAAATGACAACAATTCCAAGACCAATAATAGAGAAAAACAACCAGTCAAGGTAAGCAATTAAAAAGAGGGGAAAAGCAGGGAAGCAGCAGCAGGAAAATAACATGACAAAGATAAGCCAATACATGTCAGTTATAAATCAATGTAAATGGTCTCAACTTACTAATCAAGAGAGCCAGACTGGCAAAATAGATCAAGAAATCAAATCCAACAATATACTGTATAGAAGAAACACATTTCACTCAAAAAGAAATTAATAATGAAAGCCAAAGGATGAAAAAGAATACTTTATGCTACAGGAACCCAGACAAAAGCAGGGGTAGCTATTCTGTTTGTGATAATGTGATCATCAAATAAAGAATGATCAAAAAATAGATAAAGAAGGTCACTACATACTTATTAGAGGAAAACTTCAAGAGAAAGATATAACAATTAAAAACATATACATCAAATATAGGAGCATATGACTATATGATATTAATAGATATGAAAAATCAAATTAGCAATAACACAATTGTAACAGGGGACCATAATAACCCATTTTCTCAAACGGATGGATCAACTACAAAAAAAAAAAGCAAAGAAATATTAGAAGTAAATAAAACTTGTGAAAAAAATGGGCTTAGATGTTTACAGAATATTCCAACCAACATCAGAATATGCATTGTTCTCAGCTGCACATGGGATACTTTGTAAAACAGATGATATACTAGCCCATAGAATATGCTTAAGTAAATGCAAAGTGATTGAAATTATCCCACGCATATTATCTCACCATAGTGCAACAAAATTGGAAATTAATGATGAGAAACCTCAAAAATTCCATGAAACATGGAAATTAAATAACACCCTCCTACAGAACCAATGAGTCACAGATAAAATTAAGGAAGAAATTGAAAAATATCATCAATTAAGTGAAAATGCAGATACAACCTCAAAGTACCTGTAGGTTTCTTCAACTGAGAAGTGTGTACTTTTTTCAGATGCTCATTTTTGGGTTGGGTCTTTGAATTTGAAGGAGAATTGTTTGTTTTTCAATTCATTATATGTTCTAGATCGTAGTCCTTTGTCTGAGAGAGAATTAGCTAAAATTTTTCCCACTCTGTGGGCTGTCCTTTCACTTCAAGTCTAAAGTTCATAGAAGAGAGGAAATTATAAGGATCAGAACAGAAATTAATACAATTGAGAATAAGAAAACAATGCAAAGAATTAATGAATCAAAGAGTTGGTTCTTTGAAAGTATAAATGCAATTTATTAACCCTTAGACAACCTTATCAAAAAAAAAGAAAGAAAAAACTCAAATTCATGCAATGAGGAATGAACAGGGTGAAGTCACTACAGATCACATGGAAATTCAGAAGATCATCAATACCTACTTTGAAAATCTTTACTCTCATAGGATGGAAAATAGAAAAAATGGATAGATTCCTAGTTATGCGTGAATTACCAAACCTGAGTCAAGAAGATCTAAAAATTCATAATAACCCAATATCAGTTAATGAAATTGAAAATATAATTAAAATTCATGAACAAAGAAAAGCCCAGGTCCTGATGAATTAACAATTGAATTCGACAAGAAATTTAGAGAGGATTTGATACCAATACTCCCCAAACTTTTTAATGAAGTTGAAAGGGAATAATACCTAACTCATTCCTGGAGGCAAGCATTACCCTGATACAAAAAAACAGAGAAAGACCAATCCAAAAAAGAGAACCACAGGCCAATCTCCCTAATAAACATAGATGCAAATATCCTCAATACAATACTAGCAAACAGAATGCAGTGAATCATCAAGATTATACACCATGTCCCAGTGAGATTTATCCCAGGGATACAGGGATAGTTCAGTATACACAAATCAATGAATGTAAAACACAATATCAACAGAGCTAAAGACAAGAATCACATGAACATCTCAATTGATGCAGAAAAACCTTTTGATAAAGTCCAACACTCATTCATGTTTAAAAAAAAACCCTACCGAAAATCAGAAGAGATGGTCTTTACCTCAACTTGATAAAAGCCATCATTGACAAACCCACAGCCAACATCATGCTAAATGGACAAAAGCTGAAAGCTTTCTCTCTAAAATCAGGAACCAGACAAGGTTGTCCACTGTTACCATTTCTATTCAATACAGTTCTGAGGGGCTGGGGATTTAGCTCAGGGATACAGTGCCTGCCTGGCAAGCACAAGGTTGTGAGTTCCTTCCTGGTACCAAAAGAAAAACAAAAACAACAACAAAAAAACATTTAGAATCAACACAGTTCTGGAAACATTAACCAGAGCAATTAGACAAGAGAGAGATATAAGGATAGGAAAGGAAGAAGTGAAATTATTATTTGCAGATGACAAGATACTCTACATGGAAGACCCAAAAGATCCATCAAAAGACTTCTAGGTTTAATAAGCAAATTCATTTGCATAGCTGCATATAAAATCAATGCTAAAAAATCAATAACATTCCTGTACACAACCAACAAATTCACTCAGAAGGAAATTCGGGAAACCACATCCTTCACAATAGCAACCAAAAAAAAAAAAAAAACAAAAACTTAGGAATCAGCCTAACAAAGGCAATAAAAGATTCGTACACTGAAAAGTATAGTACTGTGAAAAAAACATCAAAGAGGATATCAGAAAAAGGAAGATACCTATTGCTGATGGATAGGAAGAACCAAGAAGAAAATGGTAATATTCCCAAAGCTATTATACAGATTGAATACAATCCCAATCAAAATACCATTAGCATACCTCATAGAACTAGAGAAAATACTCCTAAAGTTCATCTGGATCCAGAAGAGAGCTCTAATAGCAGTAACAATCCTGAGCAACAAAGACAAGTCAGGTGCATCACAATCCATGACTTGAAATTATACTACAAAGCTACTGTGATAAAATCAGCATGGTACAAAAAAATATACCAGAGGACCAATGGTACAGATTAGAAGATGCAGACATAACTATAAACACACTCAGCCACCTTATCTTTGATAAAGGGGCCAAACAGGTTCACCGGAAGAAAGATAGCCTCTTAAGTTACATGATGCTGGAAAAACTGACTCTCTACATGCTAAAGACTAAAACTAGACACATGTCCATCACCATGCACTAAACTAAAGTCAAAATGCATCAAAGATCTAAATATTAAAACAGAAACACTAAATCTACTCGAAGCCAAAGTAGGTCAAAAATCTTGAAGACATAGGGGTAGGCACAGTCTTCATGAACAAAACCCAACTGCATGGGAAACAATTCAAAGAATCAACAACTGGGATATCATCCAATTAGCAAGCTTTTGTACTTCAAAAGAAATCACCAATAGAGTGGAAAGACAACCCACAGAATGGGAAAACATTTCAGCCACCTGCCCCTCAGACAAAGGACTTATATCTAGAACATATAAAGAAATGAAAAAACTCAGAACCCTCACATTCAAAGAAACAATCAAAAATGGGAATATGAGATAAATATATACTTCTCAGATGAAGAAACACAAATAGTAAATAAATATGTTAAAAAATGTTCAACATCATTGGTCATTCCAGAGATGCAAATTAAAAAAAAAATCACTAAGATTACGTTTTGCCCAAGAAAGAATGGCCATCATCAAAAGGTCAACCAATTACAAAACTGTGGAGAAAAGGAACCTTTCTCCACTACTTGTGGGATTGCAAACTGTTGTAACCGCTGTGGAAATCAGTATGGATATTCCTCAAAAAGCTAAGCTTAGAAGTCCCATTTGACCCAGCTATTCCCTCTTTGGTAGCTTCTAAGAAGAATTGAAAACATCATACCACAGGGATATATGTGCACCCATGTTTACAGAAGCATAATTTGACAGCTAAATCTTGGGAGTAACCCAAATGCCCATCAACTGAGGAATGGATAAAAAGATGTGGTATTTTTATACAATAGAGTACTACTCAGCAATAAAGAAGGATAAGCTAGAGACTTTTACAGGTAAATGGATGCAAGTAGAGACTATACTCATAAGTTAAGTAAGTCAGACACACATGGGTAAACATTGTATTGTTTCCTGGAGGTCTAGAATATGCAATTGATTTTCTGAAATGGGAAGTAATTGCTTAAAAGGGCAAAGGAACTAGGAGAGGGGAAAGTGGAAAGAAAGGAAGGTAAAAGGGAGAAAAGTGCAAGGTAAATATACTAGTCGTGTTTCTTAGTTCATTGAAAAGGAAGGCTCATGCTAATATGGATTGGAGAATTTTTATGCCTATATCTTGTACCCGGAGTAACTACTTTGCAGAGGACAATATGCAATGTATTAACTGTTATTTTCCTATTATTTTGTTATGAAATTGTTTTATATTTTTTAATTAAAAAAAGATGGTACTTTTTTTGAGACAGATTCTTGCTGTGTAGTTCAGGCTGGCCTTGAGTTCACTATGTAGCCCAGGCTAGCCTCCAACTCACTGTGATCCTCCTATCTCAGCCTCTTTAGTGCTGGGATTACAGGCATGCACCACCACACCCAGGAGCAGCCATCAAAGAAATACAAATCGAAACTACATTGAGCTATGATCTCATTCTAGTCAGAAGGACTATTATCAAAAGGACAAAAAGCAAGTGGTGATGGTGTGGAGAAAGGAGAAAAAATATTATTGATAAAGTTTATGTGAAACCTGTAATTTACATTTCACTTTGTTATTGTCGGTGTATTAGTTATTGCCTACTAGAGTTAGATATAGAAGAATCAGAGGTCCGTTTGTGCCCTGGAGACCCAAAGGATCCACTCCAGTGCTGGAGCCCAAGGAAATGTCCCATGCAAGTATGTATCAGGATCCATGATGGGAGACCAAAGGAGCTGCACCAGAAAGGCCCAAAGACAGTGCTGGAAGCTGAAGTGTCTGTGACAAAAGGCTGAAGAATGTAAGCCGGAAAGCTGAGGCTTCTGCACTGGAAGCCAGGAGATGATGTGCAAAATGAAGAGGATTGAAGCTCCGCAGCAGAAAGAAGCCAAAGGTCCTTCAAAGAAAAACCACAGAAATTCTCCTGAAGAAAAGTGGCCACAAGGAAGCCCTTCCAAGGAAGATCAGCTGAAATCCTTCCCTCCTGTTCTTTTGTGCTCTTCCAACAAACATGCTGACTCAAACCAGCTGGGCGTTCCCACTCAAGTTAACAACTTTTTCTAACCAAACTTCCTTTCCCTAACTTCATATATTTTGAAAACTTTCACCATCTGTTTGATATGATTATTTCATATATACTTTAAATCTTAGGGGCAGGCATTTCAAAGAAAAACTCCAATAAAATAGTGAATCTTAATTATATGAATTTTCCCAAAGTCATTCATGTGTAATGATATCATAAGGCATTTTCTGTACACAGAATAAATGATGTCTGACTTTTATATTTTCTCCTGTTCTTCAAATGCAGATAACTTCTGCAGTGATTAACAAAATATGAATTATTTGGTAATAAACCAGCATACATAGTAATATTGATTAATATGAATTTTCTTATGTAACAGCTACTTTACTAAATATTCCATTATAGGAAATCAGGTTAAATCAAATATTCTATCAAAAACTTATTATATCCTTAGAAAATACACCAGGGAATTGATTCAGATTTTTGCTAATTTTTCTCATTTGGAGGAGTACTTGCCTCTATGTGATGCTAACTTTCTGTTGCACTGTCTCAAAGGATAACATTTCTCCTGATGCCTATTCTGATTTTATTTCTAAAGTTAATTATCCTTTCTAAAGGTTCATTAGTGTGATATTTGAATCTGGTCACTAAGAATACTTTACTTATTTAGGTAACCTTAGATATCCAAAACAGAAAACATAAATGTCATGAATTTTTGAGTAGAAACATTAACTCTCGGCTCAGAAATAACAGCGCATCTTAACTTCAGAACCTAAAGAAAATTCTTTTGCTTTCCTCCCTCACAGGGGATTTTTTTACTCTCATGATAGAAATGCTGCAAATGTTTTTGCAAGGTCTAGATTAAGACTCTTTAAAGACACAAAAATATAGTAGGAAACTAGAAGAACTCAAGGAATGTCAGCCGATGAAATTTAGACAATGATAGTTCAGTACAAGACACATTGCTCATAACACAATTCAGTCAGCTAAGGAGTTGCCAACCAAAATCATGAAAAATACCAAAAAAGTAAGTACTCTAAAGAAGATATAAGACTTATTGTTTATTTTTAGAGGAAAGGGGAAAAGGTATTTATTTGTGTATTTCCCTGTACTTTTCTTAAGTTTCATTCAACTTATTATTGCTGAAAATTATAGTGAGCATATGTTTAAACTTCTCACCAGTGTTTTGGAAAGACTGACCTCGTGTGCAGGGTATGCATCTATATATAGCCACACACAAGCAGATACTTGCAGTTAAACATATCATGTATAGAAGTCATGCAGAAATACACCTTCCAAATCCATGGAATATATACAATATTACATTGCATAAAATGTCAATGTTTTCTAAATTGTAAATAATATTTATGATGAAAATTTAGGCGGAGATAATTCTTTCTCCTATTTGTTCAACAAAATTGTCTCTTTGATATCTAAGTGAGACAAATTACTCTCTGTGAAAAGGTTCCTTGGTCATGTTCACAGCGTATGTGATTGTCAGGGCTGAGGGGACTTTCACCAAGACAAGTTTTGCTTAGAGTACATTGAAAGGAGGAAAGTAAGAAAAATGAGATGATAGAAAGCATCTCAATTTTTAGCTACTTCAGAACTTGTTCTACTCCTTGGACTTTGGTCCCTGAAATATTTGAGAGGGAATTAGTTTTTAGTAAACAAAGATCAGAGAAGTTATATTAAATTGTTAGCACATTATTTTACTTGTGTCGAAGAGAACCATTAAGTCAGTGATTTCACCTCACAAAGTGAAAGATAGGATAGCAAAGAGGAGACGATATGAAAATCTGATAACTTGAAAATGAATTTGCTGTTTTTTTCCTTGGATAAGCTGTTGATTAGGCTAACAGTCTTGCAGAGGGAGACAGGGAAAGGAGATCTCTTTTTTGAGAATGTAGGGTACTAGTCAACATTAATAGTTTCAGTTTTAATGTTTTCAGTTAAAACCTTGAGAGTCTCACAGGCTGTCATTGTGAAACATTAGCCATTATGCTTTGTGCTCACCTTCATCTTATTTATGCAAGGTATCCACCATTCACCTTGGATTTTACACACAGAATGGTCCCTTGAGAGCAAGCTAGGGCTTCCATATCTGTCTCATGGGATTTTATAAGGCATGCATCAATGGGAAGGAAAAATCCACTTTTCTAAATGCGGAGGACTCGTGTTATTTACATGAATTTGTAAACAATAAAGTGGGTAATAGACCATCATTCCTATGACAAACTAATTTTTATCACATGGGGAAACACAATTCCAATCGATGGTGAAGAAACAACAAAAATCCTAGAGACTGTTTCTAGATAGCTCATATGTTCATTAGCACAATTACAAATAATGCTGGTTGGGGACTAGGAGTACTTACTGCTCCATGAAAGGAAACAGTCCTTTCCTTTTGCTGAAAAATACATATAATTCTCATAGATAAACTCTGCAAAATAATACCAGAAATACTAGTAAGAGAAGCTAATAAATATTTTAGTCAACCTAAAATGTAATACAAATATAGAAATAAGTTCATGTCTTTTGGCATACGGAACAGCACTGGTGTGCTATGTAGATAGCGATGTCAGTGTTAAGCAACAAAATTTTTTATTGGCCTCAGTGATTTCTCACGCATTAATATGCATATGAAACTACTGATGACCATATTACAATCATTTTTAGATTCTAACCTCTCCAGTAGCATGTGCCCTTATTCCACCATGTCCAGGTGAAAATGCATCAGCTCTATCTGATTCCCAGAAATATTTGTGACAAATATCCTTGCTAATTCTAACTCAGAAATTTACATACATTTAATTGCCTCATTAAAAGAGAGTGTTGACTGGGATGAGGGAAAGAAGAAAAAAGAAAGAAGGCAAAACATCAAGATATATATGAATAGCTGTGATGACTGTATTGCTGTTGTCTGATGGTGTATTGAAATGAACAGTTGATACTCACAAGTTTTTATGTTCTGATCGACTTTGCATGCTTGTGTCTGATGGTCTGAGCAACTGATTTGAAGGTAACAATATGCAATGGAATTACAAAGGTGAACTCCTAACATCTTGTCTAGGGAAACTCTGTATTATCTCTAAGGTTTCACTGAACAATTATTTTCTTATTCTCTTTAATGGTTTGAGCAATCTTTCATTTTTACATCGGATAATCTGAGCAATGTAGTTGAGGATAGCGATATGCAGTGTAATAACCACTGTTGATTTGTATTAATTTGTCTTGAGACCCTATATCACTTTGAATGTTTTTGCTTTGATTTGTTTGTGTTTGTGATACTGATATGCTGCTACTGTTCTGTTTTTTTGCTTGTGTGTTTCTCATGTACCACTATCTTTAAAATAAAATAAAATAAAATAAAATAAAAAAATCAGACTTTCACAAATGCAACAATGAGATTAAAAGAGATTTATACATATTTACATTTTTTAAGTTTTCAGTTCAGTGGTAAGCAGTAAAAAATAATCACCATTTGCCTTCATCACTAGGATGGCTAAGCAAATTGGAAATTATACAGGTGCATATGTAAAGTGGAACCTATTTCATTATTCCCACATTAAGTATATGCATCTGCTTTGCTTTCAGATTGGAATCAGATTAAGTTGGAAGCTGTAGATATTCAGAACATATAAACTAAGTAGATTAACTCATAAACACTATTTTTATTGCTTGTAGTTTTCCTGTGCACTTTGTACGTGTATAACCATAAGAGTATTAATGTAAATGTTTACTCTACAGTATTGCATTTTGTGCTTGTCTGATTTGATTATATTTTCATCTACCATAAGTTTGTTAGCATTGGAGTTATACTGTGTATCTCTCATGTAACCATCATGAATTTTTAATAAAGATTCCTTACGCAAAAAAATAAAGTGTTTCTGAAGATGATTAAAAAAGAACTTTGAGGATTATATAAAATTATAGTGAGAATGTTAGTATAAATTAAATGATTTTTATGGGATAGAGGCTACCCTGGGGCCAAGGTGAAAAGTTGACAGTAAATAAAATAGCTCCATTTAAAATAGCTTGTTTCTTATTTTCCAAGAATCAGGTGGAGACAAGATCTGACATGCAATTAATTAGGTGTTCCTCTCTGCACTCAGGAAGCTGAGGCAGGAGGATTGGTGAGAGTTGGAGGGAATATGATAACAACTGCAGAGATAGGAGTTGTGGAAGTTATAATATGCTAGATAATAAAAACTGAATAAAGAAAAAGGGGGAATAAAACAGAAGGGGGTAATGAATTGGTAAAAATGATCAAAGTACGTTACATGCATGTGCAAATATGCTAAAACAAAACCTACAATGATTGAAAAAACTCATGAAAATAGAAAAATTTTAGAATACTCTATTTAATATCTTTAAATGCCAATTAGGTTCTGGAGCTTAAAAAGGCTCCCATCAAATAACTGAATATAAAATAAAACTGTATGAAACTACTCCTACAGTATCTTCAGCATTAACTTTTATCACACTGTAGATAGTACAGTTGTACATCAACCCATCTCATAGTACTATCCTCTTCAGGACTAGGACACAGTATTTGTCATTGTTCTATGATTGCTTTCCAGGAGAAATGCATCATACTCTAAGATGAATCCTCAAATACAAGTAATGGAGACAATTTGTGTTTTTAAATCTCTGCATATATCCTACATGCAGAGTTGATTTTGAGCAAAGAACTTTCAACAGTTCAGGTAATGACAACACCCTTCTGTAACTCATTATAAGTCCAAATCTGTACAATGAATTATAATCAAATGCATTTGTAAATTTTGAGGTGCAATAAACGATTAAAGAATAAGTTGGATTTTTAGAAAATAACGTGATGGTCTAAGGAACTCTGCACTGCTCATGCATGTAAAATTCAGTAAGGCTATTGGAATAGTGGCAATATCAGTTCTGATGTACAGGGGGAAAGTAAATGTAGGCTGGTTTGCATGACTTCTACTTGCACAGGTGTTTGCTATGAAATTTTAATATGTATCATTTTAAAAAAAATCTTGATTTTTATATGCAGTTAAATATCAAGACTGAATGATGAGAAATCACACAGAAATAACAACTTTCATCTTGCTGGGGCTGACAGATGACCCACAACTACAAGTTCTGGTTTTTATCTTTCTATTTCTCACCTACATTTTGAGTGTAACTGGGAATCTCACTATAATTACTCTCGCACTGGTGGATGTCCACCTTAAAACACCTATGTATTTTTTCCTGGGAAATTTTTCCTTCTTGGAAACTTCATTTACCTCTGTCTGTATTCCTCGATTCCTATATAGTTTATCAGCTGGGGACAATACCATCACCTACAATGCTTGCATATGTCAAATGTTCTTTTTTATTCTCTTTGGAGCAGTAGAATTTTTTCTCCTGGCAGCCATGTCCTACGATCGCTATGTGGCCATCTGTAAACCGCTTCACTATATGAACATCATGAATAACAGAGTGTGTACCTTATTAATCTTCTCTTGTTGGGGAAGTGTCTTGGTGATAATGGTCCCACCCTTTAGCTTGATCCTCAGGCTTGAATGCTGTGATTCCAATGCCATTGATCATTTTAGCTGTGATGCAAGTCCCTTCCTGAAAACCTCATACTCAGACACATGGGTAATTGAACAAATGATTATACTTGGAGCAGTATTTGTTCTGCTTATGACCCTAGTGTGTGTGATTCTGTCCTACACACACATCATCAGGACAGTTCTGAGACTATAGTCTGCACAGCAAAGGAAAAAGGCCTTTTCTACCTGCTCCTCACACATGGTAGTGGCTTCCATCGCCTATGGCAGCTGCATCTTCATCTACCTCAAGCCGTCAGCAAAAGAAGAGGTGGCCATCAACAAAGGAGTTTCACTTCTGGACACTTCCATTGCACCCTTGTTAAATCCCTTCATTTACACTTTGCGGAACAAGCAAGTGAAACGAGCTTTCAATGACATTATGAAAAGGATTGCATTTCTCTCAAAGAAATCTTGATGAATCTTCCAAATCAAATGGAAAGGAAAGACAAATGACAGAGATATTTTTACCAGTTTCTAACTCATTTCATTTTTTCCTCTCTATAATACTGTCAGATTAAACTTCCCATGGGCATGTCGTATTTCATCTTATTCTCACTTTCATCAAACTCTTTAATCTTTCGAGCCAAACACATATGTAGTTCAAACCAAGAACGATATATGATAGATTTTAATAGATTACTCTGTTTTCTGTATGATTATCTGTTTATTCCACATGTGTCCAGTTGAAGTCCCTTTATGCTGATATCATTCTTTTTGATAAGCTTTCATTTTTATTTTTTGATTCTTCAATATACTCAAGAAGTTTAATCACCTCTGTCCTATCGCAACACCCCACAAGCTCCCTTTTATTGTTCTACCATGTTTCCCTGACAACAGCTTTCTCCTCTAAAAGGCAATTGAGTTCCATCGGTCATAACATCTTTTTACTCTTTTCTCTGTTGGTCAATAATGGATATAATATTAAACATCAGGCAATGTAAAATTAAATGGCATGAATTTTTTCTCTTTTCTCATCCAGTGAAGATAAAAATAAGATAATATAAATATGGAATGAAATTGAGATGGGAAAAAGTTATGTTCTATCCTGCTTCTAAGAATATGATTCCCTTCTTTCTGCCTTTTAAGACTGAATATGGCTCCCCTTTTTCCTTCCCAAATGACAAATTCTAAAACTATATTCAAATATGAAGCAAAAGCATAAAATTATATTTGTTTATTTACTGACATCCTCATAATTTATGCCAAATCATAATTCATACAGAGTACAAATGTAAATGTAAAAAAGTAAGCAATATAATTATTGGGAGAAAAATATGAGCAAGCACATATAAAATTCAGTTCAGTAGAAATGTTCTAATAGTGCTAATAAATTAAAGTGTAATGGAAGAATATATTTATGACTTATTAACCAATTTTTCTCTATATTGATACTATCATAACTAATGCTAAATATTAAATTGTGGTATAGAATTTCTAACTGAGAAAACTATTAAGTAGAGATACTACAAACATACAAATATCTTAGAAAAGAGAAAAATTCTACAATATTTTTACCCCAAAACAGCCGAATTACAATTTTTATTCAATAAGAATTAATTACCAGCAAACACATAAGATTTTTTCTGTTGCTAATTTTCATTAAAAATAAAAACTTTTCAATACAATGAATAAAATATAAATGTTATTTGGATCATTATTTGGGGGAATGATTTATTATTTTGGTAATGCTTCTTGACCCTGGTGCTATTAATGAATCTGCCATTGTTCAAAAGAGCTATCCTAACTGCCAGGTACTTTAGTTAGTTCTTATTTTGGTGTCTTCGATATATAAATTTTTATTTTACTTCCATTAGTGAGTTTGAAGAAAGAAAGAAGGAAAGAAAGAAAGAAAGGAAGGAAGAAAGAAAGAGAAAGAAAAAGAATTTATTTCACAACCTCACTAGTATTTTTTTAAATAACACTCATTCTAACTGGGTGAGATATCTTACTGGAGTTTTGTTTTACAGTTTCCTAATGAGAGGTCTCTGGGACTTTTCTGTGTTTAATCCTTTTTCTTGCTAATATGTGTACTTTCTTTCTTTTTGTGGTTTGCTTTGTCAACCTGATACCAGTGTTGCTGATCTTTTAAAAACTATGCTTTAATTTAATTTTCCTCTTGTCTAATGTGTTTTCAACTTTTTTTTGTTCTGGTCTTTATCTCTTGTTCCTTTGGCATCCTTAAGGTTTATTTCATTCTTTTCTTAACAGAATTAAAATTAATTTTTAAATAAATCAGTTATTTAAAATTAATTTTTATTAATATATCTTTGTTGCCATAATGTTTTCATTCCTCATCATGAGTTGGTACCTGTACATAGTTCATCTTTTTTTTTTAATTCTTTGTTTTCTTTCCATTCTTCTCCACTCCCTTTCCACTCCATCTCAGCTTTTCCTCTTTTAAGTATCTTCTCAACAGAGGTAAAGACTTTTATTACAGTGATACACACATACCCATGTTTATAGCAGCACGATACATAATGGTTAAATCTTGGAAGCAGCTTATATGCCTATGAACAGATGAATGAGTAAAGAAAATGTGGCATTTCTACCCAGTGTTTTACTACTCTGCCATAAAAAGACACAATAGAGTTATTTGTAGGAAAATGGATGCATTTTGAGACCATAATGTTAAGTGAAAGAAGCCAGACTCACAAGCTTAAATATCACATGGTTTCTGTTATATGAAAAAACCCCAACATATAATAATGAGCAAAATAAAAGATTGATCATAGGAAGTAGAGAGGTAAATCTTCATCAGATAGATTCTTACTATTAAAGCTTATATGTCTCACTTTTTTATTTCTTACTTCCTTACTTCTCTTTTGATGTCTTGACCTTTTATATGCAGGTGGACTAAAACATCAAAAAAAGTTATGGGAAATCACACGGCAATAATAGCATTCATCTGGTTGGGATGTATAGATGATCCACAACTATAAGTTTTGGCTTTTGTCTCTTTATTTCTGACATATGCTTTGGGAGTAACTTTTAACCTGACTATTATCATTCTGATGGATTCTCATTTTAAAACATCAATGTACTTTTTCTTCAAAAATCTCACAACAGACTGTATTTTCAGATTGCTGTCCAGTACATCAGCTAGGGAAAATACCATAATTTATAATGCTTGTTCTAGGCAGATATTTTTTATTGGGCTCTTTGCAGCTACAGATTCTTTTTTCCTGGCAGGCACGTCCTATGACCATTATGTGGTCATGTGCAAACCTCTTCAACCTCTGGTTGGAATTCTGCGACTCCAATGAGATTGATCATTTTCGCTGAGATGCATGTCCCTGTTTAAAGATCTATTGGCCAGACTTATGGTTTCTAGAGCAGGTTGTTATCATCTGGGCAGTGTTGAATTTCATCATCACGTAATAGTGTGATTCTTACATATATATCATCAGCACAATTCTCAATATCCCTTCTGTTCAGCAAAGAAAAAAATCTATAGTTTCTTATGTGATTCTTGTTTCCACCACCCGTAGCAACCATGCTTTTATGTACATAACGCCTTCGGACAAAGACCAGGTGGGAAGCTAAGAAGAGATGCATGTGCTCACTAAAACTGTTTCCTTTTTGTTAATGCATTCATTTATACCATCACAAGCAAATAAGCAAAATAATGTTTCAATGACAATAAAAAAATGGCCAGAAGTGTAGTGGAGACCCTAGGAAATTAGAGAAGTTAGGAATGTGGCATGTCTGAGGAAGGTCACAGGAATCAAGCAGAAGCAAGCCAAGAGACAGGCCATGGGGGCTGCTACCAGCAGCGCAGTAGTGTGGGCCTACCAAGCCATTTGGAGCTCACACCTTACCACAACACTCCCCAGGTGCTGGAAATGGAATTATAGGACTTAATGTTTGCCCTGCTGGATTTCAGTTTGCTTTGGTCCCATTGGTGCCTATCTCTCTATTGCTCTCTCTTGAAAAGGGAATACTTATTGTGTGTCATTTTATGTCAGCATTGTGTAATATTCTTTTATACTTTTGCAGGTGTTCACAGGTAAGTGTTTTCCTTGAGTCTTAGAAGACACTTTGGAGGTGGAATTTTCAATAATGCTGGCTTTGCAATAATGCTGATTGGACTCCTCTTAGAGATGGACTAGATGTATTTTGCATACAGAGAGGCAAATGACTCTTTTGGGGGTCAGGGTCAGAATGCCAAGGTTTAGATCTAGAATGACTCTCATGTATTGAGGCAAAGGACTTTTGGAAGGAGATCGGATCATGGGTTTAGAGATGAATGTGCTGTTGGGAGGTGAGGCCTGGGGGGAAGGAACAGATCGATGGGGGTGACCTTCAAGAATGTGTCTCCTTCCTTGGCTCCTCCTTTCCTCTTTTCTGCTTCGGGGCCACAGTACGGTGAGCACCTGTCTCTACCAGGCTCTCCCATCATGCCGTTTTCTTTTTTTTTTTTTTTTGGTACCAGGAATCGAACTCACGACCTCGCGCTTGCCAGGCAGGCGCTTTGCCACTGAGCTAAATCCCCAGCCCCCATGCCGTTTTCTACCATGAAATGAAAATCTGAGCCAAAATAAATTTGTCCTTCTTTAAGATTGGCATATTATGTATTTTACCCCATCCACAGAAAAGTGACTAAGATATATCTATTGTTCATATATGTGGCTTCTTTGAAGAAATTTCTGTTCAATTCCTTGGACCATTTAAAAATAGAATTATTTAGGATTTTTCTGTTGCAATGCACTAGTTTCTCACATATATTTTCAAATTTATTTCTTTTGCTCTAAAGCCTACCTTTGAAATCTAGTAATTGTTTTATTGCTTGTAAAATATATTTTATTTTCTATAGTCCCATTTAATTACTTTTGTTGTTTGTGCTTTTGGTGTCATAACCAAGATACTTCCAGTATCAGTGTCATAAAACTTTTCTTCTATGTTTTTCTCCAGGTGTTTTACAGTTTAAGGTCTTATGTTTAAGTCTTTATCCATTTTTAATTGATTTTCATTTGTGGCATATTTTAAGAGTATAATTTCATTCACTTGGGTGTGAATATACAGTTTTCCCAATTTCTTTTTTGGAAAGAACTATCCGCTATTGTTCCTGCTTAGCAATTTTTTCAATTATCAGCCCTCTTTTCATATGCCTATTTATTTATGAATTTGCCTATTTATTTATGAATTTCTATTCTGATTCATAAGTGTATAAGAGCATTTTCGTGCAAGTACTACATGTTTTCATTTCTTGTATCCTTGTAAAATGTTTTGAAATCCGGAAATGTAGTGCCTCCAACTTTATTAATCTATTTCCAGTCTGTTTTGACTTTCTACAGTCATTGTGATTTCATAAGAACTTGAAGTTTCCTATTTGATTCCATCAAAAATACTATTGGGACATACAAAAGAGATTACATTGGATTTGTAGATCCCTTAGGAGGATACAGATATTTTGAAAGTAGTGTTTTCTTAGAGTCTTCTGCTGAAATCACAGCCTGTTCAAGCAAATGCATATATTGTTGATCTTGTTTTCCTAAATTCTTTGTAGACAACTAAATACAATTCAGCAGATTCAAATATGCCAGTGGGTCAGCACAGCAGCAAAAAAAAAAAAAAAATCACTCTCTTCATTAGAACGTTGTTTTTGTGTTGTTTTGTTTATGTCTTTATTTTTGTTTATTTTTGATTTTTGTTTTGATACCGGGAATCAAGCTCAGGACTTTGTGCTGGTCAGGCAGATGCTTATACTGCTGAGCTATCTCCCTGGGCTCCATTTCTCTTTATTTTTGTTCTTTCCTCTTTAAAATTAAAAAAAAATATTATGAAAGTCTCAAGTTTATCCTTCTTCTTAGCTGAGTAGTACTCCAGTATATAGAAATACCACACTGTTTTTTGTCTATTCCTTGGCTGATGGGCTACTTCAGACTGACTGGAATCCATGAGTCCAAGGACAACCAATCGAGAGTATGCAAAGTAATCAGCAGCACCAGTAATGTGGAAGTATGTGAAGTAGCAGTGAGGAGCCAGTAGCTGGGATCTGAACTCCACCAACAGAAGACTAGTCCCAGCCCCGACATCCAGAGGCCAAGATCAACTCCATACCCAGTACAGTTCCCATGGCAAACTTTGTTGGAGTACACAGTACAATTCTGGGATCTGACATGACACCATCATAGAACTGTAAACACCAGGTTTTTTTTTTTTTTTTTTTTTTTGCTACTTTTATTCTTCCCTGTTTATCTGACTGGCTATGCCTTTCCTGTATGGTTGGAAGTCACTTTGTTTTGTCTTGTATTTAGTGATTATTTTTGTTCTGAGATTGCCTTTTTTCTTTCCTCTCTTTCTCAGGTCTACCTTTTTCTTTGTTTTCTTTTTTTCTTCCTTTCTTTTTCATCCTCTTCTTTTTTCCTTCTTTTTTTCATTGTTTAGGTTTCTTGCTAATCTTTCATTTTCTTCTATTGATCCTCTTTCTATTTTTCCTCAGCTACTTTTTGAATTTAAATTTTCAAGTGAGTAAACATTGTCTCTTTTCTTTCTGATTACTCCTTCACATTTTATTTCATTCTTTGTCTCCTATTTCCTCCAGTTTCACAAAACTCAGGGGACCATTTGTCTTTCAAGAGATGCAAATTAACACAATACTGAGATTCCATCTCACTCCAATAAGGATGTCTATCATCAACAAATTAACCAGTAGCAAAGGCTGGAGGGGCTCTGGGGAAAATGGAACCCTGCTCCAGTGTTGGTGGTGTAGACTGGTGCAACCACTGTGAAAATCACTGCAAAGATTCCTCAAAAAAGAAGTATTAGAGGCTCCATTCAACCCAGGGATTCCACTTCTTGATGTTTTCCCAGAAGTATTAAAAAATCATACTGCAGCAATATATGTGGTCCAATGTTTATAGCAGCACAATTTATAATAGTTAAACCTTGGAAAAAATCCAAATGCCTATCAACCAAGGAACAGATTTTTTAAAATGTGGTATTTCTATATACTGGAGTACTACTCAGCAACAAAGAAGGATAAACTTGAGACTTTTAAAGTAATTTTTATTTTTTTTATTTTAAGGAGAAAAAACAAAAATAACAAAAACAAAGACATAAAACAACACAAAAACAATAAAAACAATACAGAATTTCAAACAAGGTGACAGGAAATTAACAATGGTTGTTGTATTACGTATTGTTATCTTCAAATTGGTTTTCCCTTCTTTCTTTTCTCTTTTCCCTCATCCCAGTTGTTCTTTCCTTTTGAGCATTTCTTTCCCTTTCAAGATGTCTATTGTAGCTTTCAGATTTTATTTACTTTTTCAAGTTCTTACACCAGGGAGACAAGTAATGTTTACACATGTGGGTCTGATGTATTTCACTTAGGATTATGATCTCTAGTTATATCCATTTACCTATAAAAGCCTTAAATTTATCTTTCTTTATAGCTGAGTAATATTCCATTGTATAAAAATACTACATACTTTTAAAATTTTATTTTAAAGAGAATAAAAAACAAATAATAGCAAAATACAAACAGAACAAAGCAAGGACATTAAAAATGATATGGGGCTTCAAACCAAATGATAGGGATTAACAGAGGTTGTTATATTACATATTGTTATCTTCAAAGAAGTTGCTCAGATTATCAGATGTAAGAATGGAAGATTGATCAAACCATTAAATGGAATAAGAAAATTATAATTTAAAAGAACATTAGATACAGCACACAGTTTAACTAGACAGGATGGTACAAACTCACCAATGGTTATTATACTGCATATTGCTGTCTTCACATAAATTGCTCAGATTACCAGATATAAGCATGCAAAATTGGTAAAATATATGAAAAATTTTAAGTGTTAACTGCTTCCCTCAATAAATCACCAGACACCAGCAGTATAGTTATGGCAGCTCTCCATATCTATCTATCTATCTATCTATCTATCTATCTATCTATCTATCTATCTATGTGTGTGTATATATATATATATATAACATATATATATATATATAATATATATAGTGCCTTAGTACTTTCTACTTCTTCTTTCCCTCATCCCAGTTGTTCCTTCCTTTTATATTAACTATTAAAATATTATCTATTTGGGGGGCTGGGGATTTAGCTCAGCGGCAAAAGCGGCTGCTTGGCAAGCGCAAGGTCGTGAGTTCGGTTCCCGGTACCGGAGAAAAACCAAAAAAAAAAATTATCTATTTGGGTTTTACTTACTCTTTCATGTTCTTACACTGAGGATACAATATGATGTTTGCACATGTGAGGCTGATTTATTTCACTTATGAGTATGGTCTCTAGTTGCATCCATTTACGTATAAAAGCCTCGAGTTTATCTTTTTTTACAGCTGAGTACTACTCCATTGTATAAACATACCACATCCTTTTTATCCATTCTTCAGTTGATGGGCATTTGGGATGTTTCCACGATATAGCTATGACAAATTGTGCTGCTATGAACATGGGTGTATATATATCACTGTAATATGATGTTTTTAATTCTGCTGGAAAAGAATTAAACTATAAACTCAGAAGGGATATAATTTAAGAGAAATTGGTATTAATTCTTCATTGAATATTTGTAGATTTCAGTGGCAAAGCCACATTATCTTGTTCTTTTTTTAGTTGAAGGCTTTTAGTTGCTTTAGCCACTTTATTAATAATTGGTCTATTCAGGCTTTCTATTTATTCTTGATTTAGTCTTGGTGGGTTATACGTTTCTAGGAATCTATGCACTTCGTCTTGTTCAAATCTTTTGAAGTGAAATTTTATTTCTGAGGAATTATAATTATTTATCTTGATTTCTGATAATATTTCAGTCTTATTTGTTAATAGATTAGATGTGATTTTGTTGATTATATATTTTCAAAAAATTAACATGGTTTTATAAATATTTTAAACACTTTAAAATAAAAGGGGAGAAACAAATCATCCTTTCTCTTTAAACAAAAATCATTATGAAAATATGGAAGTTCTTAATTATTAAAAACTATGTTACTATCTTTGATTGGTTGATCAATCTTATATTCTTATGTCTAATGGACTTAGCAACTTCACTGAAGGTAACAGTATGGAATTTAGCAACCAAATCACTTTGCCTTGAGGTTATGTATCATTTTCTTTGTTTTGGGGTTGTTTTGATTTTGTCTTCACTGTTGTTTTGTCAGCTTTTAAATTTTTAAAATAAAAATTAAATTTAAAAAACTATAAATACAAATACTAACCAGCTGTTTTTCCTAAGTAAATTTAGTTGATATTACATTTTATGTGGAAAAATAATTACATAAAGTTCCCTTAAGAAAAAATGAAGAAGAGCTACAAGGGAAAACTATAAAATCAAGCATTGGAACACACAGTAATATGTTTGTAAAGAAAATATCAGCCTATAGGTATATTAATGATCTGATCAAGTCAAACTGTAAAATTTCCAATTATACACTCAAATAGATGTGGAATTATGCATATGATAATGATGGTAAATCATAGAGATAAAATGGACATTTAAAATAAATATTACTTAGAAATCAATAAATAATTCAGAGAAAAATTCAAATTAAGATAATTTCTTACACCACATATATAATAAACTCTAAATCATTTAAGAATCTGAATGTAAAATGAAACTGACCAATATTAAATTAAAATATAGGCAAACATCTTTTCTAATTGAATACAAGGAAATAGTTCTAAATATTGCCAGAAAACTGAGCAGAGTTAGGAAAACACACAAAAGACTGACACTTCTGTACACACAAAATCCAGAAAACATGGAACAACCTCATTAACCAAATCATAAATTGCTGTCAACCTAAGAAAATTCTTGCACCGTATGTAACTGATAAAAAGATAATGTTAATTCATATGATGAAAATTCAGAGTGTATGATTAAGTAGGGGAAAAAAATCCTAAAAATTGAATAAGTAATAGGTGTAGACAAGTGGTAAATGTGTAAATATATGTTGTGAGTTTTTCAGTTAGTGACATGATATTCAACTCTACACACAGAAATGAAAGTAAAAGTGATTCACAGTTCTCACAGCTTACACATAAGACAGCCAACATCTTCACAATTACAAAACCCACTGTCTTTTTAGAGACTGTTAAACAAAAAGGATACTACACTGTTGGTGGGAACTGATAGAATACACATACAGAAAAATTTAGCAATATCTAACAAAGTACACATGGAGTTTACTTTTTTTTTTTGGAGTTTACTTCTGATTCAGTAATTTAAGCTTTAGGAATTTATCCTATATGGTACCTTCTATGTTGTGTCAATTATGTTTATAAAAATATGTTATCAAAATACGTATGGGCAATTTTATTATTTGTATGTTTTTAAAATTTTTCTAAATTGGAAATAATCTACCAGTGGACATGTAAAAGAATTATTAAACCTTTATGCCAGAATCATAATATTTTAGAAATTTCTAAAATAATGATCACGAAGGGAAAGAGAAAAGGAACGTAGTGTATCTTCTCTATGGCTTTCAGAAAACATTGAGTTGTTCTTTGGGCCACAGATATGAAATCTATGAAAAAGGTGATATTGTAGGCAAGAAAGAAAAGGAAACTGTTGAAAAAGGAAGGCCACACAAATGTAACCATGGCAAGACTGGATGAATGTACAAGCTCACCCTGCATGCTGTTGGTATTGTTGCCAGTGAGCAAGTTAAAGGCACGATATTTGCCAAGAGAACTAATGTTCATGCTGAACATATTAAGTACTCTGAGAGTTTAGATAACTTCCTGAAAGATGATAAGGAAAATGATCCATAGACAAGGACATCAAAGAGAAGCATCAGCCGGCCTCTGTGGAGAAGCACACTTTGTGGGAACCAAGGACAATGAGCCTGAGCATCTAGAACATGTTCCCTGTGAATCCGTGGCCTAAGTAGTGCATGCAGCTCTGCCACTCAGCACCTAATTGCTACCTAAGTGTTCTGGGCCCTGCTTCAAAATTTTAAGGAAAGCATCCCCAACTAACCATGGTTTTCTTGACTGAACAGGTGTATGGTGCTCTTTCCTCAGAGAAACCAATACTTGGAGCAGATTCTCACTGCACCTACTTAGTTGTATCAGGCCTTTCCCTTCAGTGTTTTTCTTGCAGAAAGATGGGAGATATTGTGAAAGTGGATACACAAATGTCTGTACATTTATAAAATATTTATACTGAGTTAAAACTTCTACCAATAACCACGAGAACAGATGTATCAATAAAGGAAGCTGGCGTATGGCATTTTAGTCAAATAAATAAATCATTGAAAGCAAAAAGATAGTGAAAAACAGTGAACAAATAAGCTGCAGCACATGCTTACAACACAGCTTTAAAGAATTTGTAATTTCCACAAATTGATGTGTTGAGTTTGAAAGGGTATGTTGTTAAGCTAATAAACTGAAAGAAAACAAGGTACATTTAGCTTGAGATCAGCTGGTTTGTAGCAGGCTTTTTTCTACCTTGTACTCTTCCTTGTGATATTAAAATATTTGATGTTACAATATTTTTCCTTCCTCTCCTTCTAACCTGAACTATGTATCTGTGTTTATAAAAGACCAATGTGTGGTACACAACCCAATTTAATCTCATTCTCTACTGATTCTCTGAAATCAGACATTTTAAATTAATTAGGCCTATCGGTACATTTTACTTATATAGAATGATCACATCATAGGGAATTTGTACCTGAACACAGTGTATCTTGATTCTTTCTCCCCATTCCCCTTCCCTCTCTTCAACCCTTCTTCATCTCCCTGTTTACCAAAGCCTCGTTTTCATTTTTTCCTCTTCCCTTCTTTCTTTTCCCTTCCTTCCTTTGCCCCTTCCCCTTCCCCATTCCCCTTCCCATTTGAACATTCTTCCTGTTTTGCAATATCTATGGTACATTTTGGTCCCTATTTACACTTTCCATTTCTCAACCCAGAGAAACTATGCAGTATTTACACATGTGTGTCTGCTTTACTTCACTTAAGACTATGGTCTCATGGTGCATTCATTTAGCTAGAGAAGTCTCAAGTATATCTATCTTTATGACTGAGTATTATTAAATTATATAAAAGAAGCACATCTTCTTTATCCATTCAGTAGTTGATAGATATTTGAGCTGTTTCCAAGATTTAACTATTCCAAACTGTCCTGCTATAAACATGAGTATGCATATGTCATTGTTGCATGATGTTTTTTATTCTTTAGAGCTTGTATGTGTGTCTCCATAGAAAACACTTCTGGAACATAAAATGTAAATCTCTTAGAAATGATGTTCCTGGATCTGATTTACCCTGAGAATTCTTTATTTACGTTAGATCATTTCCCATAAGACAGAGAAGTCATACGTCCTCCACACTCTGAGAATTAGTTGCCATAGGGCATTGTGTGTCCCACTTAGCAAGGTTTACAGTGCCTTAGAGAAATGATTTGCAGTATATTGTAGAAAAGAGGGTGAACTGATAAACTTTTCTAATAGTATCCAATAAATCAGTCAAAATAAATTTATGAGCAATAATTAAGTCAGTCATATACTTTAGTAAGAAGAATGGACACGACTACTCTCCATTCAGCAGGATGGTGATTCAGGTATTGAAGTTGAAAAAGTTTGTCCATGTCTGTGTATAAAATTTGTTAAAGAAATCTGTTAAACTATGAAGTATTGTTGTTTTTACTACTTTTTCCATTTTATATGTAGGTGATGCTGAGGGATTACCAAAAAGATACAGTAATTTAAGGCTCAAATCTGTTATAATTGTTATATGATATAATATAGAATAAAATTAAATATATATATTTTTAATTGCCCTGTGTTCTTAGAATCTCATACTGTGTTTCGTGTTGCTCTCTCTTATAGTGCAAGTTGTAGGAATAGATGATATGGGTGAATGTTAAAACAGAACAAATCAGCAGTTGAGACGAGGGAATTCAAGCTTATTTAATTGTTTTTATCAGTTTTGCAATTTTTTCAGTAAAGCAGAACATTTTATCGTTCATTGTTTCACAATCATCTGAGTGTGCTAAAGACTCCAGACCTTTCTGTGCTATTCTTTCCAATACTTTATGGTTTTAGCAGAAACGACCGAGTAGGAGATCTCTGAAGATTGTTTCCAATCAAATCATGTTTATGCCCCTAGTCTTCTTTCACTTATGCTGCTTTATTTGCCATGTATGTCTATTCTCATGTTTTTGACTGTTCCTAGGACCCATCTAAAAGACAAAATACTCAGCTGTCTCATTCTGTAACTGCCTGTGGGTAACACTGGAGAGAACATTCATTTTCTCATTGCAGTGGCACCTTGTCAAGAACTACACCCAGCATCATGGAACAAATTCTGTGCCCAGAATCATTGAGAGTATTAAGTTCATGAACTGAGGTACCACTCTTCTTTGGGTTTTTTATGTATTTATTTTCAATGTGTTCATTTCACAAAATAATTTGAGAGACTGGAAATCTCTCAAATGTAGATCATATGCCCTTACACAGTGCCAGTTTAAAGTGGATGAAATTATTTCTTTTGATGCTCAAAGAAAGCCTAAGAACATTTTCATATTTGTATCACTAATTATTCTCAGAAGAAATTTCTGTAATGGCTTCAAGTTAGGACTTGCATAATAGCTTTTACAAGAACTTTTATAAAACTATATAAATTTCAAGTTATGACTTCTGAAAATAGCTTCTTTTAATCTGATGAGATTTTCTGAATGCAAGCCCTAGCACATACTTTTAGGTTTAATTTCACTTATCCCATATAATATATGCAAGACACTGAGAATAATAATGTGTATAGTTATATACATATATGTGTATATATATATATGTAGATGTAAGATTATTGAAGTTTCTTGATTGCCTGATATTTAAATATTATTATTTTGACAAGCCTAAATTGTCTCAATTGCAGTGCTGACACTGTTGTGAGTATAAAATATGTTACATGCTCTTTCACTTTTTTTCACTAGACCTTGCTGTTTTGAGTATACTTATGCTTTAACCTAAACTTTAGGTTATTAGTAAAACATATGTATTAGCAATTGAAGCACATTCTGTTTTAATAGGTTTCCCTATAGCTTCTCTGGTTATGTGTTTATAAAATTAGTTTTATTAATGTTAATTTTTCAACATTTCCTCAAGCTCAATTAATTAACTATAATTTGTTTGAAGTTTCACATCACTTTTTTCTTTCCTTTTATTTTACATTTCATTTTCAGAAGATATCTTCAGTCAATTCCGTACTTCTTTTTATTGTGCATTTCTTCCAAACATAATTTTGTCAAAAGCAATACTAAATGAAAAAATATTTCAAAGGAAGTGACAGCTCGAGTAAGTGTAATCAAAGGTTAGAGGATGGGAACCCTCACAAGAGGAGCACACAAATCGTTCCCTCTTTATTACTTGGAAATACCTGGAAACCAATATCATTAGCCATAAAAATAAATTTAAGTGTCAGGTTTGGTAAACTCTGATTCATTCCTAAAAAAGTACAGGTCAACAAATTCTGGCAATTGACCTGGGCAGGACCTATTTCTTTGATTCTGCATACTAAATACCTCATGAACAATGGGTTATTTATGTGTAACTTTGAGTCTACCTAACACTGTCTATCATTAATGAGGAAATTATATAACATCTCAAATCTTGTGCACTGTGAAAGATATAAGTGCATTTCCAAACATTATGGATTTTTACAGTATTTGCATACATAATCAACATCCATTTCACTTATAGGGCTATAATCTATTAGAAAATAAGAACTAAAGCCTAAATATTTTAAGAAACTCTAGAAATGCATACTATTTATATTACTGCCATAATCATCAGTAAAACATAAACTAGTATTGCTTAATTCTACCTGAAACCTCATCACTGATCTAATTGTGATTCAGAATTACTATAGTTGTCACTGTTATTTTGTATGGGTGTTTTATGCATTCAGGTATAATAAGAGACAGAGAAGCTAAACTAATGCATCAGTATTTACTTTTGCAGGTTTAACTGATGACCTATGTTTGAAAGTTCTGTGATTTACCTTTCAGTATCTCAATAACCCACTTAGTAAGATTTCTGTTTGAAAATAATTACAATCACACTAGTAGATACTCACTGTATGATCCTCATGTGCTTTTTGTCTTTTGGAATTTTCCCTGTTGGGAAACTTTATAGTATTACACATATACCTCAATATCTAGTTACTACAATTACTAAGAATTAATCCAGTTCCCGTAAGTACCATGTAACTCAGGCAAGAAACTATGTGAGGTATTAGGTAACTTGGGAAATTAGAAAATGTCAATTTTTAGAACAGTGTATTGAGATACAGTATTTGAAAGAGTCATGGGTCAATACTAATCAAGTTAGGGAGCTGCATTTTAATGATAAATAAGCTTCCTGTAAATGGATCAATGGACTTTACTCAGAGTTGGACAGGCAAAGAATTCCTAGCATTATTTCAAACCTGACAGATGGTTTTGAAGATAAATTCATTATGATGAACTTGGAATTGACTTGAGAAAATATTTGTACATTGTTAGCTTTCTAATATTAAATGTCTATGCATGTAAAGATATTGTGGTTTTTTTTTCTTCTATGGCTTTGACAAGATAAAAGTAAATGAAGAACCAGTCAGGGGAAATAGAGTTCATTTTGCTCGGACTGACAGATGACCCTCTACAACAGATTGTGATTTTCCTGTTTCTATTTTTCAATTACATCTTGAGCCTGACGGGGAACTTAATCATCATTGTCCTCACCCTGCTGGATCCCCGCCTCAAGACACCAATGTATTTCTTCCTCCGAAATTTCTCTTTCTTAGAAATCTCCTTCACAACAGTCTGCATTCCACGGTTCTTGATGAGCATTCTCACTGGAAACAAAATCATTTCCTACAGCGCTTGTGTAGCACAATTATTCTTTTTCTTCCTATTAGGAAGTACAGAGTTTTACCTCCTCACAGCCATGTCTTATGACCGCTATGTTGCCATCTGCAAACCACTGCATTACCCAACAATTATGAACACCAAAGTCTGCTACCAACTTGTGCTCAGCTCCTGGGCAGCTGGATTCTTGGTCATCTTTCCCCCTTTGCTCTTGGGACTCAAGCTGGAATTCTGTGCTTCCAAAGTGATTGATCATTTCTTCTGTGACACTTCTCCAATTCTGCAGATCTCGTGCACAGATACACTTTTCATAGAATCGATGGCTTTTATTTTAGCTGTGATGACACTTGTTATCACATTGTTATTGGTGGTCCTCTCCTACATGTTCATCCTCAAAACCATTCTAAGATTCCCATCTGTTCAACAACGAAGAAAGGCCTTTTCCACTTGTTCCTCACACATGGTTGTCGTCTCCATTACTTATGGGAGCTGTATCTTTATGTATGTGAAGCCGTCAGCAAAGGAGAGGGTGACGTTAGCTAAAGGAGTAGCTGTGCTCAATACTTCTGTTGCCCCTCTACTCAACCCTTTCATTTACACCCTGAGAAACCAACAGGTAAAAGAAGCTCTCAAGAAAGTGCTTCAAAGGTTTTATTTTATTCAAAAGAATGAGACAAAATTGACACACAAATAATATGTTGTTGCATCATGAATGATAAAATTGAACACAATGTTCATTTACATTAGTTTTTTTTATACCATTTCTTTGCTTCAGTCTTTTTAATCACAGTAGATTCATTAAGTCTCTGTGCAACTCTTTGTGCTTGTCTTTCTGAGTTTGTCCTAATATCTTGAAGAAAATTACTTTTGTCAATATACAGCTCCAAATTCTTTCTTTACCTAGAAGTGCCGCTTCTCATAAAGTGTAGCACTGGATGCTTTTATGAACCTTGCTAGGTAAACTTAGTTTACTACTTCATTATATGTGTTAATGGTTTAGCAAGGCGTCTATTCTTAATTATTTTTGCACTGTTAAAATTATCAGAGACAAACACAGAACATCCTATTCATTTTAAAACATGATTGATATTTTGGTAGACTATAAATAGAACATGTGGGTAATTTGAAAGAACAAAGGAACCCTCCCAGAGCAATGATCATTTATGATGAATTTTTTAAAAAAGACTAGATTCTAGGGTGCTGTGATGACAAGAATAATATACACAAAAAGAATGTTCTACAGAAAGTTTTTTCATGTGAATTGTCATAGCTAATAATAAATTATTCATAAATATAAGCAGCTGTCACTTTGGGTGCAAATAGCTCAAACTCCAGGTTTGGTTCTAATTAGGATATTGCTTTCTTTACTCTGAATCTTAGAAGTTATACTAATTACTAAAAAATTCAATGTATAATTTATAACTGCATTTGAGGAAATTTTGTATACTTAAAATAGCTTGTACTTTAAATTTCCCTAATTCTACTTATATCAATTTTCACCATATTAATTATGTATGTCTTCCATCCAATAGCAATTTGTCATTTTAACCAATGCATTTGACAAATATGTACTCTTTTATAACTATATAGCTACGGAACATCACACCAAATTTTTGATTTTGCTTCTACATAGTCATTCCTCTGCTGCTGCCCTACCTCTACCTGTCATTGAATCTGAGCATCGACTGAAGTTCTTTTGGTCAGTGTAGATCAGTCTTCCCTGTTCAGAAATTTCATCTAGCAGAAGCCTCAAAGTTTGAAATTTGTATTCAGTTACTTTTGCTCAACACATATGTTTTCCATAGTTTGTTTCTAATACTACTATATTTAGCAACATTTATGATCTTCTTTTGTCAGTCAGACTGATCTCCCTTAGTACAATACTTGAGTGTTTGTATTCCCTGAAATCTCTTCACAAGCCTGAATCAATTACTTTCATATGTGGTAAGTGAGTTCATTAAAATCTCAACCCTCGAAGCCCTGTAAAATTCTACTATGTTCTTCTGAAATCAATTTTTTTCAAAGGGGAATTAATTGGGAATGGTTGCCCTGTATGTCTTGTGGATTGTAATCCTCAATTCCCATTTTCCAGGCAAAGGCTTTCAGAAATTGTCCCTAGAGGACAAAAAGAGTCATTGCACATTGCCTTCCTCCCTTTAGGGGCCCACCTGAACTGAAGCTCAATTCACTTAGTCTACTTTTTAATGCAGCAGAGTGCAAGACTCAGTCTGCTTTGAAGACCTGAGGAAGCAAAAATTTGCATATTCTTGCTGACAGAATTGAGGAAACTAGGCATATTGGTGCCCTAAAGAGGTGTTTATAGGACAATTTATTAGGAAATGGAAGGCGACTTCAGAAACTTGTAAGAGAATACTCACCATTATTCTCTATAGAAAATAGGTAGCTCTTAAACATGTAGTTGAACACTTACTATTGGACCAAGGATATAGCTCAGCAGCACAGCATGGTGCAGCCTGACAAGCCCAAGATCCCGAGTTTGATTCCCAGTTCAAAAAAAAAAAAAAATAAAGTAAGAATAAAGAAGGAAAGGTTACTATGGATGCCACATTAAGTCACCAGCCTGACTACAAAGATATCTGGAGATCTGTAGACTTTCACTATTCTTTGAACTCATAAAATTTGTAAAGGTCCCTTATTGACTAACAGTATTCAGAATCATACTCAGAAGGAGACATTGGGAAATAACTTCCCTGTATGTCCTCTGCTCTAAAAGAATGTCTAGGAAAAATCACATATAATGTTGACTTGACAATATAAAATTCAATGTGATTTTTGCAAATAACCAAAGCTAGTGTCTCAGGGTTGTAGATCATTTCTTCTATTTTGGTTTATTTTGAGTGATGCCAGTGTTGAATATAGATTTGAAAGGAAGAGATGCATTTGTATCATTTTGTTCAATTTCCTCTCGTTATATAAGTTGACTTGAATATCCTGGCCACTACAAAATGCTTAAATCTATGAGTGCATTCATGTTACTTGAGATTCTTTGGTAACTTATTTGGCAATCATGGACATGGTGCATTAGATAATTTCTTGTGACTGGAAATGTTAGAAAAAAAGATTACCACACATAAAAAATATATTATAAAACAGCTTAATTTTGGTGAGCTAAATATGTTTAGGTTTAAAAATCTGTGTCCATATATGTTCAGGGAGAAAAAGACCTCTCCTGTAAATTCTAGAAAAAATTCTTTTCATTCAGCATATCTGACTTTGAGATGAAATCTAATTACTCTGTTCATTTACTATCTCAACGAATGGAGTTTGAACAACTTGTAGTAGCTATGGAAGTGTATGTAACTGACACAGTCCTGGAGATTAAATGCATATAATTGTATTGACTAGAGAGTGAGGTCTTAAAATCTTGCTAAAGATGATTTAATTAGGATACTAAAATATGTAATAGAGTATCCTAGTCATTTAGAGATTCAGGGAGGCTTCCTTTGTAAATTTTTTCTGTTTGCTCTATAAGTATGATAACACAGGAGTAGAAAATCGATTAACAACAAGGTATTTGTTATGGTAGACATAAGCAAAAAGTCAAGATATAATAGGTAAAAATATGTGGATTCTTCTTAGTTGTAGTTGGCATTCTGATGATCTCTGATACTTTCTAAGAAGAAGGAGTTTTTGCAGCTATAACTTGTGAATTTGTCTTACAAAATCTAATCAGTAGACTACTTTTACAGACATGATAGATATGAATCAATGGGCATAATATTGTAATGTATAACACATGAGAGAGGTCTAAATATACCTTTTAAAAGATAGATTGTCAGAAAGGCATTTTTCAAAAAACAGTAAATTATTATATATTGTTGACATTAAATTCACTGTATTTTTATTTTTGGAAGTGATTTACAAAAATATATTTTTAATTGCCATAATTTTACATATTGGTGGCATTGAAAATGATATTTCAATATATATACAATTTTTAACGATATGCTAATCAGATCAGTGTGATTGGCATATCCATTTCTGGAAAAGAGGTCATTATTTTGATTGGTGGTAATTTTCCTGTACATAAGAAGACATATAGGTCCAAAGAACAAAGGTGGTGAAATTAATCAAAATAAATCTAAAATTCTCTATTTCTCACCATAAAACATGAAAACAAGAACAAATATCAGGCATAAAAAGGGAATTCACTATCATCAAGGCCTGATTCTGTCAGAAGGCTTGTATTCTAAATGTTTACTCAACAACTGAGCATAAAATCTGTTGACCATTATGGTGGAACTGAAATAAAACATTTAAAAATCAATTATTTTAATTTCTCATTTGTTGCCAGAAAGAACACAAAATGATAGACTCCTGGAAGAGTAAGTTGGCAAGCTTCTCCTGAGCTAAATTAAGTCTTTTTACATTGTACCCAAATCACAGTGTATTTACCAAGTTTTTGAAAGCTCATGCTCACATAACAAGCACTTAGTTGTAAATGATAAATGGCTTTATTCACAATTACAAAATAAGAAAGCAATGTACATATTCTTCAATGAATGAAGGGCTAGATTTATGTGGTATATCTAAAGCACGTGTAGACTAAAAGAAACAATTAAACAGAGACATAGATAACGAGTGTTTAATGTACATTGATTGATAAAAAGACAGAGTTAAAAGATCATATACTACATGACTGTACATATATGATGTTTTGGAGAGACAAATTTATAGAGAAACTGAACATAACAGTGGTTTCCAAGACTTGGGTAGAGGGAATTATGGAGTTATCTTCCTTGAACGTAGTTAGAATCTTGTTTTCAGCTCTGCAAAGCATCTGCATAGACAGCTTTTGCCACACAAAAGGTGCTAAACAGTCCTTTAGCAGAGGACTAAGAACTTCCGTCTGACTCATTTCTTCCTGACCATGCACCAATGGAAAGCAGTGCAGTTTAAGACACAGCTCTCTACAGAAAGATCTTGGTCATTGCTGGAAATAATGTATCTTTTTTCCTAATAGCAAATGGAGACCAGTCTATTTAGGATGCCTTTTCGCCTCTAACTTGCACTCAGGGAGCTGTCATTGTTTGAGTGTGTCCCCAAAACTCTGGTGTTGCAACTTTAACTCCTCAGTGTGTCACTGGGGACAGTTGGGAAGTGATGGATCACTGGGGTGGAGCCATCCTTAGAGAATCAGTACCTTTGTGTAAGTTCAGTGCCTGGTTATTATAAGAGTTTTACCCCTTTCTTCTATTCTACTATGTGGTATGAGTTAAAGTGACTGGAGTCACTTAACTACTGCAGGCATCTGGTCTTGAACTTCCATGTCTCCTGCAACATTAGCCAAAATAAACCTTTTTCCTATAAAAGTCAACCAGCTTCAGTTATTCTGTTTTCATATCCAAAAAGATGAACTAAGAGGCCTAAGTGATTTAAATTTAGTTTGACTCAACTTTTATAAAAATATCTTTATCTCTCACTTAGCTGACCAAGGATATGAGAAGGATATCACAGGGAACACAAACAAACAAAATATATGAATATATCACTGCTGGAATGGGCACTCTGAACGTGATTATAGTGGGGTAGAGGAAAACCTATTCCTAAGGGGAGAATACCTAAGATATCACCAGGCATGAAGGTTATTTATGACTCTTGATTTTAAGAGTTGTCCCAGAAGTCTTCCTCCAGAAGAAAACTGCTCATGGAGATGTCTCAAACTGCTTCAAGCACCTTAGATTTAACTACTGTTGACTATGGCATCCCTCACCAGGTGCTCTGTCAGACAGGCTACCAAAAATGAAGGGAGCTGCTCCAACACCTACCTGTTCCTCCACTCACTAATCCATACTCCAGGCCAAATACCTCCTGACATCCTCCTCACTCTGTGCTGAGTCATGGAATGGGCTGACTATTGCATACAGGTGATGCTTTGAAGAACTAGACACATTGGATCAACTGCATTCAGTTCACAGTCCAAGTCAAGTTACTGAATTGGGAGTCCTGAACTAAAACAGCTGGAAAGTGATATTGGGGGCAATACTAACTCTAATCTGAAAGACTATGTATACCTTAGATGCTTCCCCTGCAAATTGTAAACTTTTTCTTCCCAGTAATGGAAATACAAACGTGCATTAAGGCAATCTATGCTGATTTCTCAAGCGATATAGTTTAAAATAGTTTCCTTTTAACATACATTTTGTCTTTTTATAATATAAAGTGTCCTCAGACTTAGAAAAACAAGAACAAGTAAAGCCCAAAGCCCAAAGATGGGAGGAAATTGTAAAGGTCAGGGCAGAAATTAATGCAATTGACACAAAGAAAACTCTACAAAAAATAAATGAATCAAAGAGTTGGTTCTTTGAAAGAATAAATAAAATTGATAAGCCTACCTTATCAAAAAAAGAAAGGGAAAAAGCTCATATTCATGCAATAAGATTGAGAATAATGAAATCACTACAGGTCCTCCAGAAATTCAAATGATCATTAATACCTACTATGAAAATCTTTACTCTGATAGGATAGAAAACTCGGAAGAAACCAAAATTCCTAGATATGTACAAATTACCGAAGTTGAATCAAGAAGACATAAACATCCTGAACAACCTAATAACAATTAATATGACTGTGGTTAAAAACTTACTGACAAAGAAAAGCCCAGGCCCTGATGGATTCACAGCAGAATTTTACAAGAAATTCAGAGAAGATTTAATACCAACACTCCTCAAATGCTTTAATGAAACTGAAAGGGAAGAAATTCTCCCTAAGTAATTTTTGGAGGCATGTGTTATACTGATACCAAAATCAGAGGAAGACCCAACCAAGAAAGGAAACTACAGACCAATCTCCCTAATGAATACAGATGCTACGATTCTCAATGAAATACTAGCAAATAGAATGCAGCAAATCATCAAGAAAATCATACTCCATGACCAAGTCTGATTCATTCCAGGAATGCAGGGATGGTTCAATATACGCAAATCAATTAATGTTATACACCATATCAATACAGCTAAAGAGAAAACCCACATGATCATCTCAATAGATGCAGAAAAACCTTTCAACAAAGTGCAACATGATAAAAACCCTACAGAAAGTAGGAATAGATGTTCTTAACCTTAATCTGATCAAAGCCATCTATGACAAACCAACAGCCAACATCATACTAAATGGACAAAAATTGAAAATGTTTACTTTAAAATCAGGAACAAGACAAGGATGCCTGCTGTCACCACTCCTATTAAACATAGTTTGGTAAACATTAGCCTGAGCAATTAGAAAAGAGAGCGAAACAAAAGGAATAAGTATAGGAATGGAAGAGGTAAAATTATCACTATTTGCAGATGATATGATACTTTACATGGAAGACCCCAAAAACTGCACAAGAAGACTCCTTGAATTAATCAACACATTCAGCAGTGTAGCTGCATACAAAGTCAACACCCAAAATTCAATAGCATTCCTATACACAAACAACAAATAGACTGAGAGAGAAATTAAGGAAACTATACCTTTCAAAATAGCATCCAAGAAATTGACATATTTAGGAATCAATCTAAGAAAAGACATGAAAGATCTGTTCAATGAAAACTACAGTACTCTGAAAAAAGAGGTGGAAAAGGATATCAATAAATAGAAAAACATTCCTTGCTCATGGATAGGAAAAACCAACATTGTGAAAATGGCATTACTCTCAAAATTGTTGTAGAGATTCAATGCAATTACCATTAAATTACCATTAGCATACCTCACAGATTTAGAGAAAACATGCCTTAAATTCATCTGGAACCAGAAAAGATCCAGAACAGCGAAAGCAATCCTGGGTAACAAAGGCACATCAGGTGGAAGCACAATCTCTGACATGAAATTATACTACAAAGCTACTGTCATAAAATCAACATGGAACCAGCTATAAAAAAACCCAGAAGATCAATGGAACAGACTGGCAGACATAGCCACAACCACAAACACACCTAGCCACCTAATCATTGATAAAGGGACCAAACAAACTCACTGGAAGAATGATAGCCTCTTTAATAAATGGTGCTGGAAATATTGGCTTGCTACCTACCAAGACTGAAAATAGACCCAAGCCTATCACCACGCCCCAAACTAAAGCCTAAATGGATCACAGATCTCAATGTTAAAACAGAAACATTAAATCTATTAGAACAGAAAGTAGGTAAAAATCTTGAAGACATAGGGGCAGGCAGGGAGTTCATGAACAGAAAACAAATCACACATGAAATACTTCAAAGAATCAATAACTGGAATTTCATCCTACCTAATGACTCTGCAGATCTGAAGAAATCGCCAGCAGAGTAAAAAGAAAACCCACAAATTGGGAGAAAATTTAGCTGACTTTCCCTTGGACAAAGGTCTTCTATCTAGAACATATACAGAATTAAAAAATATCAAGCCCCACAAACTCAAAGACTCAGTCCAAAAATGAGCATCTGAGATGAACACACACTTCTCAGATAAAGAAATACAAATGGTAAATAAATATATGAGAAAATGTTCAACATCATTAGTCATTCGAGTAATGCAAATTCAAACAACATTGAGATTTCATCTCGCCCCAGTAAGAATGGCTAGCATTAACAAATCAACCAATAACAAATGCTGGTGAGGTTGTGGAGAAATAGGAACCCTTCTCCACAGCTGGTAGGAATGCAGACTGGTGAAACCACTGTAGAAGTCAGTTTGGAGATTCCTCAGCAAACTAGATCTAGAGGTCCCATTCAACCAAACTATCTCCCTTCTGAGTATTTTCCCAGAAGATCTGAAAACATCATACCACAGTGATATATTTGGACCCATGTTTATAGCTGAAAATTTGTAATTATAAATTGTGGAAGCAACCCAAATGTCCATCCACTGAGGAATGGATAAAAAAATTGTGGTACTTTTATATAATGGAATATTACTCAGCTATAAAGAAAGATAAACTCAAGGCTTTTACAGGTAAATGGTCACAACCAGAGACTATACTCATAAGTGAAATAAACCAGAACTCCATGTGTAAACAACTTATTGTCTCACTAGTGCAAGAACTTGAAAGAGTGAATAAAAATTGGGAGGTATGACAGACATTGTGAAAGGAAAGGAAAATGCTCAAAATAAAAAGCAACTAGGGTGAGGCAAAAGAGAAAAGAAAGAAGGGGAAAATATGTATGTATGTATATACAGGATAGCTAACATAGTTGTACTACTGACCTCTACCGCTTTACCGAAGGAACAGTTAATGACTACTTATTTGATCAATCTTGCATGTCTCTATTTGCTTGCCTGAGAAACCACTTTGAAGATATCGACACATACTACCACAACCATTGTTAATTTCTACCACTTTGTCTGCAACTTTGTATTGCTTGTATTGTTGTTATGCTGTTTTGTAAATGGATGTCTGTTTGTTAATACGTTTTCCTTCTTTTATTTTTAAAATAAATTTTAAAAATGAAAAATAAAGCATCAGGGAACAGTTATCTAAAATAAAAATTGGTGATCCTTTGGGAAATGATCCTCTTAAGTGTTATACTTTCATGAGATGTCTTCATTATCTTTGGATATTTTCATTAGGCCTAGGGTACAGAAAGTATAAACACTCCAAAAGGTCAGGACAAATTGTTTTTATATGGCAGTGTGGGTGATCCATAGAAAAAGATGCAGTATATAAAGAAATAAAAGATAGTAAATAGTTTTATTACACTAGTCTAAATCCAATTAATGAATAATTAATGAAGTAATGAAACCATTTCCAAGAGTGCCAGTTATAGGTGAGATAAAAACAGCCAAAGATGTGGCCCATAGAATAATTGCTGAGAGAGGAATGGAGTCTCTGTGTGCTCAAAACAACGTGGTAATAAAAGAATTAAATACTGACATCATGTGTTTGTTCTCTAGATAAACTTGTGTGGGTATACCTTTGAGGGGGCTACATAACACATATATTGGTCTCAGACACATGTTTGTATTTTAAACTTTTTTGCAATTGTTCTTTAAGATGAAAATAATTAACATTTGCAAATGCTAAAGATAGTATTTTCTGCTACATCTATTGTAACATATATTTGTTCTCTTTTTCCCATTAAAGCATTAACCTTTTCTTTCTCTAGCTTCTAGATTATGATTTAGGGAGAAATGTGAAAGAAAACCATGGAATACCAGGATGATTCAGATTTGCAAACTTTTTCTTTTATAAATTTATCTGTTATTCACAATCCCTACCACAACTAAACCAACTGCATTCGCGGGCCTGATGTACAATGCAAATTTTATTTTTCACACTGTGGTTTGGGGGGTAGTCACTCTGCAGATGTTGTATTTTAACAAAAGAATAACTCCCAGTGTAAATTTCTGGTTTATATGGTTTAGATACAGACATTTCTATAATTGTTGCCTTTAGAGTTGTTTGTGTAAATGAGGAAAATATTATAACAGATTGCTTCAAAAGTATCAGAATGTGAAAGGAATGTCCATTAAAATAACAGTGAATTTTTTCTCTCATGTATGTATATTACTAACATTATTAATGTACATGGCCTTAAAAAAAGATGTTTACTATTTAAAAAAAAGAAATTACACATATGGCAGTGACTTAATTTCTCTTCAAGCTGCTCTCTCTTCTGGGAATATCTCATCTTATTTTTCTCTCCCTTTAAGACCTATTCATAATCTAAATTTCCTTTTGTAAACTTCTCCAAATACTATTGAAATAAATACCTCTTTCCTTCCTTCTTTCCTTGTCTCATCCATTCCTTCCTCTCCTCCTTCCTTCTTTCCTCCTACTTCCTTTGAGTACTTGGAATCCAGCCCAGTGCATTCGCAATGAGCTATTAACAGAGATTTTTACTATTATTATTCTTTAATTTTAATGCAGGATCTCTCCAAATTACTAAATTGCCAGGCAGGCTGAGCCTCTGCCTCAACCTTTCATAATGCTGAAATTACAAGTGTGTGCTCTAGGTCCATCCAGTGTGTCTGTATGTTTTCTCAGAAATAATGCAGTTTTCAGGTTGCAAATAGTTATGCTGATATCCCAAATATAGAAAACGTTGTATAATGCCAAAACCATCATGAAAATAGAATAATTTGTGTTCAATGATGTTGATATGAACATAATAATTTTTCTACATTACATATCATTAATCTTAGTATTAGATCTCCAGTGTACTTGCAGTGCAAATGTAAATAATTTAATTTCTTCATTTTGCTGTCTTAAAATGTGCTGAATTTAAAGAGTTCTTTATTTGTTACTATCTTAATATCTATTTAATTGTATGTTAGGTTGAAGTTTGAATAATCTTAGGATAAGAAAAATCAGCCACCTAAAATTTGTGTCAATGTTTTTCTGTGATTCACTATGTTTTTGAAACCTAGCAAATACTCATCTTAGCCACTGAAAGAGAAATTGATCATGTTCCGTAACTACAGAGAACATCCAAAAGAGACCTAAAAGAACTAGAAGCCAATGGAAAGAAATTTTATTACTGCACATTTTCCCCTTTACAATATTTACTTCCTAAGTGATGTATATATAACCTTATTTTAAAGTTTTAATGAAGCTTGTTATCCTACCTCTAAGAGTCTTACTTATCTATGATTCTATCCAGCTTTATCTTTGCTTCTCCCATGTCATACAAGTTCCTCAAACTATAGGTATGTGTCTCTATTTCTGCATCACTATGTTACACCACACACCTTAATTAGTCCTTCCTAACAACCTCAACCAGAGAGGACTGATGCCCACTGATGCTGTTAAACTCTGTCATTTATTGCTGTGGTTCACGGTGGGAGAAGGGATGTGACAGCAGACATTGAAGCAGAGGAAATATTAATAAGAATAAATGATTTATATCCTGTGGTTGATTATTTCCAATTTGAAATAGAATCTCAACCACAAAAGTACATGAACCAAAAATCAGCCATTTGAACTTAATTAGTTGAGTAAAATGGTAAAGCTGTTCCACCCCTGTGTTAAACAAGAGAGTGTGTGTGTGTGTGTGTGTGTGTGTGTGTGTGTATTTGTTGTTTTCTCTGTGCACAATAAGCACTGGAGGGTATCCAATAACAGGTAGCACAATTTTATTAGAATTTTCTTTTGTTTTATTCTATTAAACTTGTTTAATTGAACAGGAAAATGGTACATCATGGCAGCTTTTGTGAATTATTAAGAAAGAGTCTTTTCCGGTTTTCGAGTAACTTTAATTTCCTTCCAATTTTTTCCTAAAAGGGGGAGAACTACATTATGTAAATTATCCTCCAGTAGCAGTGCAGTGAATATGTTAAGTGTCTGTCCAGATGCTCTGAGAATACAGACATTCTTCCTGACCCATTGCTCTGTCATTGCTAACATTAGCGTAGACTCTAGGTATCACTGCTGTTTTTCTGTAGTGATTTGTGTTACTTATTTGCTTTTCTCCTCAGACCTGATAAACTCAAAGTAGAGTAATGAGAAGCCATACCAGAGTGACAGTGTTCATCTTGGCGGACTTGACTGATGATCCGGAATTAAAAGTTGTGTTATTTACCTCCCTGCTTCTTACCTATTTGCTCAGCATCACAGGCAATCTGACAATCATCACCCTCGCCCTGATGGATGTTCACCTTAAGACTCCCATGTATTTTTTCCTTCTGAATTATTCTTGGTTAGAAATTTCCTATACTACCACATGCATCCCTAAGTTGCTCAGTACTATGGCAGCTGGGGACAAAACAATTTCCTGTGACGGTTTTGTTACTCAAGTGTTTTTTGCCTCTTTACTTGGCACATCTGAATTTTACGAGCTGGCAGCCATGTCCTATGACCGCTATGTGGCCATCTGCAAGCCCCTGCATTACACAACCATCACGAACCGCAAAATCCTCACACAGCTTGTCCTCAGTTGCTGGCTTGCTGGCTTTTTCATCTCTTTCCACCACTGCTCTTAGGCCTAAATCTTGAATTCTGTGCCTCCACGTTGTAGATCATTTCTACTGTGACACCACTCCCCTCCTGCAGATCTCCTGTGCAGACACTCACCTGCTGGAGATGATGGGTTCGTCTCAGCTTTAGTGACGCTCTTGGTCACAATCGTAATGGTGATCATATCCTACGCATTTATTGCCCTAACAATTTTCAAAATCCCTTCAACGAGTCAGAGGAAAAAGGCGTTTTCCACATGTTCTTCTCACGTGATCGTCATATCCCTTTCCTATGGCAGCTGCATCTTCATGTATGTGAAACCGTCAGTCAAACAAAGAATATCTATTTCCAAAGGAATTGCAGTTCTCAATACCTCCGTGGGTCCACTGTTGAACCCTTTTATCTACACCTTGCGGAATCAACAAGTGAAAAGAGCCTTTGTTAATATGACACATAGTGTAGTCAGTTTCTCAAATAAATGAACATTCTATTTCACCGTATAATGGAAATGAAAGAAGTTTCCATAATTTTAACAGGTTTCATGAGATATTTTCCTCCATTTCTTTTTTCTTTCAATGCTTTGATGGTTTGCTATTCATCTTTAGATAATTTTGAACTATTTTTTCACAAGAACATTTGCTCTAGTGAAGATAATATTTTTAATCATCATTAAATGGTTTTCCCCTCATCGTCTTCTTTTTCCTGTAGTCGTTTTAAAACCTTTAGGCTGTTGTCAGCTTGTGTCCTTTGTCATTTAAAAGTTCCGGTTATTCGTGATTGTGAAATGAATTTATCTGAAATTGCATTTTTTGTATCATAGAAAGTTATTATACCACCTTGTATTTGTGACATGTGACACACTTAAAGCTAATGTTCATTTATATGTTGGTTATGTTGCTCATTTCTGTGGTGGTGATCTGTGCCTCGTGTGCTCTGTGGACTGTTTGTATCGCTGAAAGCATCAAACGTTTCACCATCACTGGCCTATTTATTTGTGTTTATTGTATTTAAACAAAAGATAATAAAATATAACAAAATTTAGCCACCACTTTTGCTGTTCATATTTAAAAATGTATATAAATAACAGGATTTTTTATTTGAAATTGGACTGCATGGAAATAGCAATTTGTTTCTATAGTGCACAAGTATGTTACAAAGAATTACAGTTAAAAGAAAATGTGTTCATCTTATTGGTTGACTGCAAATTAATAATAAAATGAAATAACTAATTAATATCTCAAATATCTAAGTTCCCTTTGTTAATATAGGGATACTCCCAAAACTAATTGGAAACAATATGTGAATGATTAGTAGGAAAAAATGCTGTCATTGTATTTATTCTTTCAAAAATCATTTATCTGGTGTTCACATGAGATCTCCATGTATATCATATATATCAAGATATGTGTATACATAAACATGTAGAAGCATATACATTTACAGTCAGAGCTCTTAGTGAAGCAGTAAAATGGAAAAATCAAATCCTTCCCTTTAGAAGATTCTCTAGAAGTAGATCAGTATGAACTTTGCTGTGTGATGAGACTATACAAAATTAAATGCAATAAAAATATTTTGATAATTACATATCCTATTTCATGAATGATTTCAAAAAAGTGTATTATGCTATGTTATTATTTTCCAATACTTTGGATCTGCAATCCTTGATTGGAAGAACATATCTTAAGAAAATTAGTACTTAATGGAAGAGAATAAAAGATCCCCAGTAGAAATAAGTCCCTGTCATATATAGTAGAAAATTACACGTTTCTGTAGAATTTGGTGAAAATATGAGTTTAAGTAAAAGAGTTATTTAAACAATTGATTATATATTTTCTTATCATATATATATTTGCATTTTGGGAAAGTACATGTAATAATGTCACCAGTATGTCATAAGTGTAGAGGTTCCCTATAGACTGATTAGTTTTGATTCTGTTTTAAATCTGTTCATTTGATTAGTTTTAATTTCTTCATTTAACTCTCATGGAGTTATTCTGAATTAGTTTACATACTAAGAAGCTTGTCCTGGGCTTGTCAGATACCCAGTTCAAGTGCTATTTTTCTTAAGAACATTGTTAGTCATTCAAGGCAGGGATTTCTGTGTGTTCTTTAATTCAAACACATTAATTTTTAGCAATGAGATGCCATCTATTCTACAAAAGTGATTCTGACTTACGTGTTGATTTAACATTGATACTAATGATTTTTAATCAGTCCCTGAAAATAAAATCCAAATATACAACTCACATTCTGCTTATGTCTACAGATGTGGTTTGTTAACTCATTAAATTGATTTTGCAGAACTGAAATAAAATATCCAGGATTAAAAAACATTATTTGTTATTAAAATAACCATATCAGATGTTTATATTTTGTCTCAAGATGCAGATCTCAAGTTTTGGTCAATAAACATTAATACAGAATCCTTTCTCCTCTAAGCAAAACTTTTTATTTTTAAATTATTTAATGGAAATATAACCTCGAAATTTTTGCTAAGTCAAGAATAAGTTTGAATCATGTTAGTGCTACCCTATAACTAGACTCTTTATTTTTTTTCCCAGTACCAGGAATCGAACTCATTACCTTGTGCTTGCCAGGCAGGCTCTGTGTCGCTGAACTAAATCCCCAAGCCCCTAGACTCTTTAAAAGGTGTAGGTCATGTTTAAATGAAACAGCTTCTTGGTAAAAACCTGAAGTTGTTTGTTGAATGGTGTAAAATATAATTTCCATCTATGTTCGTTAGGCAGATTGGTCTGTAGTTATCTTTTTTGATTGGGTCTTTCTCTGGTTTTAGTATGAGTATAATACTTGCCTCCAATTGAATATTAACTGTTCCTTTCAATAAAGCAGTAGAAATCATTAGTACAACTGCCTTAGCTATCTTGTGTGAGTATATACATTATATATATGTATATATATATATATATATATATAGAGAGAGAGAGAGAGAGAGGGAGGGAGGGAGAGAGACAGAGAGACAGAGAGACAGAGAGAGACAGAGAGACAGAGAGAGACAGAGAAAGAGACAGAAAGAAAGAGAAACAGTGACAGAGAGAGAGATAAATATATATATATATATATTTTCCCTTCTTTCTCCCTTTTCCCTCATCCCAGTTGTTCTTTCCTTTTGAAACATTTATTCTCTTTCATTCTTTATCTTAAAAATAAAACAATAAAACTTGCCTCCCGAAATGAGTTAGAGAGAATTGCTTCCATTGCAATTTCATTGAAGAGTTTTCAACACTCTTGAAGAGTGTTGGCGTGAAATCTTCTCTGAAATCTTGCAGAATTCAGCTGTGAATCTGTCAGGATCTTAGCTTTTCTGTTGATAAGTTTTTAATCACATTTTCAAATTCATTAATTGATATTGGGTTATTCAGAATTTTTATATCCTCTTTAATCAAATTTGGAAATTCATAAGTATCTAGGAATCTGCTCATTTCTTCTGTGTTTTCCATCCATTGAGAGAAAAGATTTTCAAAGTAGGTCTTGATTACCTTCTGAATTTCTGTGGGTTCCATAGTGATTTCACCCCTTTCTTTCCTTATTGCATGAATTTTAGTTATTCATTCATTTTTTGACAAGGGTGGCTAGGGGTGTATCAATTTTATTTATTCTTTCAATAACCAACTCTTTCATTCATTAATTCTCTGTAGTCTTTTCTTCATCTCAGTTGAGTTAATTACTACCTTGATCTTTATAATTTCCTCTGTTCTTTTGCATTTGGGTTTGACTTGTTCTTTTTTTTTAAAGTTTGAAGTGCAGCACTCAGCCATTTATTTGTTTTCTTCTATTTTCCTGATGTGGGAGTTCACTGCTACAAACTTCTGTTTGAGGACTGCTTTCAGTGCAACCCACAGATTCTGGTAAGTTATAGTTATAATTTTGTTCATAGATAATGTTGAATTTCTTCTTTAATTTCACATGTGACCCATTGATTATTCAGTAGATAGTTATTTAATTTCCATGTGTTTATGGAGTTTTTGTGGTTCCTTTTCTCATTAATTCCCAATTTCATTACACTATCGTCAAATAATACATTGGGATAATTTCAATTCCGTTGCATTTAGTTAAGCACTTTCTATGGGGTAGTATGTGGTCTATTTAAGAGAATGTCTCTTGTGCAGCTGAAAATAATGCGTATCCTGATGTTCTGGGGTAGAACACTCTGCAAACATCTACTAAATCCATTTGTTCACAGGTTTGCTTCAGTTTTGCAAAAATACTTAATAAAATACTAGCAAACAGAATGCAGCAAGTCATCAAGATTATACATCATGACCAATCATGCATAACATGGTTATAGATCATGACCAGGTTTACAAGGACGGTTCCATGTACTCAAATATATGTAATAAACCACATCAACAGGGCTAAAGATGAAAATCGTATGGTTATCTCAATAGATGCAGAAAAAGCTTCTGACAAAGTCCAACACTCATTCATGATTTAAAAAAAACCTGTAAAAAATAGGAATAGATGGGCTTTACCTCAATCTGATCAAAGGAATCTATGACAAACCAACAACAAACATCACACTAAATGGACAAAAACTGAAAACTTTCACGTTAAAATCAGGAAGAAGACAAGGATTTCCATTGTCACCACTCCTATTCAACAGAATTCTGGAAGCATTAGTCAGAGAAATTAGACAAGACAGAAATAAAAGGAATAAGGATAGGAATGGAAGAAGTATATTATCATTATTCATAGATAACATGATACTGTAATAGAAGACCCCCAAAACTCCACCAGAAGACTCTAAGAATTAATGAATAAATTCAATAGTATGGCTGGATAGAAAGTCAACACTGAAAAATCAATAGCGTTCCTATACACAAATAACAAGCACACGAGATACAAATTAGGGAAATTATACCTTTCCTAATAGCATCGAAAAACTGAAATGTATGGGAATCAATCTAAAAAAAGGAGTAAAAGATCTACACAGTGAAAACTACACTACTCTGAAAAAAGATTCAAGAGGATTTCAGAAAATGGAAAGACATTACCTGCTCATGGATAGAAAGAACCAACATTGTGAAAATGCCCATATTCCCAAAATTGTTTTACAGGTTCAATGCAATCTGGATTAAAATAACATTAGTATACTTCACAGATCTACAGAAAACATTCCTGAAATTCATCTGCAACCAGACAAGAACCACAATAGCAAAAGCAATTCTGGGCAACAAAGGCAAGGCAGGAGACATCACAATCTCTGACTTTTAAATATACTATAAAGCTACTGTGAAAAAACCAGCATGGTATTGAAAAAAAAAAAAAAAAAAAAAGAAACAAACAGACCTGAACATGCTGGAAAATGCAGCCACAGCCACAAACACTCTCAACCACCTTTTCTTTGACAAAGGGCCAATCAAGTTCGTTAGAAGAAAGATAGCCTCTCTTTAAATGATGCTGGATGAACTCTCTTGCCAGATGCCAAAGACTGAAATTAGGTCGATGTCTACCACTGTGTACCCAGTTAAAGTCAAAATGCATCAAAGATCTAAATATTACAAGAGAAACACTAAGTCTGCTGGAAGAGAGAGTAGGTAACAATCTTGAAGACATCGGGATGGGCCAAGTGTTCCTGAACCAAAACCAAACTGCAGGGGAAATACTTGAAAGAAACAACAACTGGGATCTCATCATATTGAAAAGCTTTTGCACATCTAAATAAATCATCAGCAGAGTAAAAAGAAAACCCACAAATTAGGAAAATATTTTAGTCCTTTGTCCCTCAGACAAGGGACTTTTATCTAGAAGATATAAAGAATTAATAGAATCAGGCCCTCCAATTTCAAAGACCCAATCAAAAAATGGTCATCTGAGATGAAGACAGACTTCTCAGGTAAAGAAATACAAATGGCAAATAAATACATGAAAAAATGTTCACCCTCATCAGCCATTGAAGAAATGAAAATTAGCACAACACTGAGAATCCACATCACTCCAGAAAGAATGGCTATCATCAAGAAATCAACCAATGAGGAAGCTGGTGGGGGAAAAGGAACCCTTCTCTACTGCTGGTGGGAGTGCACAGTGCTGTCACCACTGCTGAGATCAGTCTGGAGATTCCTCAATAAAGTAGGATTAGAGGTCCCATTCAACCCAACTATTTCCCTTTTGGGTATTTTTCTAGCAGAACTAACAACATCATACCACAACAATATGTGTGCACCCATGTTTATAGCAGGGCAATTTGTAATAGCTAAATTGTGGAAACAACATAATGCCCATCAGCTGAGGAATGGATAAAAAGATGTGGTATTTTTATATAATGAAATATTACTCAGTTATAAAGAAAGATCAACTCAAGGCTATTATAGGCATATGGATGCATCTAGAGACCACACTCATAAGTGAAATAAATCAACCTTACATGGGTAAAAAATATATTGTCTCCCTCATGTTAGAATCTGAAAGAGTAAATACAATCTAAAGGATAAAACAGATATTGTGAAATGGAATTAAACTTCTCAAAAGCAAAGAATGGCTGGGATGAGAGAAAAGAAAAAAGAATGAAAGAACGGAAAATATGAATATATATATATTTATATATACACACATATGATAGCTAAGATAATTGTCTAATTTCTAATATGTTATTAAAAGGAACACTTGATGCTTAACTGTTTCATCAATCTTACCTTCCTATATTTGTTTATCTGAGTAACCATTTGAAGATACCAATATGTAATACAACAATCATTGTTCATTTCCTATGGCCTTGTCTGAAATTTTGTATTGTCTTTAATGGTTTTATGTTGTTTTATTTATGCCTGTGTGCTTGTTAATATGTTTTGGTTCTTTTATCTTTAAAAAAGTTTGTTAGTTTTTCTACTCTGTAAAACAAAAAAATAAAAATAAATAAATGGAATATTATTTCTTATATTTTAAAATGTATTTCCTAACCTTATTGGTGTCTTTCTGAAACATACCAAATTCCCTGTATTCAGATAGAGGAGCAAATCTACACTTGTTTTCTAAATTTGGTCATGATTTGCAAACCTTAGTTACAGATGTCCTCTTCATTGACTGAGATTTTTAAAATACTCCTATCATATTATTAATTACTCAAAAGTGAATTTGGTTTTCTACTGTGATTAAACTATCTGAAATGTTCTGGCATTTGTATCACTGGTGTTGACCTCATTAAATCGAGTTGGAAGTATGCTGTGTACTTTCATCTTTTTCAAGTTTAAGAAAAATTGCTGTTAATTCTTCATTGAATATTTGCAGATTTCAATGACAAATCCACATTATCTTGTTCTTTTCTCACTTGAGGGCTTTTATTTACTTCAGCCACTTTATTAATAATTGTTCTGTTCAGTCTTTCTCTTTATTCTTGATTTAGTCTTGGTGAGTTATACATTTTTAGAAATTTATGCACTTCATCTTGTTCAGATTTTTTGAAAAGAAATTTTATTTCTGAGGAAGTGTAATAATTTATCTTGATTTCTGATATTTCAGTCCTCTTAGCTTATTTGTTAATATATTAAATGTGATTTTTTAATTATATATTTTCAAATATTAAACTTGGCTTTGTAACTATTTTAAACAATACTTAAAATAGAAAGGAAGAAACAAATCATTCTTTCTCTTTAAATAGAAATCTTTATGAAAATATGGAAGTTCTTATTTATTAAAAACTATAAATACAAACCAGTTGGTTTTTGAAAGTAAACTTAGCTGATATTACATTTTATTTGGAAAATAATTACATAAAGTTCCCTAAAGAAAAAAACTAATAGCTACAAGAGGAAGCTACAAAATCAAGCATTTAAACACACAGTAATATGTTTGTAAAGAAAATATAAGGCTATAAGTTCATTAATGGTATGATTAAGTCACATAGTAAAATTTCCAGATATATATCCAATTATATGTGGAATTATGCATATGACAATGATAATAAATCATAGGGATAAAGTAGACATTTAAAGTAAGTATTACTTAGAAATCAGTTAATAATTCAGAGGCAAGTTCAAATTAAGATCATTTCTTACACCATATGTAAAATAAACTCTAAATGGCTTAGGAATATGAAGGTAAAATGAAACTGACAAACATTAAAAGAAAATATGGGTAAATATCTTCTCTAATTGGACACAGGGAAAGGTTCTAAATATTGCCCAAAAAACAGAGTAAGACAAATAATCAAAAGACTGACACTTCTGAGGACACAAAATCCAGAAAACACAGAAAGAGCTTATTAACAAAATCTTAAATCACTTTCAAACTAAGAAAAAATATTTGCACCATGTGTAACTGATGAAAAGATAATAATACTTCGTATGATGGAAATTTAAAATGCGTGAATACATAGGGGAAAATCCTAAAACTTGAATAAGTAATAGATATAGACAATTCATAAATGTGTAAATATATGCCCTAAGGTTTTCAGTTCATGACATGATGTTCAACTCCCCACATAGAGAAGTGAAAATAAACGGGATTCATAGATATCACAGCTTAGAGGAGACAGCCAACATCTTCATAATTACAAAACCCACTATTGTTTTAGAGGCTGTTGAAAAACAGAAAGGATAATACACTGTTGGTTGGAATTCACAGAATACACATACAGAACAATTTAGCAATAGCTAACAAAATAAGTATAGGGTTTACTTTTGATTCAGTAATTTCAACATTAGGAATTTACCCTATGTGGTACCTTTAATGTTATGGAATTTATGTTTTATAAAATATATGTTTTCATGGGCCAGAGATATACTCAGCAGCATAAGCGCTTGCCTGGCAACCTGAGGTCATGAGTTCGATTCCTGGTACCAAAAAAAAATATAGATCAAACTAAAAATGGACAGTTTTATTCATTGGTACACCTGTTTAATTTTCTAAGTTGTACATGATCTACTAATGAACAAGTTAAAGAATTATTAAACTTTTATGCTAGAATCATAATATTTTAGAAACTTCTAAAATGATGCACACAAAGGGAAAGAGGAGAGGAACCCGGTGTATGTCCTCTAGGGCTCTCAGAAAACATAGAATTGTTCTTTTGGCCACATATGTACGAATCTATGAAAAAGGTGCTTTGTAGACATGAAGGAAAGTTGTTCAAAAAGGAATGCCACACAAATGTTACTATGGCAAGACTGGGCGAGTCTACAATCCCACCCCACCTGCTGTTGGCATTGCTGTCAATGAGCAAGTTAAAGGCAAGATATTTGCCAAGAGAATGAATGTGCATATTGAGCATGCTAAGCACTCTGAGAGCTGAGATAACCTCCTGAAACATGTCAAGGAAAATGATCTGGAAAAGAAGGAAACCAAAGGGAAACCTATGTTCAATGGAAGCAGCGGCCTGCACCTGTGGAGAAGCACACTTTGTGAGAACCAAGGAGAATGAACTTGAGTTGCTAGAACCTGTTCCCTAAGAGTCCATTATATAAACAGGGCATGCAGCTCTGCCACTCAGCACCTAATCACTGGCTGAGTGTTTTGGGCCCTGCTTAACAATTTTAAGGAAAGCATCCCAAACTAGAACCACGGTTTTCCTAGTTGAACAGGTGTGCGGTGCCCTTTCCTCAGAGAAACCAATACTAGGAGCAGATTCTCAGTGCTCCTACTTAGTTGTGTCAGGTCTTTATCCTTCAGTGTTTTTCTTGCTGAAAGATGTGAAATATTATGCAGGTGTTTACACAAATGTCCGTACACTTATAAAACATTTATATTGAGTTAAAACTCCTACAAATAACCATGAGGAAAGATGTATAAATAAAAGAAGCTGGCATATGGCATTTCAGTTAAATAAATATATCATTTAAAACAAAAAGGAAAGTAAAAAGAATGAACAAATAAACTATAGCACATGCTCACAAAGCAGGACTATGCAGCTTTAAACGAATTTGTAATTTTCACGAATTGATGTGTTGAGTTTGAAAGGATATATTAAGTGAGTAAATGGAAAGGAAACAAGGTACATTTAACTTGAGGTCAGTTGGTCTTTAGCAGGGATTTTCCACCTTATATTTACCCTTTTGACATTAAAATATTTGACATTAAGATATTCTTCCTTCCTTCTGCTTATAGTTCTGAAACTATGAATCTGTGATTATAAAAGGCCAATTTGTGGTAGATAACCCAATATTATAGCTTTCTATACCGAATTCTCTGAAATCATACTTTTTTTGAATTAATTAGGCTTATTAGTACATTTTACATATACATAATGATCACATCATGGGAATTTGTACCTGTACACAATGTATCTTGATTCTTTTTCTCCATTCCCCTCCTCTGCCTTCAACCCCTCTTCCTCTCCCTGTTCCAAAGGCTTATTTTCATTTTTTTCCTCTTCTCTTCTTTGTTTCCCTTCCTTCCATTTCCCCTTCCCCTTCACAATTGAACACGTTCTTCCAGTTTCACAGTATGTATTATACATTTTGGTCCTTATTGACACTTTCAGTTTCTAACATCAGACAAACTATGTAGTATTTATTGATGTGTGTCTGGTTTACTTCACTTAAGAGTATGATCTCAAGGTGTATCCACTTACCTAGAGATGTCTCAAGTATATCTCTCTTTATGACTATTACTCAATTATATAAAAGAAGCACATCTTTTTATCTATTCATTAGTTGATGGACATTTGGGCTGTTTCCCAGATTTAACAATTCCAAACTGTCCCACTATAAACATGAGTATGCATCTATCACTGTTGCATGATGTTTTTTATTTTTTAGAGGTTGTGTGTGTGTCTCCATAGAAAACACTTCTGCAACATAGAATGTAAAATCCCTTAGAAATGATATTCCTGGATCTGATTTACCCTGAGAATTCCTTGTTTATGTTAGATCTTTTCCCATAAGACACAGAAGGCATACGTCCTCCACAGTCTAAGAATTAGTCATCCTATTGTACTCTATGTTCCACTTGGCAAGGTTTACAGTGCCTTAGAGAGATGAATTGGAGTATATTGTAGAAAAGAGAGTGAACTGATAAACTTTTCTAATAGTATCCAACAAATAGAAGAATGGACATGACCACTCTCTGTTCACCAGGATGGTGATTCAGGTACTAAATTTCAAAAAGTTTGCCCATGTCTGTGTATAAAATTTGTCAAAATAAGCTTTAAACTATGAAATATTATTGTTTCACTACTTTTCCCATTTTCTATGTAGGTGATGCTGAGTGATTACCAAAAAGATATGATAACAGTAAGAGACAGAGAAGCTATCCTAATGCATCAGTATTTACCATTGCAGATTTAACTGATGACCCATGCTTAAATGTTCTGTGATTTATCTTTCAGTTTCTCGATTATTCACTTAGCACCATTTCGGTCTGATCATAATTACAATCACACTAGTACATACTCACTGGATGAACCTCCTGTGTTATTTTTCTTTTGGCACTTTCCTTGTATGGAAACTGCACAGTATTACATATATACCTAAATTTCTAGTTACTACAGTTACTGAGAATTAATCCATTTCTTCTAACTAGCAGGAAACTTAGGTAACAAATTACGTGAGCTATTAGGTAATTTGAGAAATTGGAAAATGTCAAATTGCAACAGTGTATTGAGATACAGTACTTGAAAGAGCTATAGATCACTACTAATGAAGTTGAGGAGCTGCAGTTCAAATAAATACTAAGCTTCCTATAAATTGGTAAATGGGCTTTACTCAACTTTGGACAAGCGAAGAATTCCTAACATTATTTCAAACTTAACTGATGGAGTGGAAGACAAATTCATTAGGATGAACTTCAAACTGACTTGAGATAATATATGTACATTGTTAACTTTTAATATTAAATGTATATGCATGTAAAGGAAGAAACATTTTTATTACTTGTGATATTGTATTTTTATTTTCTTCTATAGATTTGACAAGACAAAACAAAATGAAGAACCAGTCAGGGGAAATAGAGTTCATTTTGCTTGGACTGACAGATGATCCTCTGCAACAGACTGTGATTTTCTTGTTTCTGTTTTTCAATTACATCTTGAGCCTGACGGGGAACTTAATCATCATTGTCCTCACCCTGCTGGATCCCCGCCTCAAGACACCAATGTATTTCTTCCTCCGAAATTTCTCTTTCTTAGAAATCTCCTTCACAACTGTCTGCATTCCACGGTTCTTGATGAGCATTCTCACTGGACACAAAATAATTTCCTACAGTGGTTGTATAACTCAGTTATTCTTTTTCTTCCTGTTAGGAGTTACAGAGTTTTACCTCCTCACAGCCATGTCTTATGACCGCTACGTTGCCATCTGCAAACCACTGCATTACCCAACCATTATGAACACCAAAGTCTGCTACCAGCTCGTGCTCAGCTCCTGGGCAACTGGATTCTTGGTCATCTTTCCCCCTTTGCTTTTGGTACTCAAGCTGGAATTCTGTGCTTCCAAAGTGATTGATCATTTCTTCTGTGACACTGCTCCATTCCTGCAGATCTCGTGCACGGATACACATTTCATAGAATTGATGGCTTTTATTTTAGCTGTGATGACGCTTGTTATCACATTGTTATTGGTGGTCCTCTCCTACACGTTCATCCTCAGAACCATTCTAAGATTCCCATCTGTTCAGCAACGAAGAAAGGCCTTTTCCACTTGTTCCTCTCACATGGTTGTCGTCTGTATTACTTATGGGAGCTGTATCTTTATGTATGTGAAGCCATCAGCAAAGGAGAGGGTGACGTTAGCTAAAGGAGTAGCTGTGCTCAATACTTCTGTTGCCCCTTTACTCAACCCTTTCATTTACACCCTGAGGAACCAACAGGTAAAAGAAGCTCTCAAGCACGTGCTGCAAAGGTTTTATTTTTGTCGAAAGAGTGAGACAAAATTTAGACATCAATAATATGCATTTGCATTATGGATGATAAAATTGAATACTATCTTCAGTTACATTAATTTCTGTGTATACCACTTCTCTGCTTGTGTCTTTATATCACAGTAGATTCATTAAGTCTCTTTTCAACTCTTTGAGCTTGTCTCTGTGAGATTTTTTTCCTAACATCTGGAGAAAAGTTACTTTTGTCAATATACAACGCCAAATTCTGTCTTTACCTAGAAGTGCCACCTGTCAGAAAGCACAGCACTGGATGCTTTTATCGAATGAACCTTGTTAGGTAAACTTAGTTTACTACTTCATTATATGTGTTAATGTTTTAGCAAGGCGTCTATTCTTAATTACTTTTTGCACTGTTAAAATTATCAGAGACAAACACAGAACATCCTAGTCAGTGTAAAACATAATTGATGTTTTGGCAGAATATAAGTAGAACATGTTGGTAATTTGAAATATCAGTGTAGCCCTCTCAGAGCAATGATCATGTATGATGAACTTTTAAAGAAAGTACTAGATTCTAGGATGCTGTGATTACAGGGGAAATATATACAAAAAAAGAATGTTCTACAGAAACTTTTTCCAAGTGAATTCTAATGGTTAATAATAAATTATTTATCAATATGAGCAACTGTGTCTTTGGCTACAAATAGTTAAAACTCTAGATTTGGTTCTATTTAGGATATTGCTGTATTTACTCTGAATCCTAGCATATGTTAATTATTAAAAAATTTGATGTATAATTTATACCTGCATTTGAGGAAATTTTGTATACTTAAAATAAATTGTACACTAAATTTGTCTAATTCTACTTGTGTCAATCTTCACTACATTAAGTATCCATTTTCCACCCAAAACAATTAGTTATTTGAACCAATGCAGTAGACAAACATGTGCTCTTGTATAACTGTATAGCAGTGAACATCACACCAAATTTTTGATTTTTCTTCTACATAGTCATTCCTCTGCTGCCACCCTACTCTATCTGCCACTGAATCCACTGAAGTTCTTTTTGTCACTATAGATTTGTCTTGTCTGTTCAAAAATGTCATATAGAAGAAGCCTCAAAGTTTGAAATTTGTATCCAGTTTCTTTTGCTCAGCACATATGTTTTCCACAGTTTATTTCTTTTTTTTTTTGGTTTGTTTTGTGTTTTTCTTCCAGTACCAGGAATTGAACTCATGACCTTGCACTTGCCAGGCAGGCATGTGCCACTGAGCGAAATCCGTAGCCTCTCCACAGTTTATTTCTAATACTACTATATTTAGTAACATTTCTGGTCCTCTTTTTTTAGCCAGATTTACCTTCTTTATTGCAGTACTTTAGTGTTTTTATGCCCTGAAATCTCATCACAAGTCTGAATCAATTACTTTCATCTGTGTGTAAAGTGAGTTCATGACAATCTCAACCCCTGAAACCATGTTATATTCTACTAATTCTTTTGAAATCAACTATCTTTCAAAGGGGAATTGCAAAAACTTGCCCCTTATGTCTTATGGGCTCTCATCCTCAATTCCCATTTTCCAGGCAAAGGCCTTCAGAAATTGTCCCTAGAGGAAAGCAGAATCATTCCACATCCCCTTGCTCCCTTCAGGGGCCCACCTGAGCTGAATCTCATTTCGCTCAGTCTACTTGCTTTTTAATGCAGCAAGATGCAAGCCTCAGTCTGCTTTGAAGACCTGAGGGAGCTAAAATTTGAACGTTGGAGCTGTCAGAATTGAGGAAACTAGGAAACTCTTCATATTGGTGCCCTAAAGAGATGTTTATAGGGTATTTCATTAGGAAATGGCAGGTAACTTCAGAAACTTCTAAGAGAATACTGACCATTATTCTTTAAAAAAATAGGTAGCTCTTAAACATTTAGTTGAATGCTTACTGCTGGGCCAGAGATATAGCTCAGCAGCATGGCATGGTGCTGCCTGGCAAGCAGAAGATCCTGAGTTTGATTCCCAGTTAAAAAAAAAAAAAAAGAAGGAAAGCTTACTATGGATGCCACATTTAGCCACCAGCCTGACTACAAAGATATCTGGAGATCTGTAGACTTTTACTATTGTTTGAACTTACAAAATTTGTAAAGTTGCATATTGGCTATCAGTATTCAGAATCGTACTCAGAAGGAGACACTGGGAAATAACTTCCCCATATGACCTCTGCTGTAGAAGAATGTCTAGGAAAAATCACATATAATGTTGACTTGGCAATGTAAAATTCAGTGTGGTTTCCGCAAATAACCAAAGCTAGTGTCTCAGAGTTGTAGATCATTTCTTCTATTTTGGTTTTATTTTGAGTGATACCAGTGTTGGATATAGATTTGAAAGGAAGAGATGCATTTGTATCATTTTGTTCAATTTCCTCTCATTGTATAAGGCCATTTGAATATCCTGCCCATTAAGAATGCTTAAATCTGGGGCTGGGGATTTAGCTCAGCGGCAAAAGCGCCTGCCTGGCAAGCGCAACGTCGTGAGTTCGGTTCCCGGTACCGGAAAAAAACCAAAAAAAAAAAAAAAAAAAAAAAAAAGAATGCTTAAATCTATGGAATGCATTCATATTACTTGAGATTCTTCGATAACTGGTTTGGAAATCATGGACAGGGTGCATTAGATAGTTTCTTGTGAAGGGAAATGTTAGAAAAAAAGATTACCACACATAAAAAATATATTACAAAGCAACTTAATTTTGGTGAGCTATATATGTTTAGGTTTAAAAATCTGTGCCCATATATGTTCAGGTAGAAGAAGACCTCTCTTGTAAATTCTAGAAAAAATTCTTTCCATTCAGCATGTCTGACTTTGAGATGAAATCTAATTACTCTGTTCATTTACTATTTCAACAAATGAAGTTTGAACAACTTGTAGTAGTTATGGAAGTGTATATAACTGACACAGACCTGGAGATTAAATGTATATAATTAGACTGACTAGAACATGAGGTCTTAAAAATTTTGCCAACAATGATTTTATTAGGATACTAAAGCATGTAATAGAGTATCCTAATTATTTAGAGATCCAGGAAGGCTTTCCTTTGTAATTTTTTTCTCTTTGCATTATAAGTATAACACCACAGATGTAGAAAAAAATCAATTAACCATAAGGTATTAATTATGGTGGAAATAATCAGAATCTCAGGATACAATAGGCATAAATATATGGATTTTTGTTACTTGTAGTCAGCATTCTGATGATCTTTGATACTCTCTAAGAAATAGGAGTCTTTGCAACAGTAACTAGTGAATTTGCCTTACAAAATCTAATTAGTAGACTACATTACAAACATGTTACATATGAATCAATGGGCATAATATTGTAACATAACAAATAAGACAGGTCTAAACATACCATTTAAAAGACAGATTGTCAGAAAGGCATTTTTCAAAAAACAGTAAATTATTATATATTGCTGACATTAAATTCACTGTATTTTTATTTTTGGAAGTGATTTACAAGTATATATTTTTAATTGCCATAATTTTACATATTGGTGGCATTGAAAATGATATTTCAATACATAAATACAATTTTTAATGATATGCTAATCAGATTAGTGTGATTAGCATATTCATTTCTGAAAAAAGGATCATTATTTTGTTCGGTGGTAATTCTTCTTTATGTAAGAGGACATAGAGGTCCAAAGAACAAGGTTGGTGAAATTAATCAAAATAAAACTAAAATTCTCTATTTCTCACTATAAAATGTGAAAGCAAGAACAAATATCAGGCATAAAAAGGGGAATTCACTATGATCAAGGCCTGATTCTGTCAGAAGGCTTGTACCCTAAATGCTTACTTAACAACTGAGCATAATATCTATTGACCATTATGGTGGAACTGAAATAAAATATTCAAAAATCAACTATTTTAATTTCACATTTATTGCCAGAAAGAACACAAAATGATAGACTCCTGTGAGAGTAAGTTGGCAATCTTGTTCTGAGCTAAATTAAGTCTCCCTACATTGTACCAAAATCACAGTGTATATACCAAGTTTTTGATAGCTCATGCTCACGTAACAAGCATTTAGTGGTAAAAGATGAATGGCTTTATTCACAGTTACAAAATAAGAAAGCAATGAAGATGTTCTTCAGTAGGTTAAGGGTTAAATATGTGGTATATCTAAAGAATGTATAATATAAAAGAAACAATTAAACAGAGACATAGATGATGACTGTTTAATGTATGTTGGTTAATAAAAGACAGAGTTAAAAGAGCATATACTACAGTCATGTAGTAGAGAATTTCTAGAGAAACTGAACACAAGAGTGGTTTCCGAGACTTGGGTAGAAGGAATTATGGAGTAATCATCCTTGCATGTAGTTAGAGTCTTGTGTTCAGCTCTGCAAAGCATCTGCATTAGACAGCTTTTGTCACACAAGCTGTTCAGCAGAGGACTAAGAACTTCCGTCTGACTCATTTCTTCCTGACCATGAACCCACGGAGAGCAGTGAAGTTTAAGAACACAGCTCTCTACAGAAAGATCTTGGTCATTTCTGGAAATAATGCATCTTTTTTCCTAATAGCAAATGGAGACCTGTCTACTTAGGATATCTTCTAGCCTCTGACCTGCACTCAGGGAGCTGTCATTGTTTGAGTGTGTCCCCAAAATCTCTGGTGTTGCAAGTTTAATTACACAAGGGGCTGGGGATTTAGCTCAGTGGCACAATGACTGCCTGGCAAGTGCAAGGTCGTGAGTTCAATTCCTGGTACCTGAAAAAGAAACCAAAAACAAACAAACAAACAAACAAAACAACAACAACAACAACAACAAAAAACACAACAAAACTGCACAGTGTGTTACTGGGGACTATTGGGAAGTGATAGATCACTGGGAAAGAGCCATCTTTAAAGAATCAGTGACTTGAGTAAGTTCAGTTCCTGGTCATTATAGTAGTTTGACCCCTGTCTTGTCTTCCATTGTGTGTTCTCAGTTGAAGTTTCAGGAGTCACTTAATTACTGCAGGCATCCAGTCTTGAACGTCCATGTCTCCTGCAACATTAGCCAAAATAAACCTTTATCCTTTACAAGTCAACTAGCTTCAGCTATTTGGTTATCATATTAAAAAATATGAGTTAAGGGGCCTAAGTGATTTAAATCTACTTTGACTCAACTTTTATAAAAATATCTTTATCTCTCACTTAACTTATCAAGGGTCCTAAAAGGATATGATAGGGAACACAAACAAATAAAACATGTGAAAATATTGCTACGGGAAAGGGCACTCTGAACATAATAGATTGGGGCAGAGAAAGAGCTATTACTCAGGGGAAAATACCTTACTTCTCACAAGGCATGAAGATTATTTATGACTCTTGATTTGAAGAGCTGTCCCAGAAGTGTTCCCCTGGAAGGAAGCTGCTCATGGAGATGTCTCAAACTGCTTCAAGAGCCTTAGACTTTACTGACTCTTGGGTATGGCATCCCTTACCAGGTGGCTCTGTCAGAGAGGATGGTAGGGATGGAGGGGAGCTGCTCCAACACCAGGCTGTTCCACCACTCACTCACCCATACTGCAGATGAAACACTTCATGACATCCTCCTCACTCTGTGCTGAGTCATGGAATGTGCTGGCTATTGCATAGAGATGATGTTTTGATGAACTAGAAACACTGGATCAACTGCAATCCAAGTCAAGTTACTGAATTGGGAGCCCTGAACTAAAACACTCAGTTGGAAAGTGATGCTGGGAGCAATGCTAACCTCTAATCTGAATGACTATGTATATCTTAGATGCTCCTCCTGCAAATTGTAAACTTTTTCTTGCCACTAATGGAAATACAAGCATGCATTAGTGCAACCTCTGCTGATTTCTCTAGCAACACAGTTTAAAGTAATTTCCTTTTAATAAATATTTGTTTATTAAAATATAAAGTATTCTCAAACTTTTAGAAAAAGGAAGAACATGTCAAGCCCAATGGCCAAAGAAGTGAGGAGATTATAAAGATCAGGGCAGAAATTAATGCAATTGAGACAAAGAAAACCCTACGAAAAATAAATGAATCAAAGAGTTGGTTCTTTGAAAGAATAAATAAAATTGATAAATCCATAGCCCAACTTTATCAAAAAAAGAAGGAAAAAAACTCATATTCATACAATAAGGAATGAAAAGGAAGAAATCACCACAGATCCTACAGAAATTCAAAAGATCATTAATACCTACTTTGAAAATCTTTACTCTGGTAGGCTAGAAAACTCAGAAGAAATGGACAGATTCCTAGATATGTATGAATTACCAAAGTTGAATTAAGATTTAAAACTCTTGAACAATCCAATATCAATTAATGAGATTGAAAATGTGATTCAAAACTTACTGACAAAGAAAAGCCCAGGCCCTGATGTATTCAGAGCAGAATTTTACAAGAAATTCAGAGAAGATCTAATACCAACATGTCTCAATCTCTTCAACAAAATTGAAAAGGATGCAATTCTCCCTAACTCATTTCTGGAGGCAAGTATTATACTGATACCAAAACCAGAGAAAGACCCAGGCAAGAAAAAAACCTACAGACCAATCTCCCTAATGAGTATTGATGCAAAGGTACTCAATACTATACTAGCAAATAGAATGCAGCAAATCATCAAGAAAATCATACCACATGACCGAGTTGGATTTATTCTAGGAATGCAAGAATGGTTCAATATTCGCAATTCAATTAATGTTATACACCATATCAATAGAGCCAAAGAAAAAACTACATGATCATATCAGTTAAAGCAGAAAAAGCTTTCAAAAAAAGTCCAACATGCATTCATGATAAAAACCCTACAAAAAGTAGGAATAGATGGTCTTTACTTCAATGCTGATCAAAGCCATCTATGACAAAAAAACAGCAACCATCATACTAAATGGAAAAGCAACTGAAAGCTTTTACTTTAAAATCAGGAACAAGACAAGAATGTCCACTGTTACCACTCCTATTCAACATAGTTCTGGAAGCATCAGCCAGAGAAATGAGACAAGAAAGAGAAATAGAAAGAATAAGAGTAGTAAAGGTAAATGAAATAAAATATTTAGGATTGAGAAAATATTATGTTATTAAAATAATATTTTTGGATATTTACATTTTGTCTCATACAGATTTCAGGGCTGAGGATTTAGCTAAGCAGCACAGCACCTGCCTGGCAAGCACAAGGCCCTGACTTTGATTCCCGGTACCAGAGAAAAACAAAACAAAACAAAACAAAACAAACAAATCAAGGTATAGATCTCAATTACTGGTCAATAAACATTAACACAAAATTCTTTTTCCTGTAAGTTAAAATTTTTATTTTTAAATTACTTAATAAAAATACAACTTCCAAATATTTGTTAAGTCAAGAATAAGTTGACTAACACTCCTCAAACTATTCAATGAAATTGGAAAGGAAGCAATTCTCCCTAACTCATTTCTGGAGGCAAGCTTCATACTGATACCAAAACCAGAGAAAGACCCAACCAAGAAAGAGAATTACAGACTAATCTCTCTAATGAATATAGATGCAAAGATACTCAATAAGATACTAGCAAATAGAATGCAGCAAATTATCAAGAAAATCATACATCGCCACCAAGTTGGATTCATTCCAGGAATGCAAGGTTGGTTCAATACTCACAAATCTATAAATGTTATATGCCATATCAATGGAGCCAAAGACAAAAACCACATGATCATCTCAATAGATGCAGAAAAACTTTTGACAAGGTCCAACATGCATTTATGATAAAAACTCTACAGAAAATAGGAATACATGGTCTTTATCTTAACCTGATCAAAGCCATCTATGACAAACAAACAGCCAACATCATTCTCAATGGACAAAAACTGAAAACTTTTACTTTAAAATTGGGAACAAGACAAGGGTGTCCGCTGTCACCACTCCTGTTCAGTATAGTTCTGGACCCACTAGAGAGAGCAATTAGACAAGAGAGAGAAATAAAAGGAATAAGGATAGGAAAGGAAGAAGTAAAACTATCACTAATTGCAGATGACATGATACTTTACATAGAAGACCCAAAAAACTCCACAAGAAGACTCTTTGAATTAATCAACAAATTCACCAGTGTAGCTGGATCCAAAGTCAACTCCCCAAAATAGTAAGCATTCCTATACACAAACAACAAACAGACAGAGAAATTAAGGAAACCATACTTTTCACAATAACATCCAAGAAATTGAAATATTTAGGAATCAATCTAACAAAAGAAGTAGAAGATCTCTTCAATGAAAACTACAGTACTCTGAGAAAAAGAGATTGAAGATTTCAGTAAATGGAAAACTATTCCTTGCTCATGGATAGGAAGAACCACAGTGAAAATGGCCATACTCCGAAAACTGCTGTACAGATTCAATGCAATTCCCATTCAACTACCATCAGCATTCCTCACAGATCTCACAAAAACATGCCTTAAATTCATCTGGAACTAGAAGAGATCCAGAATAGCAAAAGTAATCCTCGGCAACAAGGACAAGTCAGGTGGAATCATAATCTCTGACCTGAGATTATACTACAAAGTTAGTATAATAAAATCAACCTGGTACTGGCTAAAAAACACACGTATGGGTCAGGGGAACAGACTGGAAGAAACAGCCACAAGCAAAAACACACTCAGCCACCTAATCTTTTTTTTTTTTTTTTTTCCAGTACTGGGGATTGAACTCACGACCTTGTGCTTGCTGGGCAGGCACTGTGCCACTGAGCTAAATCCCCAGTCTCTTCAGCCACCTAATCTTTGATACAGGGGCCAAACAAACCCACTGGAAGAAGGATAAGCTCTTTAATAAATGGTACTGGAAAAATTGGCTTGCTATCTGCCAAAGACTGAAAATAGACCCAAGTCTATCACCATGCACCAAACTAAAGCCTAAATGGATCACAGACCTCAATATTAAAAGGAAACACTAAATCTATTGGAAGAGAAAGTAGGTAAAAACCTTGAAGACAGGGGTAGGCAGAGAGTTCATGAACACAAATCAAACTGCACATGAAACACTTCAAAGAATCAACAACGGGGATCTCATCCTACTGAAAAGTTTCTGCACATCTAATGAAATCATCAGGAGAGTAAAAAGAAAATCCACAAACTTGGAAAACATTTTAGCTGACTGTCCCTCAGACAAAGGGCTTCAATCTAGAACATATAAAGAATTTAAAAATATCAGCCCCTCTAAATTCAAAGACCCAATCCAAAAATGGGCAGCTGAGATGAATGCACACTTCTCAGGTAAGGAAATACAAATGGCAAATAAATACATGAGGTAATGTTCAACATAATTAGTCATTCAAGAAATGCGAATTCAAACAACATTGAGATTTCACCTTACCCCACTAAGAATGGCTAGCATGAGGAAATCAACCAATAACAAATGCTGGCGAGGCTGTGGAGAAATAGGAACCCTTCTCCACTGCTGGTGGGAATGCAGACTGGTGAAACCACTGTGGAAATCAGTCTGGAGATTCCTCCGAAATCTAGGTCTAGAGGTCCCATTCAACCCAGCTATCCCCCTGCTGGGTATTTTCCCAGAAGATCTAAAAACATCATCTCACAGTGATATATGTGCACCTATGTTCACAGCAGCACAATTTGTAATTGCTAAAATGTGGAAACAACCCAAATGTCCATCCACTGAGGATTGGATAAGAAAATTGTGGTGCTTTTATATAATGGAATATTACTCAGCTGTAAAGAAAGATAAACTCGAGGCTTTTATAAGTAAATGGTCACAACTAGAGAGCATACTCATAAGTGAAATAAATCAGACCTGCATGTGCAAGCACTGCAGTGTTTCACTAGTAAAACATGAAAGAGTTATTTTAAACTTGTAGGTATGTTAGACAGTGTGAAATGATTGGAAAATAGTCAAGGGTAAAGGGCAACTGGGATGTAGGAAAAAAGAAGGGAAAGAAGGAGAAAATTTGTATGTATGTATATACAGGATAGTTAATATAATTGTTCCACTGTCTTGTATTTCTTTGCTGAAAGAAACTGTCAATGAGTCTTGATTGATCAATACTGTGTGTCTCTATTTGTTTTCATGAGAAACCACTTTGAAGATATCAATATGTAATACACAAACATTGTTAATTTCCCATCACTTTGTTTGTAACTCTGTATTGTCTGTACTGTTCTTTTGCTTTTTTGTGAAAGGTTATCTGTCTGTTAATGTTTTCCTCCTTTTATTTTTAAAATGAAAAAGAAAAGAGCAAGGTTGAATCATGTTAGTCCTACCCTACATCTAGACTCTTTAAAAGATGTAGATCATGCTTAAATGAAGCAGCTTCTTGGCAAAAAATGGAACTTTTTTGTTGAATGACTTAAAATATAATTTCCACTATGTTCCTTAGGGAGATTGGTCTGTAGTTATCTTTTTTGGTTGGTTCTTTGTCTGGTTTTAGTATCAGTATAAGACTTGCCTCCAACTAAACATTAACTGTTCCTTTCAATAAAGTAATAGAAATCAGTGGTACAACTCTCTTAGCTATCCTGTGTGTAAAAATATATATATATATGATATAAATATTATAGATAGATATAGATATGAACATGGATATAGACAGATAGGTATATACATATATATTTTTCCCTTCTTTCTTTTTCTCTTTTCCCTCATTCCAGTAGTTCTTTCCTTTTGAGTAGTTTCTTTCCTACCGTTCTTTACCTTAAAAATAATAAAAAAAAGTACTTGCCTCCAGAAATGAGTTAGGCAGAATTGCTTTGTTTTCAATCATATTGAAGAGTTTGAGGAGTGTTGTCACTAAATTTTCCCTGAAATTCTTGTAGAATTTAGTTGTGAGCCTTTCAGGACCTGGGCTTTTCTCAGTTGGTAGGTTTTTAATCACATTTTCAATTTCATTAATTGATATTGGGTTATTCAGAATTTTTGTACCTTCTTGACTCAAATTTGGTAATTCATAAATGTCTAGGAATCTGTTCATTTCTTCTGCATTTTCCATCCTAGGAGAGTAAAGATTTTCAAAGTAGGTATTGATGATCTTCTGAATATCTATAGGATCCATAATGATTTCTCCTCTTTCATTTTTTATTGCATGAATTTCAGTTTTTTAATTTTTTTTTATAAAGCTTGCTAGGGATTTATCAATTTTATTTTTTTTTCAAATAACCAACCCTTTCATTCATTAATTATCTATAGTATTTTCTTCATCTCAGTTCAGTTAATTACTGCCCTGATCTTATAATTTCCTCCCTTCTTTGGGCTTTGGGTTTGACTCGTTCTTCTTTTTCTAATAGTTTGAGGTGCAGCATTAAGCTATTTACTTGTCTCATCTTTTTTCCTGGTATGTGAGTTCACTGCTACAAACTTCCCTTTGAGGACTGCTTTCAGTGCAGCCCACAGATTCCTGTAAATTACCTTTACAATTTTGTTTGTAGACACTGTCTAATGTCTTCCTTAATTTTATCTGTGACCCACTGGTTATTCAGTAGGCTGTAATTTAACTTCCAAGTGTTTATAGTATTTTTGTGGTTCCTTTTGTCATTATTTCCAATTTCATTGCACTATCCTCAGATAATATGCATGGGATAATTTCAAATCCTTTGCATTTAGTTAAGCATGTTCTGTGGACTAATATGTGGTCTATTTTAGAGAAAGTCCCATGTGCAGCTGAGAAAAATGTGTATTCCGATGTTGTAGGGTGGAACACTCTGTAAACATCTACTAAGTCCATTTGTTCACAGGTTTGGTTCAGTTCTGCAAAAATACTCAATAAAATACTAGCAAACAGAATGCAGCAAGCCATAGAGAAGATTATATATTATGACTTATGATGAATAACGTGATTATACATCATGACCAGGGATGCAGTAATGGTTCAATATATTCAAATCAATAAATATAATACAGCACATCAACAGAGCTAATGACAAAAAACATATGATCATCTCAATAGATGCAGAAAAAGCTTTTGACAAAGTCCAACACACATTCATGATGAAAAACCTAAGGAAATAGGATTAAATGATCTTTCCCTCAATCTGATCAAAGGCATCTATGACAAACCAATAACCAACAACATACTAAATTGACAAAAACTGAAAAGTTTCACTTTAACATCAAGAACAAGAAAAGACGTCCTGTGTGACCACTCCCATTCAACATAGTTCTGGAAGTATTAGCCAGAGCAATCAGGCAAGAGAGAGAGATAAAAGGAATATGGATAGGAAAGGCAGAAGTGAAACTATCATTATTCACAGATAAGTTATAGTCTAAATGGGAATCCCCAAAAAGTCCAGAAGACTCTTAAAATTATAAACAAATTCAGATGTATAGCTGGATAGAAAGTTTACATTAAAAAATGAATAGCATTCTTATATACAAACAACAAGCACACTCAGAAATTAGGGAATCCCTACCTTTCACAATAGCATCAGAAAACTGAAGTACTTAGGAATCAATCTATCACAAGAACTAAAAGGTCTATTCAGTGAAAACTATACTACTCTGAAAAAAGGGACTCAATAGGATTTCAGGAAATGAGAAGACATTCCTTGCTCATGGATAGGAAGAACTATCACTGTGAAAATGCCTATACTTCCAAAATTATTACACAGATTCAATGCAATTCCAAATAAAATACCATTAGTATACCTCACAGATCTAGAGAAAACTTTCCTGAAGTTCATCTGGAACCAGAAGAGACCCAGAATAGCAAAAGCAATCCTGGGCAACAAAGGCAATGCAGGAGGCATCACAATCTGACTTGAAATTATACTATAAATCCAGTGTGATAAAATCAGCATGGTATTGGCAAAAAACCAGACCTAAGGATGAATGGAACAGACTGGAAGATGCAGCCACAGTCACAAACACACTCAGCCACCTCCTCTTGGATAAAGGGTCCAGACAAGTTCACTAGAAGAAAGATAGCCTCTTTAATAAATGGTGCTGTAAAAACTGGCTCAACACATGCTGACAACTGAAACTAGATCCATGTTTATCACCATCCACCAAATTAAAGTCAAAATAAAGCAAAGATCTAAATATTAAAAGAGAATCACTAAGTCCACTGGAAGAGATATTACATAAAAATCTTGAAGACATAGGGGTAAGCAGAGAGTACATGAACAAAAACCAAACTGCATGGGACATACTTCAACGAATCAACAACTGAGATCTCATCATATTGAAAAGTTTTAGCACATCTAAAAAAATCACAAACAGAATAAAAATAAAACTCACAAATTGGAAAAAAGTTAGCCAACTGTCCCTCAGACACACGACTTTTATCTATAATATATAAAACATTAAAAAAACCACCAGGCCCCCCAATTTCAAAGACCCAATCCAAAAATGGTCATCTGAGATGAACACACACTTCTCAGATAAAGAAATACAAATGGCAAATAAATACATGAAAAAAATGTTCAACATCTGGGGTTGGGGATTTAGCTCAGCGGCAAAAGCGCCTGCCTGGCAAGCACAAGGTCGTGAGTTCGGTTCCCGGTACCGGAGAAAAACCAAAAAAAAAAAAAAAAAAAAGTTCAACATCATTAGTCATTCAAGAAATGCAAATTAACACAACCCTGAGATTCCATATCACCCCAGAAAGAATGGCTATCATCAAGGAATCAAACAATAATGGAAGCTAGTGGGGCTGTTGAAAAAAGGAACCCTTCTCTACTGTTGGTGGGAGTGTAGACCTCTGCAACCCCTGTTGAGGTCAGTCTGGAGATTCCTCAGTAACTAGGATTAAAGATGTCATTCAATTTAGCTATTTTCCTTTCGGGTATTTTTCTAGAAGTAAAAACATCGTACCACAGCAACACACATGTTTATGGCAGGGCAATTTGTAATAGCTAAACTGTGGAAATAACCCAAATGCCCATCAGCAGAAGAACGGATAAGAAAGATGTGGTATTTTAATGTAATGGAATATTACTCAGCTATGAAGAAAGATAAACTCAAGGCTTTTATAGGTAAATGGGTGGAGCTAGAGGCCATACTCATAAGTGAAGTAAATCAGCCTCACATGTATAAACATCATATTGTCTCCCTTGTGTAAGAATCTGAAAGAGTAAATAAAATCTGAAAGGTACAATAGATATTGTGAAAGGGGATGAAACTGCTCAATCACAAGCAAAGAATGACTAGGATAAGAATGAAGAAAAAACAAATAAAAAAAGGGAAATATGAATATATATGGTATACACACACACACGATAGCTAAGATAATTGTCTACTAATTTCCAATATGTTATTGAAAGGAACAGCTGATGTTTAATTGTTTGATCAGTCTTACATGCTTATATTTATTTATCTGGGTAACCATTTGAAGATACCAGTATGCAATACAACAACCTTGTTAATTTCCTGTGGACTTGTCCAAAATTTTGGATTGCCTTTATTGGTTTTATGTTGTTTTATTTATGTCTATGTTTGTTAATATGTTTTAGTTCTTTTATCTTTAAAACAGTTTGTCAGTTTTTTTACTCTTTAAAATGAAAAATAAAGGAAATAATATTTCCTTGATTTTTAAATATATTCCCTATCCTTATTGGTCTCTTTCACAAACATACCAAATTCCCTGTTTTCAGATATTGGAACAAATCTATATTTGTTTTCTAAAGTTGGTCATGATTTGAAAACCTTAGTTACAGATGCCCTCTATTATTTACTGAGATTGTTAAAATACTCCAATCACAACATTAACTACTCCATGCTGAACTGAGTTTTCTACTGTGATTATACCATTAGAAATATTCTGGCATTTGTATCACTGATGTTGACCTCACTAAATTAAATTGGAAGGATGCTGTGTACTTTTAGTTTTCTCAAGTTGAAGAAAAATTGGTATTAATTCTTCATTGAATATTTGTAGGTTTCAGCTGCAAAGGCGCGTTATCTTTTTCTTTATTCAGTTGAGGTCTTTTAATTACTTCAGCGACTTTATTAATAATTGGTCTGTTCAATCTTTCTCTTTATTCTTGATTTAATCTTGGTGGGTTAGGTTATACATTTCTAAGAGTTTATGCATTCTATCTTCAAAGTTTTTGAAATGAAATTTTGTTTCTGAGGAATTGTAATGATTTATCTTGATTTCTAATATTTCAGTCTTATTTGTTGATAGATTATTTGTGATTTTGTTGTTATATATTTTCAAAAAATCAATACTTGGTTTTGTAAATATTTTAAACACTCTAAAATAGAAAGGAAGAAAAAAATCATTCTTTCTCTTTAAATAGAAATCTTTATAAAATATTAAATTCCCTATTTATTAAGAACTATAAATATGAACACGAATTAGTTGCTTTTCTTAAGTACATTTTTTGATATTACATTTTATGTGGAAAAGTAATTATGTAAATCTGCCTAAAGAAAAAACTAAGAAGAGCTACAAGGGGAAACTATAAAATCACGCATCGAAACACACAGCAATATGTCTATAAAGAGAACATCAGGTTATGGTTTCCTTAATGATCTGATGAGTTAAAGAGTAAAATTTCCAGATATACACTCAATTATATGTGGAATTATGCATATGACAATGATGGTAAGTCATAGGGATAAAATGGACATTTGAAATAAATATTACTTAAAAATCCATAAAAAATTCAGAGAAAAGTTCAAATTAAAATCCTGTGTTATGCCATACATAAAATAAATTCTAAATGGGTTAAGAATCTGAATGTAAAATGAAGCAAGCAAATGTTAAAAGAAAGTAGGGGCAAACATCTTTTCTAATGGGATACAGGGAAAGGGTTCTAAATAGTGCCAAAAAACCAAGGACAGTAAGAAAATCAAACAAAAGATTGACACTTCTGGGCAAACAAAATCCACAAAACATGGAAAAAGTTCATTAATAAAATCATAAATCGCTTTCAAACTAAGAGAAAGTAATTGCACCATATGTAACTGATAAGATAATATTACTTCATATGAAGAATATTTAAATATTATGAATAAGTACTGGAAAAACCTTAAAATTGAATAAGTAATAGATATAGACAATTGATAAATTTATAAATATATGTTGTGAGCTTTTCAGTTAGTGACATGATATTCAACTCCACACACAGAGAAATGAAAATAAAAGTGATTCACAGTTATCACATCTTATACGTAAGACAGCCAGCATCTTCACAATTACAAAACCCACTCTTGTTTTAGAGACTGCTGAGAAACAGCAAGAATACTACACTGTTGGTGGGAATTGATAGAATACACATACCGAACAATTTAGCAATATCTAACAAAATACACATGGAGTTTACTTTTGATTCAGTAATTTCAAAATTAGGAATTTATCCTATGTGGTACCTTCAGTGTTATGGCAATTATGCTTTATAAAAATATGTTATCAAAATACATATGGGCAATTTTACTCATTGGTATATTTTTTGGACTTTCTAAATTGGAAATACTCTATTAATGGACACATAAAAGAATTATTAAACCTTTATGGTGGAATCATGATATTTTAGAAATTTCTAAAGTAAAGATCACAAAAGGAAGAGAAGAGGAACCCAGTGTATGTTCTCTAGGGCTTTCAGAAAACATGGAATCATTCTTTTAGCCAGATATATGCGAATATAACAAAAGGTGATATTGTAGACATGAAGGGAATGGGAAGTGTTCAAAAAGGAATGCCACACAAATGTTACCATGGCAAGACTGGGCAAGTCTACAATCTCACCCCACATGGTGTTGGCATTGCTGTCAATGAGCAAGTTAAAGGCAAGATATTTGCCAAGAGAATGAATGTGCATATTGAGCATGTTAAGCACTCTGACAGCTCCGATAACATCCTGAAACCTGTCAATAAAAATGATCCTAAAAAGGAGGGAACCAAAGAGAAAAGTATCCGCATTCAACTGAAGCACCAGCCTGCACACTTCCTGAGACCCAGGAACAATGAGCCTGAGCTGCTAGAATCTGTGGCATAAACAGGGGAAGCTGCTCTGCTACTCAGCACCTAATTACTAGCTAAGTGTTCTGGAACCCACCTAAAATTTTAAGGAAATATCCCAAAGCATAACCACGGTTTTCTGAATTGAAGAGGTGTACGGTGCCCTTTCCTCAGCGAAACCAATACTAGGAGCAGATTCTCATGCTCCTCCTTAGTTGTGTCAGTCTTTCCCCTTCAGTGTTTTTCTTGCTGAAGGATGTGAGATATCGTGCAGGTGTACACATGAATGTCTATACACTTATAAAATATTTATATTGATTTAAAGCCCCTCAGATAATCATGAGAAAAGATGTATCAATAAAGGAAGCTGGTATACGGCATTTTAGGTAAATAAATAAATCATTTAAAACAAAAAATTAAAGTAAAGCAAAAGATTGATCAAATAAACTATATCCTCACAAAGCAGGACTATACAGCTTTAAACAAATTTGTAATTTCCATAAATTGATGTGTTGAGTTTGAAAGGATATATTGTTAACTGAATAAACTGAAAGGAAACAGGTACATTTAGCTTGAGGTCAGTTGGACTTTAGCAGGGTTTTTCTACATTATACTCTCCCTCTTGATATTAAAATATTTGACATTAAAATATTGTTCCTTCTCTTTCCGTCTAACTCCAGAACTATATATCTGTGATTATATAAGGCCAGTGTTTGGTAGACAACCCAATATTGTAGCATTCTTTTCCAAATGCTCTGAAATCGGACTTTTTAAATTAAGTAGGCTTATTGGCATGTTTTACATATACATCATGTTCATGTCATAGGGAATTTGTACCGTACACAATATATCTTGATTCTTTTTCCCCCTTCCAGTCTCCTCCCCGCAACCGCTCCTCCCTTCCTTGTTTAACAAAATGTTGTTTGCATTTTCTCCTTCCTTTCTTCTTTGTTTTCCCTTCCTTTCTTTGCCCCTTTCCCTTCCCCATTCCCCTTCCCATTTGAACTTTTTTTTTTCCTATTTTGCAATATCTATTATACATTTTGATCCTTTTTGTACACTTTCAGTTCCTCTCATCAGAGAAACTATGCAGTATTTACACATGTGTGTCTGGTTTACTTCACTTAAGACTATGGTCTCAAGGTGTATCCCTTTACCTAGCGATGTCTCAAGTATATTCCTCTTTATGATTATTACTCAGTCATAAAAGAAGCACATCTTCTTTATCCATTCATTAGTTGATGCATATCTGAACTGTTTCCAAGATTTAACTATTCCAAACTGTCCCGCTATAAACATGAGTATCTATATATCACTGTTGCATGATGTGTTTTATTGTTTAGAGATTGTGTGTGTGTCTCCATAGAGAACACTTCTGGAACATAGAATGTAAAATCACTTAGAAATGATGCTCCTGGGTCTGATTTACCCTGAGAATTCTCTGTTTATGTTATATCTTTTCCCACAAGACACAGAAGGCATACGTCCTCCACAGTCTGAGAATTAGTCATCATATGGCACTCTATGTACCTCTTAGCAAGGTTTACAGTGCCTTAGAGAAATAAATTGCATTATATTGTAGAAAAGAGGGTGAATTGATTAACTTTTCTAATAGTATCCAATAAATCAGCTAATATGTTTATGAGCAAAATTAAATCTGTCACGTATTTAAGTATACAAAGAAATGGTTAGTAAGAAGGATGGACATGATTACTGTCTGTTCACCAGGATAGTGATTCAGGTATTGACGTACAAAATGTTTGCCCATGTCTGTGTATGAAATTTGGTAAAGAAAGCTGTTAATCTAAGAAATATTATTGTTTTTACTACTTTTTCCATTTTACATATAGGTGATGCTGAGTGATTACCAAAAAGATATGATAGTCATTTATGGCTCAAAGGTGTTATAATGTTTATGTGATTTAACATGCAAAATAATTAAGTACAATTATTTTAATTGCCCTATATCCATATGATCTCACACTGTGATTTGTGTTACTTTCTCTTAGAGTGTGTGTTATCTGAATAGATGATACGTGTGACTGTTAAAGCAGAACAAATCAGCAGTTGACAGGAGGGAATTCTAGCTTGAATATTATTTCATCAAGCATGCTTATCAGTTGTGCAAAGATTTCAGTAAGTGGAACATTTGATTGTTTATTGTTTCACAATTATCTGAGTTTCCTAACGACTCCAGATCTTTCAGTGCTATTCTTTCCAATACTTTACGGTTTTAGCAGAAAGAACCAAGTAGGATTTCTGAAGATTGTTTCCAATCAAATCATGTTTATGTCACTACTCTTCTTTCACTTATTCTGCTTTATTTGCCTTGTATATCTTTTCTTAAGTCTTTGACTCCTCTCAGGACCCATCAGAAAGACAAAATACTCAGCTGTCTCATTCTGTAACTCCCTGTGGGTAACACTGGGGAGAACATTCATTTTCTCATTACAGTGGCACCTTGTTCAACTACATCCCTAATCATGGAGTGAATTCTGTGACCAGAATCATTGAAAGTATTAAGTTCATGAACTGAAGTAGTACTGTTCTTTGGGATTTTTATGTATTAATTTTGAATGTGTAGATTCTACAGAATAATTTGAGAGATTAGAAATCTCTCAACTGTAGATCACATGTTTTTACACAGTGCCAATTTAAAGTGGTTTTAATTATTTCTTTTGATGATCAAAGAAAACTTTAGAATGTTTTCACATTTGAATCACTAATATTTTCAGAATAAATGTCTATAATTTTGTTTCAGGTTAGAACTTGCATGAAAGCTTTTACAGGAACTTTTACAAAACTATATGACTTTCAATCATGACTTCTGAAAATAGCCTCTTTTAATATGACTCCATTCCCCGAATGCAAGCCCTAGCATGTACTCTTAGGCTTAATTTCTCTTATCCCATCTAATATATGCAAGACAATGAGAATAATAATATATATACATATATGTATAGATGCATATATGTATATATGTAGATGTAAGAATATTTTTAGGTTCTTGATTGTCTGACATTTAAATATTATTTTTTGACACATCTAATTTGTCTGGATTGCAGTGCTGCCACTATTGTGAGTATAAAATATATTACATGCTCTTTTACTTTTTTTCACTGATCTCATTGATTTAAAATACACTTATATTTTAATCTAAACTTTAGGTTATTAGCAAAAGGTATGTGTTAGCAATTGAAACATTCTATTCTAGTAGGTTTTCCTTACAGCTTCTCTGGTTATGTGTTTATAAAATTATAAAATTCCATAACTTTATAAAATTCCATAACTTTAATTTTTCAACATTTCCTCAAACTCAGTTAGCTAAAAATAATATCATTGAACTTTTTCACATCTTTATTTTCTCTCCTTTCACTTTGCATTTCCTTTTCAGGAGATATCTTCATTCAATTATGTGTTTTTTATTGTCTATTTCTTTCAATCAAGCATAATTTTTTGAAAAGCATAACTAGAAGAAATATATTTTAAAGGAAGTGATAACTTGAATGAGTGTAATTAAATACTAGAGGTTGAGAATCCTCACAGGAGAAGCACACAAATCATTCCCTCTTTGTTACTTGGAAATATCTGACAATCAACATCTTTTACAAGAAAAGTAAACTTAAGTGTCAGGTATGGTAAACTTTGATTCATTGCATAAAAACATACAGGTAAGCATATTCTGTAAATTGACTTGGGCAAAGCCTATTTCATTGATTCTGTATACTAATACCATATTAACTATAGATTCTTGTATATGTGTAACTTTTACTGTAACTAACACTGTCTATCATTAATCAGGGAATTATATACCATCTCAAATCTTCTGCATTGTGGAAGACATAAGTGTATTTCCAAACTTTATAGGTCTTTTAGATATTCACATACACAATCAATATCCATTTCACTTATAGGATTATAATTTATTAGAATATAAGAACTAAAGCTCAAATGTTTTAAGAAACTCAGAAATACATACTATTTATATTACTACCTTAATTACTTGTAAAACATAAACTAGTTTTGCTCAGTTCTGCCTGAAAAAGCATCAATCTTCTAATTGTGATTCAGAATTACTATAATTGTCATTGTTATTTTTGTATAGACGATAGTAAGAGACAGAGATGCTACACTGATGCATCCGTATTAACCATTGCAGGTTTAACTGATGACCCACGTTTGAAAGCTCTGCGATTTATTTTCAGTTTCTCAGTTATTCACATAGCGTTATTTTCGTCCGATCATAATTGCAATCACACTATTCAGTACTCACTGTATGATCCTCATGTGCTTTATTTCTTTTGAAATCTTCCCTGCTTGGAAATTTTAATTATTGTACATAGACCTAAATTTATAGTTACTATGGTTACTGAGAATGAGTCCATTTTTATAACTATCATGTAACTCAGGTAACAAATTATGTGAGGTATTAGATAAATTGAGAAATTGGAAAATGTCCAATTTTAGAACAGCTACTTGAGATACAGTACTGGAAAGAGCCATCGATCAATACTAATCAAGTTGGGGAACTGCATTTGAGATGAATAATAACCTTACTGTAAATTCGTAAATAGGCTTTACTCAACTTTGGATAAGAAAAGAATTCCTAGCAATATCTCAAACCTGGCTGATAAAGTTGAAGATAAATTCATTATGATGAACTTGGAATTGACTTGAGAAAACATTTGTACATTCTTAACTGTCTTAATATTTAATGTCAATGCATGTGAAGTTATAAACATTTTTACTACTTATGATTTTTTTTTAATCTTCTATAGATTTGACAGGACAAAGAAGAAATGAAGAACCAATCTGGGGAAATAGAGTTCATTTTGCTAGGACTGACAGGTGACCCTGCGCTACAAACTGTGATTTTCCTGTTTCTATTTTTCAATTACATCTTGAGCCTGACGGGGAATTTAATCATCATTGTCCTCACCCTGCTGGATCCCCGCCTCAAGACACCAATGTATTTCTTCCTCCGAAATTTCTCTTTCTTAGAAATCTCCTTCACAACAGTCTGCATTCCACGGTTCTTGATGAGCATTCTCACTGGAAACAAAACCATTTCCTACAGTGCTTGTGCAACTCAATTATTCTTTTTTTTCCTGTTAGGAGTTACAGAATTTAACCTCCTGGCTGCCATGTCATATGACCGCTTTGTTGCCATTTGCAAACCACTGCATTACCCAACCATTATGAACACCAAAGTGTGCTACCAACTCGTGCTCAGCTCCTGGGCAACTGGATTCTTGGTCGTTTTTCCCCCTTTGCTCTTGGGACTCAAGCTGGAATTCTGTGCTTCCAAAGTGATTGATCATTTCCTATGTGACACTGCTCCAATCCTACAAATTTCATGCACAGATACACATTTTATAGAGTTGATGGATTTTGTTTTAGCTTCAATGACGCTTGTTATCACATTGTTATTAGTGGTCCTCTCCTACACGTTCATCCTCAAAACCATTCTAAAATTCCCATCTGTTCAGCAACGAAGAAAGGCCTTTTCCACTTGTTCCTCTCACATGGTGGTCGTCTCCATTACTTATGGGAGCTGTATCTTTATGTATGTGAAGCCGTCAGCAAAGGAGAGGGTGACGTTAGCTAAAGGAGTAGCTCTGCTCAACACTTCTGTTGCCCCTTTACTCAACCCTTTCATTTACACCCTGAGGAACCAACAGGTAAAAGAAGCTCTCAAGCACATGCTCCAAAGGTTTTACTTTTGTCAAAGTAGTGAGACAAAATTTAGAAATAAATAATATGCTGTTGCATTATGGATGATAAAATTGAATTTGATTTTCAATTACGATAATTTCTGTGTATACCACTTCTCTCCTTGAGTCTTTATATCACAGTAGATTCATTAAGTCTCTTTGCAACTCTTTTAGCTTGTCTTTCTGAGATTTTCCTAACATCTGGAAGAAAATTACTTTTGTCAATATACAGCACCAAATTCTGTCTTTACCTAGAAGTGCCACCTCTCATAAAACACAGCACTGGATGCTTTAACAAATGAACCTTGCTAGATAAACCTAGTTTACTACTTTATTATATGTTAGTGACTTAGCATGGCATCTATTGGTAATTATTTATGCACTGTTAAAATTATCAGAGACAGCATAGAACATCCTACTCATTTTAAATCATCATTGATATTTTGGTAGAATATAAGTAGAGCATGTTGGTAATTTGAAAGATCAATGTAGCCCTCCCAGAGCAATGATCATTGATGATGAACTTTTTTAAAAAAGTACTATATTTTAGGGTGTTATGATGACAGGAATAATATATACGAAAAAGAATGTTTTACAGAAAGTTTTTCCATGTGAATGTGAATAGTTAATAGTACATTACTGATCAATATAAGCAACTGTCACTTTGGATACAAATAGTTCAACTCTGTGTTTGGTTCTAATTAGGATATTGCTTTCTTTACTCTGAATCCTAGCAGTTACACTAATTACTGAAAAATTCAATGTATAATTTATATCTGCATTTGAGGAAATTTTGAATACTTAAAATAACTTGTACACGAAATGTCCCTAATTCTACTTGTGTCAATTTTCACCATATTATGTATGTCTTCCATCTAATAGCAATTGGTTATTTTAACAAATGCATTAGACAAATACATACTCTTGCATAACTGTACAGCAGTGAACATCACGCAAATTCTTGATTTTACTTCTATATAGTCATTCCTCTCCTGCCACCCTACCTCCATCTGTCACTGAATCCAAGCATCCACTGAAGTTTTTTTGATCAGTATAGATTCATCTTACCTGTTCAGCCATTTCATATAAAAGCCTTAAATTTTGAACTTTGTATCCAGTTTCTTTTGCTCAATACTTATGTTTTCCACAATTGTTTCTAATCCTACTATATTTAGTAATATTTCCTGTCTTCTTTTGTCATAGCCAGATTTATCTCACTTATTACAATAGTTGAGTGTTTTTTTCCCTGAAGAATCTCTTCACAAGTCTGAATCAGTTACTTTTGTCTGTGTGTAAAGTGAGTTCATTAAAATCTCAACCCCTGAAACTACATAATATTCTACTATGTTCTGTTGAAATCAACTATCTTTCAAAGGGGAATTAATTGGGAATGGTCGCCCCTTATGTCTTGTAGAATCTAAGCCTCAATTCCCATTTTCCAGGCAAAGGCCTTCAGAAATTCTCCCTGGAGGACAATTTAGCTGAATGCTTACTATTGGGTCAGGGATATAGCTCAGCAGCACAGCATGGTGCTGCCTGGCTAGCACAAGATCCCGAGTTTGATTCGCAGTTCAAAAAGAAAGAAAGAAAGAAAGAAAGCTCACTATGGATGTCACATTAAGTCACCAGCCTGACTACGAAGATATCTGGAGATCAGGAGACTTTCATTATTCTTTGAATTCATAAAATTTGTAAAATTCCCTTATTGAGTAACAGTATGCAGAATTATACTCAGAAGGAGACATTGGGACATAACTTCCCATTATGTCTTCTGCTCTAAAAGAATGTCTAGGAAAGATCACATATAATGTTGACATGGCAATATAAAATTCAGCATGGTTTCTGCAAATAACCAAATCCAGTGTCTCAGAAGTTGTCAATCAGTTCTTCTATTTTCTTTTATTCAGAGTGATGCCAGTGTTGGATATAGATTTGAAAGGAAGAGATGCATTTGTATCATTGTGTTCAATTTCCTCTCATTATATAAGATTATTTGAATATCCTGGCCATTACAAATATTTAAATCTATGAGTGCATTCATATTGCATCAGATTCTTCGATAATCTATCTGGAAGTCATGCACAGGGGGCAGTAGATAGTTTCTGGTGAAAGGAAATGTTAGAAAAAGAGATTACCACACATAAAAATTATATTATAAAGCAACTTAATTTTGGTGAGATAAATATGTTTAGATTTTAAAATGTGTGTATATATGTTCCATATAAAACAAGATCTCTCCCGTCAATTCTAGGAAAAATTCCTTTCATGCAGCAAATCTTACTCTGCGATGAAAGCTATTTACTCTGTTCATTTACTATCTCAACGAATGGAGTTTGAACAACTTGTGGTAGTTATGGAAGTGTATATAACTGACACAGGCCTGGAGATTAAATATATATAATTACACTCACCAGAGAGTGAGGTCTTAAAAATTTTGCCAAAGATGATTAAATTGGGACACTAAGTTATGTAATAGACTAACCTACTTATTTAGATGTGCAGCGAAATTTTCCTTTCTAAATGTTTTCTGTTTGCTCTATAAGTATAATAACACTGAAGTAGAGAAAAATCTAGTAACCATAAGGAATTTAAGTTTAAATTACTAGAAAGTAAAAGGTGCTCTCCAGTCCATTAACGCTTTGTTAAATCCATTTGAACTTGGGACTCTAGGTAAATGTTCTGTCTTTGCTATTTGGTTTCATAAACTTGGGAAGCCTTATTCAAGGTTCTTTCTAAGTCAAAGGTTGATATTTTACCCTTTTAAATGAATAACATCATCCAGTAAAGGACATTTTTGTGATCTTAGCAATAAGCTTGTTTCCTTAAAGGCTGAGTATATAAAACAGATTTTCAGAAGAAATTTAAAATGGAAATCAAATAGTAGGTCACTAGTAACAATATTCTTATCAGTGTGAGAAAATACTTACAAGTGTTTAGTGATAATAACAGTAATAATTCTTCTAGTAATGAGTAAAATCCCAAATTTGAACATTAAATGTGAATTTAATTTGCCTGTGAATTGTTATAGACATCCAAAAAACAAGGTGTAGTATATCTGATTCTAAAGATAGCCATCAAAGAAATGGAAGTATTTTTTGGAAATATTAAGACTACCATTTTTACACTATATTTGTAGCACAGTAAAAACATTAATTATGATAAATTGGTACATATATGCTTTACAGCTTGGTCACTTTTACTTCTAATTTCTGTTCCTTTCTGTCTCACCTTATCTCCAGATCTCCTTAATATCTCCACAAAGTCTATCATTTCCTATCATCTTTCTCTTACTTTGCTGTTTAACTTATTTGTGCTTTGAGCTTTTCACACAAAAGAAATATATATTTGACCTTCTGTGTCTGATTTATTTCACTTAGCCTTAACTTCTCAAGAAGCAATCAGTTTCCTACAAATGACTCAAATGTACTCTGCTTTGTGGTTGAGCAGTATTTTATTACATATGTATGCCATATTTTCTTTCTTCATCTGTCAATGGGCACATAGGCTACTTCTGAGATACTATGTAATAAACATGGGTATATCAGTATCTTTATAACACGATATCTTTAACACTTTTGGGAAGATACCCAGAATGATTATGACTGGGATAAATGGAATTTCTATGATTTGTTTTGTTGAGGTATCTCCATAATATATTCCATAGAGGTTGTAGTAGTTTACACCTCCATGAAAAATGAAGTATCCCTCTTTCCCACACAACTTCACCAACAGCATTAGTTATTTTCTTTTAGTTCATATTAGCCATTCCTTTTGGAATAAGATGGAATGTCAATATGTTGTTGATTTGCCAAGGAACTTTGTTTAATTTACAGCAGTCAGAAAACAGAGAGATCAAGGATGGAGCTCAGCAAGGAGTTAGGGAATAGGTTCACACACTCATGGCATGTTTCCTCTGCTGAGGCCCTCCTTTTTCTTCTTTTTTATTTTAAAGAGAGTAGTACATGAGACACACTCAAACAAAAAAATAGAACAGTAGCAGCATACCAGTATCACGAACATAAACAAATCGAAGCAAGAACATTCAAAGTGATACAGGGCCTCAAGACAAATTAATACAAATCAACACTGGTTGTTACATTTCATATCGCTATCCTCAACTACATTGCTCAGATTGTCAGATGTAAGAATGAAAGATTGCTCAAACAATTAAAGAGAATAAGAAAATAATTTTTTCAATAAAACATTAGAGATAGTACAGAGTTTCACTAGACAAGATGGTAGGAGTTCACCATTATAATTCCATTGCATATTGTTACCTTCAAATCAGTTGCTCAGACCACCAGACACAAGCATGCAAAGTCGACCAGAACATGAAAAATTGTGAGCATTAACTGTTCATTTCATTACACCATCAGACAACAGCAATACAGTCATTGCAGCTATTCATATATATGTTTATATTTTGCCTTCCTTTTTTCTTTTTTCTTCTTTCCCTCATCCCACTTGTTCCTTCCTTTAAGCAATTTCTTTCCCTTTCTTATCATCTGTTGTACGTTTTGAGTTTTACCCAGTCTTTCAGATTCTTACACCAAGGAGACAATATGATGTTTACACTTGTGGGTCCGATTTATTTCACTTATGAGTATGGTCTCTAGTTGCA
>NW_004955458.1:2594103-2616841 GCF_000276665.1 Chinchilla lanigera | reverse complement strand
CCATTTTCACAATGTTGGTTCTTCCTATCCATGAGCAAGGAATATCTTTCCATTTTCTGATATCCTCATCTTTTTTCAGAGTACTATAATTTTCACTGTATAGATGTTTTACTTCTTTTGTTAGATTGATTCCTAAGTATTTCATCTTTTTAGATGCTATTGTGAAAGGTGTGGTTTCCCTAATTTCTCTCAGTCTGTTTTTTACTTATGTACAGGAATGCTATTGACTTTTGAGTGTTAACTTTGTATCCAGCTATTCTTGTGAATTTGGTTATTAAATCCATGAGCCTTTTAGTGGAGTTTTTCGGGTCTTCTGTGTAGAGTATCATGTCATCTGCGAATAATGACAATTTCACTTCCTCCTTTCCTATCCTTATTTCTTTTATTTCTCTCTTTTGTCTAATTGCTCTAGCCAATATTTCCAGAACTATATTGAATAGAAGTGGTGACAGTGGATATCGTCGTGTTGTTCCCGATTTTAAACTGAAAGCTTTCAATTTTTGATCATTTAGTATGATGTTAGTTGTTGGTTTATCATAGATGACTTTGATCAGCTTGAGGTACAGGCCATCTATTCCTATTTTCTGTAGGGTTTTCAACATGAATGAGTGTTGGACTTTATCAAAGGCTTTTCTGCATTGATGGAGATGATCATGTGATTTTTGTCCTTGGCTCTATTGACATGGTGTATTACATTGATTGATTTGCATATATTGAACCATCCCTGCATTTCTGGTATGAATTCCACTTGGTCATGGTGAATAATCTTCTTCATGATTTATTGTATTCTGTTTGCTAGTATTTTATTGAGAATTTTTGCATCTACACTCATTAGGGAGATTGGTGAGTAGTACTGTTTTTTGATTGGGTCTTTCTCTGGTTTTGGTATCAGGGTAATGCTTACCTCCAGGAATGAGTTAGGGAGAATTCTTTCCATTTCAATTTCATCAAAGAGTTTGAGAAGAATTGGCATTAAATCATCCCTAAATTGCTTGTAAATTTAAGCTGTGAATCCATCAGGATCCAGGCTTTTCTTTATTGGCAAGTTTTTTTTATTACATTCTCAATTTCACTGGCTGGTATTGAGTTATTCAGGATTTTTATATCTTCTTGATTTAGCTTTAATAATTCATATGTATCTAGAAATCTGTATATTTACTCTGTGTTTTCCATCCTATGAGAGTAAAGATTTTCAAAGCAGGTATTGATGATCTTCTAAATTTCTCCAGGGTCTGGAGTGATTTCATCCCTTTCATTCCTTATTGCATTTATTTCAGTTTTTTCTTTCCTTTTTTTGATAAAGCTGCCTAGGGGTCAACTCTTTGATTCGTTAATTCTTTGTACTGGCTTTTTAGTCTCCATTGTGTTAATTTTCGCTCTGAGCTTTATAATTTCCTGCCTTTTTTGGGCTCTGGATTTGACTTGCTCTTCTTTCTCTAGTAACTTGAGGTGCAGCATAAGATTGTATATTTGTGCCTGTTCTGTTTTCCTGAGGTGGAAGTTCACTGCTTTAAATTTCTCTCTGAGGACTGCTTTCATTGCATCCCACAGGTTCCTGTAGGTTGTTTCTCCATTTTTGTTTGATTCTAAATAGTGTTTATTGTCTACTTTGATTTCATCTATGACCCATCGGTTTTTCAGGAGGGGATTATTTAATTTCCAACTGTTTATGGAGTTTTTGTGTTTTCTTTTGTCATTAATTTCCAATTTCATTGCACTATGGTCTGATAGAATACATGGGATAATTTTAATTCCTTTGCATTTACTTAAACATGTTCTATGTGCTAGTATATAATCTATTTGTGAGAATGTTCCATGTGCAGCTGAGAAGAATGTGTATTCTGATGCTGTTGGGTAGAACACTCTGTAAAGATCTACTAAGTCTATATATTCACAAGTTTGGCTAAGTTCTGTTATTTCTTTCCCAAGTTTTTGTCTAGCTGATCTATCTCTTTGTGACAATGGTGTGTTAAGGTCCCCTGTTATGATTGTGTTGCTACTTATTTCATTTTTCATGTCTGTTAGAATTTGTCTTATATAGGTGGGGTGCTCCTATATTTGGTGCATAGATGTTTATGATTGTTATCTCTTTCTCTTTAAGCTTTCCCCTCACAAGTATGTAGTGATCTTCTTTATGTCTTTTGATTGTTCTTGGTTTGAAGTTCATGTTGTCTTCAAACAGAATAGCTACACCTGCTGTTTTCTGGGTTCCTGTCACATGGAGTATTGTTTTCCATCCTTTAATTCTCAGTCTTTGAATTTCCTTTTGAGTTAACTGTACTCCTTGTATACAGCATAGAGTGGCATTTTGTTTCCTAATCCACTTTGCTGGTCTGCTTCTTTTGATTGGTGCATTGAGACCATTTATATTGGTAATAACTGATATGTACTGGCTTATTTTGTCATGATATTTTTCTGCTGTTGTAGCCTCCTTTTCCCCTGTTTTATTGCTTGCTCTGTTTGGTGATTGTTACCGTTGTTGTTCTTGAACTTGTGGTCTGTTTCATCTTTTTCTAGAATATCTTTCATTACTCTTTGTAGGATTCGTTTGGTGCTCATGAGTTTCTTTAGTTGTTCTTTATAATGAAAATATTTTATTTCTCCATTAAATTTAAAGGATAGCTTTGCAGGATACATCAATCTGGGTTGGAAGTTGTTTTCTTTCAGTACCTGAAATACTTCACTCCAAGCTCTTCTTGTCTTGATGGTTTGTATTGAGAAGTCTGCCCTGATTTTGATAGGTTTTCCTTTATAGGTGATCCGTTTCTTTTCTCTAACAGCTTTTAATATTCTGAGCTTTTGTTGAGTTTCTGGGATCTTGATCACTATATGTCTGGTGTAGATTTATTTTGGTTATGATTAACTGGAGTTCTACATGCTTCACTTATCTAGAAGTCCAAACTTTTTCTGTGCCTGGGAAATTTTCTGCTATTTTTTCTGCAAATAGTCCTTTTATGTCATTTGTGTTGACACCGGCTGTTTCATTAATACCTATTAATCTGATGTTGTTTTCCATTGCTTCATCTTGCAGTTGTTGAATTGTTATTTCCTGGTTCCTTGTTGTTTCTAAGAAACCCCTCCTTTCACATGCATTGTTGGAAATGCTGTCTTCAAGGTCTGAATGTCTATTTTCAGCATCTTTCAGGCTGCTTTGCCAGCTTTCAATGGAATTTTTAGTCTCCTGAATATCTGTTTGAATCTGTTTCATACTTTCTAGTTCTTTTCTATATTGTTCACTCAAGGTTTCCATGAGCTGTCTATGCTGTTGTATTTTCTTGTGTATGTCATCTTTGGATAAGCTGAACATTTCTTTCATTATTGTTGTCATTTCTTTTTTCACTTGAGACATTATTTCTGATCTAATGTCTTTTATGGACTCTTCGAGTTTTTTGTTTTTTGTTTTTTGTTTTTTACTTCAGTTCCTATCGTTTCAGAAATTTCAGGTGTATGACTTCCAGGTTCTTCTGTGGTGATGTCTCCTGGACTTGTTTTTGTGTGTGGAGGTCTGGGATTGCATTTTGCTCCTTCATTTTGTCAATTTTGAAGATTGAGAGGCTCCCTGAAGTGCAGCCTCACTCTCTTGATTGTGTGTGAGGGGCAGGGCAAGCGTCTGAAGATCCACAGTGCTCCGTGTGGCTCCTGTGCTGGTGAGTGGTGGCAGGTTGGGTCCCAGATGCTCCCAATCTGTCTTGCATTCAGTTGGCTCCCAGGCATGTGTGGGAGGGGTGTGGGAGGTTCCCTGGATTTCCTGAAACTCTCTGTGGTTCAGCCCAGCTTCCACAAGAGTAGGGGGGATGCAGGTCATGTTTACAGAGGCTTCAGATATTGCTCAGGAGAGAGGCTGCTTCCTACATTGGAAGGGGAAGGGTGAGGGTGGACTCCCCAAGGCTGCTGACTCTGTCCAGGGTTCAGTTGAGCTCTGAGGGGGTGTGAATTGTTCCGGAAGAGACCACCAAGGCCCCAGAAGTTGTCTAGGGCTCCATGTGCCTCACACACGTGGTGGAGGCACCAGAGTGGCTCACCGGTGTTCCTAAAGGTGTGTAGCATTCAGTGCAGCACCCTCAGAAAACTATTGGTGTGGCAAGTAGCCACTGAGGCCCCAGAGGTTGCCTGGGGTTCTGCCTGTCTTGCATGCTGGTCAGGGATGCACAGTGGTGACTCTCCGGGGGTCCTGAAGATGTCTGAGATTAAGCCCAGCCCAAGCAGACTCATCATGGGTGTGGCAAGTAACACCGAGGCCCCAGAGGGTGCCTGGGGTAACACCTGCCTTGCATGCTGGTCAGGGAGATGCAGCAGTGACTCACTGGCCTTCCTGAAGATGTGCGGGCCTGCTGCCTGTCTTTGAGTTAAAATCCCATTTCACATAACTTGTTCCATATGAATATGTTCTTTTTTACAAGACTCATAAAAGCAGGTAACCAGCACATGGTGGACATAAACATAATCCCAGGATACAATAAGCATAAATATATGGATTGCTGTTACTTGTGGTTGGCATGCTGATGATCTTTGCTAGTTTCTAAGAACTAGGAGTCTTTAGAAAAGTAACTACTGAATTTGCCTTACAAAATTTAATTAATAGACTACTTTTACAAACATGGTAGATATGAATTAAATGAGCATAATATTGTAATTCATAACAAATAGGACAGGTATAAATATAACTTATAAAACTTAGAGATTATCAGAAAGGGATTTTTTTTAAGAACAGTAAATTCATATACATTGTTGACATTAAATTCAGTGTGTTTTAATATTTTGAAGTAATTTACAAATATATATATATATATATATATATATTTTGTTTGTTTGTTTTTTTGGTTTTTCTCCGATACCGGGAACCGAACTCACGACCTTGCGCTTGCCAGGCAGGCGCTTTGCCGCTGAGCTAAATCCCCAGCCCCCAAATATATATATCTTTAATTTGACACAATTTTACATATTGATGGCATTGAAGATGATATTTCAAAACATATATATATATAATTTTTAAAGATAGATTAATCAGATCAGTGTGATTAGTATATCCATCTCTCAAAAAGGTGTCATTACCTTGTTTGGTGATATTTATCCTTTATGTAAGAAGACATATAGGTCCAAAGAGCAAAGATGGTGAAATTAATCAAAATAAAACTAAAATGTCTATATTTCCCACTATGAAGTGTGAAAATAAGAACAAACATCAGGCATAAAAATAGGATTTCACTACGATAAAGGACTGATTCTATCAGAAGGCTTGAGTCCTAAATGTTTACTTAAAAACTGAGCATAAAATATATTGGCCATTATGGTGTAACTGAAATGAAAAATTTAAAAATTGACTATTTTAAAATCTCTTTCACTGATGGAAAGAACACAAAATGACAGAGTCCTTCGAGAGTAATTTGGCAATTTTGTACTGAGCTAAATTAAGTCTTTTCACATAATCCCCAAATCACAGTCATGTGTATTTACCAATTTGTTGAAAACTCATGTTCACATAACAAGCACTTAGAGGTAAATGATAAATGACTTTATTAACAATTACAAAATAGGAAAGCGATGCAGACGTTCTTCAATGGGTGAATCGCTAGACATAGATCATGAGTGTTAAAACTATGTTAGTAAATAAAAAGATCAAATATTTCATGGTTCTATGCATATGATATTGTGAAGAGACAAATTTATAGAGAAAATGAACAGAATAGTGATTTCCAACTTGAGTAGAGGGAATTATGCAAATCATAAACGTTTTCTTTCCACTAATGGAAATATAATTATTCATTAGGGCAATCTATGCTGATTTCTCTAGCGACATAATTCAAAGTACTTCCTTTTAATATAAATTTTATTTATTAAAATGTAAAGTATCAAATGATAGCATTTATATAAAATAAAAATTGGTGATCCATTGGGAAATGCTACTCTTAGGTGTCATATTCTCATGAGATGTCTTCATTATCTTTAGATATTGTCATTCGGCTTAAGGTACAGAAAGTATAAACACTCCAAAAGATCAGGACAAATTGTTTTTATATGGCAGTGTGGGTGATCCATAGAAAAGGACACAGTATACAAAGAAATAAAAGATAGTAAATACAGGCTAAAGAAAAAAATAGTTAATGCTTTAATGGAAAAAAGAGAACAAATATTGTTTTTATATGCCGGTGTGGGTGATCCATAGAAAAGGATGCAGTACACAAAGAAATAAATGATAGTAAATGGGGAACTTTTATTACACTAGTCTAAATGCAATTAATGAAGTAATTCATGAAGTAATGAAAATATTTCCAAGAGTGCCAGTTATAGGTGAGATAAACACAGCCAAAGATGTGGCTGTACAATGAGAATTGCTGAGAGAGGAATGGAGTCTCTGTGTGCTCAAAACAATGCTGTAGCAAAAGAGTTGAATACTGACATCAAGTGTCTTTTCAGTACATAAACTTGTGTCTATATCTCTTTGAGGGAGTTACATAACACATATATTTGTCTCTGACACGTGTTTGTATTTTCAACTTTTTTGGCATTCTCCTGTAAGATGAAACTAGTATTTTCTGCTACATATATTGTAACATATGTTTGTTCTCTTTTTTCCATTAAAGCATTAACCTTTTTTTCCTCTAGCTTCTAGTTTGTGATTAGGGAAAAATGTGAAAGAAAACTGTGGAATACCAGGATAATTCACATTTGCTAACTTTTTCTTTTGAAAGCTTATGTAATATTCACAATACCTACCACAACTAAACCAATTGCATTCGTAGTCCTGATGTATAATGAAAAGTTTATTTTTTACACCGTGTTTTGGGGGATAGTTGATCTGCAAATGTTGCATTTGAACAAAGGAATAACTACACATGATAAATTTCTGATTTATATATTTTAGATACAGACACGTCTATAATTGTCACTAGAGTTGTTTGTTTAAATGAGGAAAATTTTACAACAGCTTGCTTTAAAATTATCTGAATGTGAAAGGCATGTGCATTAAAACTAACTGATTTTTTTTTTCATGTATGTGTACATTGCTAACATTATTATTGTACATGGTCTTAACTGCAGAGGTTTACTTTATTTTTTAAAAAATGGAAATTACACATATGTCTGTGACTTAATTTCTCTTCAAGCTGCTTTCTCTTCTGGGGAACTCTCACCTTATTTTTTCTCCTTGAAGACTTGCTTTATAAGGTAAATTTCCTTTTGTAAACTTCTCCAAATATTATTTGAAATAAATCTGTCCTTCCTTCTTTCCTTTTCTCATCCATTCCTTGCTTTCCTCTTTCTCCTTTCAGTACTTGGAATCAAGCTCACTGCATCCACAATGAACTACATCTACCAAGCATTTTATTATTATTATTTTTAAACTTTAATACAGAGTCTCTCCAAATTACTAACTTGCCAGGCAGGCTGGACTTCTGCCTCAGCTTTTCAGAGTGCTGAAATCACAAGTGTGTGCACTGGGTTCATCCAGTCTATCTATATGCTTTCTTAGAAATAATGTAGTTTTCAGGTTGCAAATAATTATGCTGAAATCCCAAAAACAGAAAACATTGTTGTATAAAGCCAAACCCATCATGAAAACATAGTCATTTCATTAGATGATGTTGATATCAGCAGAAGAATTTTTCTATAAAGATATCGTTAAACTTAGTATAAGATCTTCAGTGTACCTGCAGTGCAAATATAAATATTTTGTATTTCTTCATTTTGCTGTCTTAAAATGTGCTGAATTTAAAGAAGAATTATCTATTTGTTACTATTTTAATATCTATTCAACTCTATGTTAGGTGGAAGTTTGAATATTCTTAGGATAGGGAAAATAAGCCACCTAAAATTTGTGGCAATGCTATTTTGTGATTCATTATGATTTTGAAAACATGCAAATGCACATTTTGAGCCAGTGAAAGAGAAATTGATCATGTTGCATATATATAGACAACACCAAAAAGGGACCTAAAATAACTAGAAGCAAATGGAAAGAAATTTTCTTATTGCACATTTTCCCCTTTTACAATATTTACTTCCTAACTGATGTATATATAACCTTATTTTAAAGTTTTAATGAAGCTCAGTATCCTAACTCTAAGAGTCTTCCTTACCTCTTTGGGATTCCGTCCAGCTTTATTTTTGCTTCTCCCATGTCATACAAGTTCCTCAAACTATAGCTATGAGTCTCTATTTCTGCATCCCTATGGTATACTACATGCCTTAATTAGTCCATCCTACCAACTGCAAGCTGAGAGGAAAACTGCAGTGCCTGACTATGCCCATGATGCCTGACACTTCTTTGTCATTTAAGGCTGTAGTGCAAGGTGGAAGAAGGGATGCGACAGCAGAGACTGAAGCAGTGCAAATATTAATAAGAATGAATGAAATTATACTCTATGCTTGACTGTATCTAATCTGAAATTGAATCTCAACCATAAAAGTACATTGAGTAAAATAAAAAGGCTCTTCAACCCCCTGTGTTAAGCAGAGTTTGTGTGTGTGTGTGTGTTTGTATGTTTATGTTTTGTTGTTGTTTTCTCTCTGCAGAATATGCAGTAAGGTTATCCAATAACAGCTGTCATTTTCTTTCTTGTTAGAAATGTCTTTGGTTGTATTCAGTTACATTTCCTTAAATGAACAGGAAAATGGTACGTCATGACAGCTCTTGTGTTAAGAAACAAAAAGTCCTTTCCTGTTTTCAAGTTACTTTAATTTCCTTCCAATTTTTCATAATGGGGGAACAACTATATTATGTAAATTATTCTCCCGTAGCAGTGCAATGAATATGTTGTGTCTGTCCAGATGCTCAGAAAATACAGACATTCTTCCCGATGCACCGCTCTGTCATTGCTAACATTAGCTTGGACTTTAGGTATCACTGCTGTTTTTCTGTAGCAATTTCTGTTACTTAGTTGCTTTTCTCCTCAGACATGATAAACTCAAAGTAAAATAATGGGAAACCATACCAGAGTGACAGTGTTCATCTTGGCGGACTTGACTGATGATCCGGAATTAAAAGTTGTGTTATTTACCTCCCTGCTTCTTACCTATTTGCTCAGCATCACAGGCAATCTGACAATCATCACCCTCGCCCTGATGGATGTTCACCTTAAGACTCCCATGTATTTTTTCCTTCTGAATTATTCTTGGTTAGAAATTTCCTATACTACCACATGCATCCCTAAGTTGCTCAGTACTATGGCAGCTGGGGACAAAACAATTTCCTGTGACGGTTTTGTTACTCAAGTGTTTTTTGCCTCTTTACTTGGCACATCTGAATTTTACGAGCTGGCAGCCATGTCCTATGACCGCTATGTGGCCATCTGCAAGCCCCTGCATTACACAACCATCACGAACCGCAAAATCCTCACACAGCTTGTCCTCAGTTGCTGGCTTGCTGGCTTTTTCATCTCTTTCCACCACTGCTCTTAGGCCTAAATCTTGAATTCTGTGCCTCCACGTTGTAGATCATTTCTACTGTGACACCACTCCCCTCCTGCAGATCTCCTGTGCAGACACTCACCTGCTGGAGATGATGGGTTCGTCTCAGCTTTAGTGACGCTCTTGGTCACAATCGTAATGGTGATCATATCCTACGCATTTATTGCCCTAACAATTTTCAAAATCCCTTCAACGAGTCAGAGGAAAAAGGCGTTTTCCACATGTTCTTCTCACGTGATCGTCATATCCCTTTCCTATGGCAGCTGCATCTTCATGTATGTGAAACCGTCAGTCAAACAAAGAATATCTATTTCCAAAGGAATTGCAGTTCTCAATACCTCCGTGGGTCCACTGTTGAACCCTTTTATCTACACCTTGCGGAATCAACAAGTGAAAAGAGCCTTTGTTAATATGACACATAGTGTAGTCAGTTTCTCAAATAAATGAACATTCTATTTCACCGTATAATGGAAATGAAAGAAGTTTCCATAATTTTAACAGGTTTCATGAGATATTTTCCTCCATTTCTTTTTTCTTTCAATGCTTTGATGGTTTGCTATTCATCTTTAGATAATTTTGAACTATTTTTTCACAAGAACATTTGCTCTAGTGAAGATAATATTTTTAATCATCATTAAATGGTTTTCCCCTCATCGTCTTCTTTTTCCTGTAGTCGTTTTAAAACCTTTAGGCTGTTGTCAGCTTGTGTCCTTTGTCATTTAAAAGTTCCGGTTATTCGTGATTGTGAAATGAATTTATCTGAAATTGCATTTTTTGTATCATAGAAAGTTATTATACCACCTTGTATTTGTGACATGTGACACACTTAAAGCTAATGTTCATTTATATGTTGGTTATGTTGCTCATTTCTGTGGTGGTGATCTGTGCCTCGTGTGCTCTGTGGACTGTTTGTATCGCTGAAAGCATCAAACGTTTCACCATCACTGGCCTATTTATTTGTGTTTATTGTATTTAAACAAAAGATAATAAAATATAACAAAATTTAGCCACCACTTTTGCTGTTCATATTTAAAAATGTATATAAATAACAGGATTTTTTATTTGAAATTGGACTGCATGGAAATAGCAATTTGTTTCTATAGTGCACAAGTATGTTACAAAGAATTACAGTTAAAAGAAAATGTGTTCATCTTATTGGTTGACTGCAAATTAATAATAAAATGAAATAACTAATTAATATCTCAAATATCTAAGTTCCCTTTGTTAATATAGGGATACTCCCAAAACTAATTGGAAACAATATGTGAATGATTAGTAGGAAAAAATGCTGTCATTGTATTTATTCTTTCAAAAATCATTTATCTGGTGTTCACATGAGATCTCCATGTATATCATATATATCAAGATATGTGTATACATAAACATGTAGAAGCATATACATTTACAGTCAGAGCTCTTAGTGAAGCAGTAAAATGGAAAAATCAAATCCTTCCCTTTAGAAGATTCTCTAGAAGTAGAACCGTATTAAATTTCCTGTGTGATGAGAATATAAAAACTTAAATATAATAAAAACATTTTGATAATTACATATCCTATTTCATGAATGATTTCAATAAGGTGTATTATAACATGTTATTAGTTTTCCATTATTTTGGATCTGCAATTCTTTTTTTTTTTTTCCTGTACTGGGAATTGAACTCACGACCTTGCGCTTGCCAGGCAGGTGCTCTGCCACTGAGCTAAATCCCCAGCCCCTATGGATCTGCAATTCTTGATTGGAAGAAAATATCTTAAGAAAATTAGTACTTAATAGAAGAGAATAAAATAAACACAACAGAAAGAAGTCTCTACTATATATAGTAGAAAATTATACCTTTCTGTAGAATTGGGTTAAATATGATTTTAAGTAAAAAAGTTATTTAAACAATTGATTATATCTTTTCTTTCATTTCAATATATATCTGTATATATATCTATATATGTATGTTTTTGTGTTTTGATAAAGTGTATGTGGTAATGTTTAATGTTACTGGCGCCAAAAATGAAACCAACATATGTAGCATTCTGAGACAACGTCATAAATGTAGAGGCTCCCTATAGACTGATTAGTTTTGATTCTATTAGTCATGAGAATCAGTTTGCTTGAGACATACTGTGCTTGCTAAATCTCTTCATTTAACTCTCATGGAGTTATTCTGTATTAAATACTAATATGATTACCCTGGGCTTGTCAGATACCCAGTTCAAGTATTATTTTTCTTAAGAACATTGTTAGTCATTTCAAGGCAGTGAGTTCTGTCTCTTACTTCATTCAAACATTTATTAATTTTTAGCAATGCAATGGTATCTATTCTACAAAAGTGATTCTGACTTGCGTGTTGATTTAATAATACTAATGAGTTTTAATCATCCTTTGAAAATAAAAATGCAAATACACAACCCACATTCTGATTATGTTTACAGATGTGGTTTGTTAACTCATTAAATTGATTTTGCAGAACTGAAATAAAATATCTAGGATTAAAAAAACATGATTTGTTTTTAAAATAACAGTATCAGATGTTTATATTTTGTCTCAAGATACAGATCTCAATTTTTGGTGAATAAACATTAACAAAATTCTTTCTCCTTTAAGTAAAAATTTTTATTTTTAAATTACTTAATAGAAATATAACCCCCAAATTTTTGTTAAGTCAAGAATAAGTATGAATCATGTTAGTGCTAGCTTATAACTAGACTCTTTAATAGATATAGGTCATGTTTAAGTGAAACGACTTCTTGGCAAAAAGCTGAAGTTGTTTGTTGAACGATTTAAAATATAATTTCCATCTATGTTCATTAGGAAGATTGGTCTGTAGTTATCTTTTTGAGTTGAGTCTTTCTCTGGTTTTAGTATGAGTATACTTGCCTCCAATTGAACATCAACTGTTCCTTTCAAAAAAGCAATGAAATCTGTAGTACAACTATCTTAGCTATACTGTGTGAATATACATATATATATACATGCATATATCTATACATATATATATATATATATAGAGAGAGAGAGAGAGAGGGAGATTAAAAATACAGATTTACATATTCTCCCTTCTTTCTTTCTTTTTCCTTCATCCCAGTTGTTCTTTCCTTTTGAGACAGTTTCTTTCTCTTTCATTCTTTTATCTTAAAAATAAAACTTGCCTCCAGAAATGAGTTAGGAAGAATTGCTTCCTTTGCAATTTCATTGAAGAGTTTGAGGAGTGTTTGAATTAAAGTTTCTCTGAACTTCTTGTAGAAGTCAATTGTGAATCTGTCAGGACCTGGGCTTTTCTCTGTTGATAGGTTTTTAATCACATATTCAATTTCATTAATTAATATTGGGTTATTCAGAAATTCTATACCTTCTTGAATCAAATTTGGTAATTCATAAGTATCTAGAAATCTGTTCATTTCTTCTGTGTTTTCTGTCCTATGAGAGAAAAGATTTTTAAAGTAGGTATTAATGATCTTCTGAATTTCAATAGAATCCGTAGTTATTTCACCTCGTTCATTCCTTATTGCTTGAATTTTAGTTTTTTCATTCATTTTTTTTGACAAGGGTGGCTAGTGGCTTATCAATTTTATTTATTCTTTCAAATAACCAACTCTTTCATTCATTAATTCTCTGTAGTATTTTCTTCATCTCAATTGAGTTAATTACTACCCTGATTTTATAATCTTCTCCTTCTTTTGGGCTTGACTCTTTCCTCTTTTTTTTAAAAAAAACTTTGAGGTGCACCATTAAGCTATTTATTTGTTCTCATCTGTTTTCCTGATGTGTGAGTTCACTGCTATAAACTTCCCTTTGAGGACTGTTTTCAGTGCAGCCCACAGATTTTTGGTAAGTTATATTTACAATTTTATTTGGAGATATTGTTTACATTCTTCATTAATTTCATCTGTGACCCATTGGTTATTCACGAGGCTGTTATTTAATTGCCATGTGTTTATGGAGTTTTTGCAATTCTTTTTCTCATTAATTTCCAATTTCATCACATTATCACCAGACAATACGCATGGGATAATTGCAATTCTGTTGCATTTAGTTAATCACTTTCTATGGGCTAGTGTGTGGTCTATTTTAGAGAACATCCCATGTACAGCTGAGAAGAATGTGTATTCTGATATTGTGGGGTGGAACACTCTGTAAACATCTACTAAATCCATTTGCTCAGATGTTTGCTTCAGATCCTCAAAAATATTCAGTGAAATATTAGCAAACAGAATGCAGTAAATCACCAAGAAGACTATACATCATGATCAATCATATATAACATGGTCATACATCATGACCAGGGATGCAGGGATGGTTCAATATACTCAAATATATGTAGCACACCACATTAACAGAGCTAAAGACAAAAAAGTATGATCATCTCAACAGATGGAGAAAAAGCTTTTGACAAGGTCCAACACTCCTTCATGATTTAAAAAAACCTGCAAAAAATAGGAATAGATGGACTTTACCTCAATCTGATCAAAGGCATCTATGACAAACCAACAGTCAATATCACACTAAACAGACAAAAACTGAAAACTTTCACTTTAAGATCAGAAACAAGATAAGGATTTCCACTGTCACCACTCCTATACAACGGAGTTCTGGAAACATTAGTCTGAGAAATTAGACAAGAGAGAAAAATAGAAGGAATAAGGATAGGAAAGGAAGAAATGATATTATCATTATGAATAGATAACATGATACTGTACATAGAAGACCCCCAAAAGTCCACCAGAAGTCTCCTAGAATTAATAAACAGTAGTATAGAATTAATAAATTTATAAAATTAATAAATTCAGTAGTATAGCTGGATACAAAGTCAAAAATCAAATATTAATAGCATTCCTATACACAAATAACAAGCACACTGAGAGAGAAATTAGGGAAATCATACCTTTCACAGCAGCATCCAAACAAATTGAAATACTTAGGAATCAATCTAACAAAAGGAGTAAAAGATCTATACAGTGAAAACTACAGTAGTCTGAAAAAAGATTCAAGAGGATTTCAGAAAATGGAAAGATATTCCTTGCTCATGGATAGAAAGAACAAACATTGTGAAAATGCCCATATTCCCAAAATTGTTTTACAGATTCAATGCAATCCCAATTTAAATACTACTAATATACTTCACAGATCTAGAGAAAACATTCCTGAAATTTATCTGGAACCAGAAGAGAACTAGAATAGCAAAAGCAATCCTGGGCAACAAAGGCAAGGCAGGAGGCATCACAATCCCTGACTTTTAGATATACTATAAAGCTACTGTGATAAAATCAGTTTGGTACTGGCAAAACCAAAACAAAACAAAACAAAAAACACCAGACCTGAAGAACAATGGAACAGACTGGAAGATGCAGCCACGGCCACAAACACACTCAGCCAACTTTTCTTTGACAAAGGATCCAAACAAATTCACCAGAGGAAAGCTAGCCTCTCTATAAATGGAGCTGGAAAAACTCTCTCTCCAAATACTGAAGACTGAAATTAGATCCATGTCTATCACCATTAAAGTCAAATTGGATCAATGATCTAAATATTAATATTAAATTTACACCCAATTAAAGTTAAATTACACCTACTTAAAGTGAAAATGGATCAATGATCTAAAGATTACAAGAGAAACACTAAGTCTACTGGAAGAGAAAGTAGGTAGCAATCTTGAAGACATCAGGGTAGGCCAAGTGTTCCTGATCCAAAACCAAACTGCAGGGGAAATACTTGAAAGAATCAACAACTGGGATCTCATCATATTGAAAAGTTTTTGCACATCTAAATAAATCAGCAACAGAGTAAAAAGCAAACCCACAAATTTGGAAAAGAATTTAGTCCTCTGTCCCTCAGACAAAGGACTTTTATCTAGAAGATATAAAGAATTAATAGAATCAGGCCCTCCAATTTCAAAGACCCAATCCAAAAATGGGCATCTGAGATGAAGACAGACTTCTTAGATAAAGAAATACAAATGGCAAATAAATACATGAAAAAATGTTCACCATCATTAGCCATTGAAGAAATGCAAATTAACACAACACAGAGATTCCATATCACTCCAGAAAGAATGGCTATCATCAAGAAATCAACCAATAACAGAAGCTGGTGGGGTTGTGGGGGAAAAGGAACTCTTGTCTTTTCTGGCACTTATATCACTGATGCTGACCTCACTAAGTTAAATTGGAATTATGCTGTGTACTTTCATTTTTTTCAAGTTTAAGAAAAATTGGTATTAATTCTTCATTATTGGTGGGAGTGCAGAGTGCTGCAACCACTGCTGAGATCAGTCTGTAGAATTCTCAGTAAATTAGGATTAGAGGTCCCATTCAATCCAACTATTTCCTTTTTGGGTATTGTTCTAGAGGAACTAATAACATCATACCACAGCAATATGTGTGCACCCATGTTTATAGCAGGGCAATTTGTAATAGCTAAATTGTGGAAACAACATAATGCCCATCAGCTGAGGAATGGATAAAAAGATGTGGTATTTTTATATAATGGAATATTACTCAGTTATAAAGAAAGATAAACTCAAGGCTTTTATAAGCAAATGGATGCATCTAGAGACCACACTCATAAGTGAAATAAATCAGCCTTACATGTGCAGACATCATATTGTCTCCCTTATGTTAGAATCTGAAGGAGTAAATAAAATCTAAACCGTAAAATAGATACTGTGAAATGGAATTAAACTTCTCAAAAGCAAGGAATGTCAGGGATGAGAGAAAAGAGAAACGAAGGAAAGAAAAGAAAATATGAATATATATATATATATTTATATATACACACAGACATGACAGCTAATTGTCTACTAATTTCTAATATGTTATTAAAAGGAACAGTTAATATTTATTTTATCCATCTTACTTGCCTATGTTTGTTTATCTTAGTAACCATTTGAAGATAGCGGTATATAAAACAACAATCGTTTTTAATTTGCTATGGCCTTGTCTGAAATTTTGTATTGTCTTTATGTTGTTTTTTTTAGTGTTTGTGTATTTGTTAATATGTTTTGGTTCTTCTATCTTTAAAACAGTTTGTTACTTTTTTTACCCTTTAAAAAAATAAAAATAAATAAAAAATAGTATTTCCCATATTTTAAAATACATTTCCTGTCATTATTCGTCTCTTTCTCAAACATACCAAATTCCCTGTATTCAGATAATGGAAAAGAATCTATATTTTTTTCTAAAGTTTCTCATGATTTGAAAACTGTAGCTCCAGATGTCCTCTTTTATTAACTGAGATTTTAAAAATATTCCCATCACAATATTAATTACTCAAAGGTGGATAGGATTTTCGACTGTTTTTAAACTATCTGAAATATTCTGGCACTTGTATCACTGATGCTGACCTCATTAAGTTAAATTGGAACTATGCTGTGCACTTTCATTTTTTTCAAGTTTAAGAAAAATTGGTATTAATTCTTCATTGAATATTTGTAGATTTCCACTGCAAAGCCATATTATCTTGTTTTGTTTTGTTTTTCAGTTGAAGGCTTTTATTTACTTCAGCCACTTTATTAAAAATTGGTTTGTTCAGTCTTTTTCTTTATTCTTGATTTAGTCTTTGTGGGTTATACATTTCTAGGAATTTATGCACTTCATCTTGTGCAAGTTTTTTGAAATGAAATTTTATTTCTGAGGAATTGTAATGACTTACTTTGATTTCTCATAATATTTCAGTGTTTTCTTCCTCTTCGTTAATAGAGTAGATGTGATTTTGTTGATTATATATTTTGAAAAATTAACACTCGGCTTTGTAAATATTTTAAACTAGGAAGGAAGAAACAAATCATTTTTTCACTTTAAATAGAAATCTTTATGAAAATATGGAAGTTCTTATTTATTAAAAACTATAAATATAAATACAAACCAGCTGGTTTTCCTAAGTAAACTTAGCTGATATCACATTTTATGTGGAAAAAATACTTACATAAAGTTCCCTAAAGAAAAAACTAAGAGGTACAAGTGGAAAATATAAAATCAAGCACTGAAACACACAGTAATATGTATGTAAAGAAAATATCAGGTGCATAGTTATAGGTGCATAATTATAGGTGCATTAATGATCTGATCAAGTCAAACAGTAAAATTCCAGATATACATCCAATTATATGTGGAATTATGCATATGACAATGGTAATAAATCATAGGGATAAAGTAGACATTTAAAATAAGTATTACTTAGAAATCAATTAATAATTCAGAGAAAAGTTCAAATTAAGATCATTTCTTACACCATATGTAAAATAAACTCTAAATGGTTTAGGAATATGAAGGTAAAATGAAACTGACAAACATTAAAAGAAAATATGGGTAAATATCTTCTCTAATTGGACACAGGGAATGGTTCTAAATATTGCCCAAAAAATAAAGTAAGACAAATAATCAAAGACTGACACTTCTGAGGACACAAAGTCCAGAAAACACGGAAAGAGCTTATTAACAAAATCTTAAATCACTTTCAAACTAAGAAAAAATATTTGTACTATGTGTAACTGATGAAAAGATAATATTACTTCATATGATGAAATTTAAAATGTGGGAATACATAGGGGAAAATCCTAAAACTTGTATAAGTAATAGGTATAGACAATTCATAAATGTGTAAATATATGCTCTAAGCTTTTCAGTTCATGACATGATATTCAACTCCCCACATAGAGAAATGAAAATAAAAGGGATTCATAGATATCACAACTTAGAGGAGACAGCCAACATCATAATTATAAAACTCACTCTTGTTTTAGAGGCTGTTGACAAACAGAAAGGATAATACACTGTTGGTTGGAATTCACAGAATACACATACAGAACAATTTAGCAATAGCTAACAAAATATGTATGGGGTTTACTTTTGATTCAGTAATTTCAGCATTAGGAATTTGCCCTATGTGGTACCTTTAATGTTATGGAATTTATGGTTTATAAAAATATGTTATTATGGGCCAGAGATATAGCTCAGCAGCATAAGCTTGCGGTCATGAGTTCAATTCCTGGTATCAAAAAAAAAATGTTATCAAAATACATATGGATAATTTTATTCATTGGTAAACCTGTTTAATTTTCTAAGTTGGAAATAGTCTATTAATGGATATGTTAAAGAATTATTAAACCTTTGTGCCAGAATCACAATATTTTAGAAATTTCTAAAATGATGATCACGAAGGGAAAGTGGAGAGGAACCTGGTGTATGTCCTCTAGGGCTTTCAGACAACATAGAATTGTTCTTTTGGTTACATATATGTGAATCTATGAAAAAGGTGCTATTGTAGACATGAAGAAAATGGGAGTTGTTCAAAAGGGAATGCCACACAAATGTTACCATGGCAAGACTGGGCGAGTATTCAGTCTCACCCTGTCTGCTGTTGGCATTGTTGCCAGTGAGAAAGTTAAAGGCAAGATATTTGCCAAGAGAATCAGTATGCATATTGAGCATGTTAAGCACTCTGAAAGCTGAGATAACCTCCTGAAACATGTCAAGAAAAATGATCCAGAAAAGAAGGAAACCAAAGAGAAATGTATCTATGTTCAACCAAAGCACCAGCCTGCACCTGTGGAGAAGCACACTTTGTGAGAACCAAGGAGAACAAACTTGAGTTGCTAGAACCGGTTCCCTATAAATCCATTATATAAACAGGGCATGCAGCTCCACCACTCAGCACCTAATTACTAGCTAGGTGTTCTGGGTCCTGATTAAAAAGTTTAAGGAAAGCACCCCAAACCATAACCATAGTTTTCTTTTGAACAGGTGTATGGTGCTCTTTCCTCAGAGAAGCCAATACTAGGAGCAGATTCTCAGTGCTCCTACTTGGCTGTATCAGTGTTTCCCCTTCGGTGTTTTTCTTGCAGAAAGATGTGAGATATTTTGCAGGTGTACACACAAATGTCCGTACACTTATAAAATATTTATACTGACTTAAAGCTCCTACAAAGAAACCATGAGAAAAGATGTATCAATAAAGGAAAAGGTGTATCAATAAAGGAAAGCTGGTGTACAGCTTTTCAGTTAAATAAATAAATCATTTAAAATAAAACAGGAAGTAAAAACAGTGAACAAATAAACTAAAGCACATGCTCACAAATCAAGACTATGCAGCTTTAAACAAATTTGTAATTTCCACGAATTGATGTGCTGAGTTTGAAAGGATATATTGTTAAGTGAATAAACAGAAAGGAAACAAGGTACATTTAGCTGGAGGTCAGCTGGCCTTTAGCAGGGTTTTTCTACCTTATACTCTTCCTTGCGATATTAAAATATTTGATATTAAAATATTCTTCCTGCTCTCTCTTTCTAACTCTGAAACTACGTATCTGTGTTTATAAAAGGCCGGTTTGTGGTAGACAACCCAGTATTATAGAATTCTCTACCGAATTCTCTGAAACCATACTTTTTTAATTAATTAGGCTTGCTGGTACCTTTTATATATACATAATGATCACGCCATAGGGAAATTGTACCTCTACATAATATATCTTGATTCCTTTTCTCCATTCCCCTCCTCTGCCTTCAACCCCTCTTCCTCTTCCTGTTTACTAAAGCCTTGTTTACATTTTTTCCTTTTTCTATTCCTTATTTTTCCTTTCTTCCTTTGCCCTTACCTGTTCCTTATTCCCCTTACCAATTGAACATTTTCTTCCTATTTTACAATATCTATAATACATTTAGGTCCTTATTTATACTTTCAGTTTTTACATCAGAGAAACTGCGCAGTATTTACACATGTGTCTCATTTACTTCAGTTAAGAGTATGATTTCCAGGTGTATCCATTCACCTAGACATGTCTCAAATATATCTCTCTTTATGACTATTGCTCAATTATATAAAAGAAGCACATTTTTTTAATCTATTCATTAGTTGATGCACGTTTGGGCTGTTTCCAACATTTAACTATTCCAAACTGTCCCGCTATAAACATGAGTATGTATCTATCACTGTTGCATGATGTTATTTATTCTTTAGAGATTGTGTGTGTGTCTCCATAGAAAACACTTCTGGAACATAAAATGTAAAATCCCTAGAAATGATGTTGCTGGGTCTGATTTACCCTGAGAATTCTTTGTTTATGTTAGATCTTTTCCCATAAGTCACAGAGGGCATATGTTCCTGCACACTGTAAGAATTAGTTGTCATATCGCACTCTGAGTCCCACTTAGCAAGGTTTACATTGCCTTAGACAAATGAATTGTAGCATATTGTAGAAAGAGGGTGAATTGATAAACTTTTCTAATAGTATCCAATAAATCAGTCAAAATAAATTTATGTGCAACAATTAAGTCAGTCAAGTGTTTCAGTAAGAAGAATGGGCAGGACTACTCTCTGTTCACCAGGATGGTCATTCAGGTATTGAAGTTCAGAAAGTTTGCCCATGTCTGTGTATGAAATTTGTTAAAGAAATCTGTTAAACTAGGAAATATTATAGTTTTTACTACTTTTTCCATTTTATATGTAGGTGATGCTGAGTGATTACCTAACAGATATGATAGTAATTTAAGGCTCAAATCTATCATAATTTTTATGTGATATAATATAAAATAAAATTAAATACAATTGTTTTAATTTCCCTGTATTCAAACATTCTCATACTGTGATTTGCGTTGCTTTCTCTTACAGTGCCTGTGGTAGGAACAGATGATATAGGTGATTGTTAACGCAGAACAAATCAGCAGTTGACACAAGGGACTTCTTGCTTTAACATTATTTAATTAAGTATTTTTATTAGTTTTGCAATGGCTTCAGTAAAGCAGAATATTTTATTTTTATTTGTTTTTGTTTCACAATCATCTGATTGTGCTAAGACACCAGGACTTTCAGTGCTGTTCTTTCCAATAGTTTAAGGTTTTATGTCTTCTCTCATGTGTTTAGCACCCATCTAAAAGACAAAATACTCAGCTGTCTCATTCTATAACTGCCTACGGGTAGCACTGGAGAGAACATTCATTTTCTCATTACATTGGCACCTTGTCAAGAACTACATATAGAATAATGGAATAAATTCTGTGCCCAAAAGCATTGAAATTATCAAGCTCATGAACTGAGGTACTACTGTTCTCTGGGACTTTGATGTATTTCTTTTTTTATTTTAAAAATAAAAGGACGAAAACATTAACAGACAGACAACATTTTACAAAATAGCAAAAAACAGTACAGACAATACAAAATTACAAAGAAAGTGGTAGGAAATTAACAATACTTGTATTACATATTGATATCTTCAAAGTGGTTTCTTGGGAAAACAGATAGAGACATGCAATATTGATCAATCAAGGACTCATTAACAGTTTCTTTCAGCAAAGAAATAGAAGACAGTAGAACAACTATGTTAACCATCCTGTATATACATATATACAAAATTTCTCCTTCTTTCCCTTCTCTCTTCCAACATCCCAGTTGCCCATTATCCTTGAGTGATTTCCTATCATTGCACAATGTATATCATACCTCCTAGTTTAAATTAACTCTTTCAGGTTTTACACTAGTGAGGCAATGCGGTGCTTGCACATGCAGGTCTGCTTTATTTCACTTACGAGTATGGTCTCTAGTTGTGACCATTTACCTATAAGGGCCTCGTGTTTATCTTTATATCTGAGTAATATTCCATTATATAAAAGTACCACAATTTTCTCATCCAGTCCTCGGTGGATGAGCATTTGGGTTGCTTCCATAATTTAGCAATTACAAATTGTGCTGCTATAGACATACGTGCACATGTATCACTGTGATATGATGTTTCCAGATCTTCTGGGAAAAATACCCAGAAGGGGAATATCTGGGTTGAATGGGACCTCTCATCCTAGTTTTCTGAGGAATCTCCAAACTGGTTTCCACAGTGGTTTCACCAGTCTGCGTTCCACCACCATGGAGAAGGGTTCTTATTTCTCCACAGCCTTGCTAGCATGTTATTGGTTGATTGCTTAATGTTAGCCATTCTTACTGGAGTAAGGTAGAATCTCAATGTTGTTTTAATTTGCATTTCTCAAAAGACTAATGATGTTGAATATTTTTTTCATGTATTTATTTGCCATTTATATTTCCTTATCTGAGAAGTGTGTATTCATCTCAGTTGCCCATTTTTGGATTGGGTCTTTGAATTTGGAGGGCTGATGTTTTTTAATTCTTTATATGTCCTAGAGAGAAGTCCTTTGTTTGAGGGGCAGTGGGCTAAAATTTTTTTGCACTTCGTGGGCTTTCTTTTTACTTTATTAGTGATTTCATTAGATGTGCAAAAATTTTTCAATAAAATGAGATCCCAGTTGTTGATTCTTTGACATATTTCCTGTGCAGTTTGGTTTTTGTTCATGAACTCTCTGCCTATCCCAATGTCATCAAGATTTTGACCTACTTTCTCTTCCA
>NW_004955458.1:2588186-2589283 GCF_000276665.1 Chinchilla lanigera | reverse complement strand
CAGGATAGTTAATGTACTTGATCTACTGTCTTGTATTTCCTTGCTGAAAGAAACTGTTAATGAGTCCTTGATTGATCAATATTACATGTCTCTATCTGTTTCCATAAGAAACCACGTTGAAAATATTAATATGTCTTAACAACAAGCATTTTTAATTTCCTACCACTTTGTTTGTAACTCTGTATTGTCTGTACTGTTCTTTTGCTATTTTGTAAAATGTTGTCTGTGTATTAATGCTTTTCTCGTTTTATTTTTAAATTAAAAAATAAGAGAAAATAGAGGGTAAAGAGAATAAAAGAGATGTTATATTATAACAGACACTACAAAGTATGTCAGCTTATTGTATTGTTATTTACTTCTTTAAGCTATTATAGTAAAATACTTTTGTTATTATTAACCAAAACAGTCATTTATTTTCTACTGATTTTTCAATTCATAATTAAAAATGTATGGTTTCATAAAACTATACATAGTTCTAAAGAACACAACATTGTCACTTTCAGATTACAAAAACGGTGAAGTCAGTGACCTCAACACTGCAGGTAATTGCAAGATGGATATCAGAGGAATGTAGAACATTTAGTTCCTTTATTCCATTATTGATCTTCATGATTATGTTCCTTCTTATTAATAACAAGTTTCATTTATTTTTATAAGACAGTGCCTTATGAAGAAAGTTCTTGAAGGCTTGTTGTACTTGCTGGTTCCTCAACGTGTAAATGAAAGGATTTAACATGGGGGCAAGTGAAGTATTGAGAACAGCTACTCCTTTGGTCAATGATGCTCTTTCATTTGCAGAAGGCTTGACATAAATAAATATGCAGCATCCATAAGAAATGGATATAACGATCATGTGAGAGGAACAGGTGGAGAAAGCCTTTTTCCTCTGAGTGGCAGAAGGGATTCTCACAATGGTACTCAGGATGCATATGTAGGAAAGAATCACCAATGTCAATGTGAAGAGCAGAGTGACAAAGGCAAAGTAAAAGCCAATCATCTCCAAAAGCCATGTGTCTGAGCATGAGAGCTGTAAGATGGGGAAGTAGTCACAAGAGAAGTGGTCAATGACATTGGAAGCACAGAAATCCAACTTGAGG
>NW_004955458.1:2522353-2586681 GCF_000276665.1 Chinchilla lanigera | reverse complement strand
TTTGTTCTTAAAAACAACATTTATTTTCCTTAGGAATAGACACATTTTTGTCATTAATATATCAGAAAAGCTGTTAGTGTCATTTGAACAATGTTTGAAGTATATTAAAATGTAAAACTAATCATAATAGGTATTAAAATGAGTGTTAACACTGATGTCAACTCTTTGCAATTTTTTTCTAATAAACTTGTAAAGCAGATAAGAATACATTTATTAACTAATGTGGAGCATACTTTGTGATACGGCCCTATGTACCAGTCCAAAATGCAGTCCCCAATTTTTCTTGATTTCACTAAAATATAAAATTTAATATATTTATAAATTTTCGGAAATTTTTGTCATACTTTATTCTTACATCTATCTATTATTATATAAAATCCTCTCGTAGGGAGAGTACAGGTTGAATTACATAAAAGATTTGTACAAAACTTTGTTACAAGTAAAGTTAAATCACTGTTTTATATTTTGTTTTCTATATGAACAAAATCACTGCTCTGACATGAACTCCAAACCTCTTATGGTAACACTGAGATTTCTTTAAAAAATTTTATTAGTGCATGTTTGTTGTACATAATGTTCACATTCCTTGTGTGGAGCTTGTGTATGTATATTACACATCTAACTTTGTTTTTCATCACTTTTCCCTACCCATTTTTTCCCTTTCGTCCCATTTGAGTCTCTTCCTTTATGAAAAAGATCTGGGAGTTCTTTCCATAAATTTCCAAGGAATATTATATTAAAATACTGGAATGGAAAACATTTTGGAGTTCTCTAGATAAGATAAAGATGGAACACTACAAAAAAATAACAGCTTTACCGCTCGTCATTGTATTAATCCCTAAGAAACTAAATTAAAGAAAGGAAGGATGAAAGCAGAAATAAATTCCAGAGACATAATGAGATCATGACGTATCTTTCTGGAATGCCAAGCTGTAGAGTGAGACAAAAGCAAACATGTACCTTACAATCGGCTGATGAAACCAACTTGATTTTCCTTTGGCTGTAGTTAATTTTCTCAATTTATAGTTAGACTCTGTGTATACTCAAGAGATACTTTATTCTGAATTCTTTAGGGATTCATTAAATCCGGGACTGAACTAGTACTCCGCTGTGGACCGTTCTTTGAAGTTATTACCCATATTTTATTCATATATACATCTCTTCCAATGCAGAGTGAAATCAATGACTGAAATGTTAGCATCTTTAAATTCAAAAGATTAGTTGAAACTTTACTTTTTAGTTTTTAATTTTTAAAATCAACATATGGTTAATTAAGTGAGAGTCAAGGGTCAGAGTAATATCTAGTGCCTTATAGAATCGTTATGATATTTATATATTAGCTTCTAGTTTCACTCAAATTACTCAAAATAAATCTTCAAATTACTCAGTACAAAATATTGCTGGTATGGTCTGTCAGATTTTTTTGTGTGTATTCATTCACGAACAATCACATTTACACAGTTAGTGAATTTTTTTTCTTTTTTTTATCATTTTTAAAATTAATAAAGCCTATTGGTACACTTTAGGTAGGTATGCAAAGTAATGCATTCTTCAAAGGGAATTTGTATCTGTACATGATATAACTTGATTTCTCCCCATTCCCCTCCCCTCCCTTTGCCCCTCTGCCCTTCCTTATTTAGAAAAGCTTTGTTTCCATTTTTTTTTAAGAAGAAAAGAGAATTTTCCTTTATACATGAATGCAATTTTAGAACAAAATACTCTGAATTTCTGACTTTCTTATTTTGTTTTGTTTTTGTTTTTATTGTGGTTTTTTGGTTAATAAGGCATATTGGTATCACTCTGAGTCAAATTTTCTACACAAAACTCATGTTTGTATAACAATTACATAAGATACAAGAAACCACATACATAAATTAAAAATTTCATTGCTGATTAAGATTCGGGAATTATATTTCTATCACTAACTGACAATAAAGTATATTATTATGCACTTATTTGCATATACACAGCTATGGGTATAACATCTGTGAGACAGGTGTCTAGTTTCAGTCTTCTGAAGCCATTGTTTAGAGAAACTATATTTTCTCCAACGTGTGTTTTTTACATGTGTTTTTTCTTATAATCAGATGTCTGTAGCTTTGAAGATTTCTTTTTGTGCAGTCCATTGTATTCCATTGATCTACCTGTGTGCTGTTATTTTTTTCTGATATTTTTAAAAGCTGATTTCATGGATGCATTTTAAATATACATAATGATCACATTCACCATAGAGAATTTGCCCGTGTACATGATATAACTTGTTTCTTTTCCCCCCATTTCCCTACCCTCCCTTCAATACCTGCTTCCTTCCCCATTTACAAAAGCTTGGTTTTCACTTTTTCCTTCTTTTCTCTTTTATGTTCTACTTTTCCATTCTTTTCTTTCCCACTATGTGCTCTTTTCCTAGCACCATTCTGTCTTTCTTACCATGTTTGAAATAGAGTTCTCATGCTGCTCTTTTTTGCTGAGTATTCTGAGCCATTTGTACTTTCATGTAAATGATGGAAATTGATTTTTATACCATTTTGAAGATAAGCCACTGGTATCTTGATGGGAATTGCATTGAAACTGTAGGTTGCTTTTGTGAATGTGATTATTTTCACAATATTAATCCTCCCAATCCATGAACATAAGAAGTCAGTGTTTTATAATTTTCATGTGTTGAGCCTTTCCATTCTTGATTAGGCTTAAAGCTATTATGAACATAATGATTTTCCTGATTTATTTTCTAGTGTATTCACTGTGTGTATAGAAGTCCTACTTGTTTATATACACAGTTATTTGTATCCTGCCACTGTACTGAATTCATTTATTAGATCTAAAAGCCTTGTGGTGAAGGTTTCAGGTCTCTTAACTAAAAGATGATCTCCAAGGATAATTTGGTTCCCTCCTTACCCGTTTGTATCCCTTTTATTTATTATGCCTGATAGGCCTGGCCAAATTTCAAGTACATTGTTGAAAAGTAGTGGTGAGAGTGGACTCACTTGTCCTACCCTGAAAGGACATGCCTTAGTTCCTCCAATTCTGTGTCATGTGGTTATGATTTTCTGTATCATGTGGCTATACAGATTTTGTACTAAGTCAGATCTACTGACATCTATTTGGCAAGGGATTTTATCATGAAGAGATGTTGAATTTTGTCACAGGCTTCTTCTGCACATACTGAGATAATTATATACTTTTTTCTTTTTAACCTTTTCCCGTTTTTCCCCCTTCCTCAGAACTCCTACCTCATTTTTAAGAGTCAGTCTTCTAATCTATAATATTTACTGTATTCATTTACTTATTTATACTTTGATTTCATCATACAAGAAAAACATGAAATTTACCTTTCTAAATCTTCTTTTCATTCACCATGTTTTCAAGTTCACCAATTTTCCTGCAAATGGCATGATGTGATTCTTCTTTACATCAGAATAATATTCCATTCTGCATATATCCACTATATTTTCACCTGCTGTACTGGCACAAAGGCTGTTTCCAGAGCTGTATTATTCTTAATTTTGCTCTTAGAAATGTGAGATTTCATGCATCACTACAGTATAATGTCTTAATTCTTTTGGAAATGTGTTTAGCAGAGAAATAAGGGGGTCAAATGAAATTTCTAGCTTTAGTTTTCTAAGGAAATTCCATGCTTTCCATAGTTGTTGAATTAGTTTACATTCTCACCATTGATGCAAAAGACTTCATTTTCTTCACATCCTCACCAACATTTTCTTTGTATTATTGGTGATATCTAACCTGATTTAAGATGGGAATTTAGAGAAGTTTTGGTTTGCACTTTTTATTGGCTCAAGATGTTGACTAGTTTTACTTATACATACTGGTCATTGGTGCTTCTTTTGAGAAGTATCTATTCAGTTCACGTATGAATTCTACGATTGGCAAATTGGTTTTTTTGTAGAGTCCTGATCTGCTTTCAATGTTTGTTTGTAGTTTTCCCTTGTTGCTCTTGTTAGCATTTTTCTAAGGCAAATTTATATAGTAATCTTTCCACATATAATGTGATATCAACTAACTTTACTTAGGAAAAACAGCTGGGTTGTATTTATATTTACAGTTTTTAGTAAGTAAGAACTTTCATATTTTTATAAAGAAGTCTAAAGAGAAGGAAGGTTTTGTTTCTTCCTCTCAATTTTAAAGTGTATGAAATATTTCCAAAAGCAAGTGTTAACATTTAAAAATATATAATCAATAAAATCATAACTAACCTATCAACAAATAAGAAGGAAGACTGAAATATTATCAGAAATCAAAATGAATCTCTACAAATTCTCAGAAAAAAATTACATTTCAAAATATTTGAACCAGATGAAATGCTAAAAAACATATAAGGCACCAAGATTAATTCAAGAATAACAGAAAGACTGAATGGACCAATTATCTTTATTTATTTATTTATTTATTTTTTATTTTAAAAATGGAGGAAAACGTTAAAGGACAGACAACCTTTTACAAAATAGTAAAAGAACAGTACAGACAATACAGAGTTACAAACAATGTGGTAGGAAATTAACAATGCTTGTTGTATTACATATTGATATCTTCAAAGTGGTTTCTCATGAAAACAGAGACATGCAATATTGAACAATCAAGGACTCATTGACAGTTTCTTTCAGCAAAGAAATAGAAGACAGTAGATCAACTATGTTAACTATCCTATGTATATATATATACATACAAAATTTCTCCTTCTTTCCGTTCTCTTTTCCCCCATCCCAGTTGCCCTTTACCTTTGAGTGTTTACCTATCATTTCACAATTGTTGACAAACTTCTTAGAGACAGCGGCTCTCTGAGGCTGTGGCACAATCCACACTTAGTTTTTGGCTTACTTGAGCTGTTGCAATTCCTCCCATCTTTAAATTATGAAATTTCTATAAGAAGCAAATTGTTCACATTCTTCTTTTTCCTCCAAATGTGCTCTGAGAACAGCCCTTCTTTATGGTGCTATTAATGTGAGAGTCACACAACCCACCTAACTTTTTTTTCATTGCAGCTAGTATTGATTGATGGAAAACTCAGGTATGACCATGCTGGTGCTGGGAAATTATTAGTTTCTCCCATAGAACAACCAGTCCTCCTAACAGATATATTCTATGTCTATGAGTCCAAAGACTGTAATTTTCAATAGTGTGACAATTTTGCATCTTCAAAGTACTTCAAAGATTTTAAATGAAGTTGCATTTTAGGTGTAAAGAGTATAAATCATATTTCATAAGAAACAACTGGCAACCAGATCTATAACCATCAATCAGGTTCTACACAGTAATTTCTAACTTGTATATCACTTTCCTAACAACTAGAGAAATGTTTAACAGCATCATACTAAGATAAGAAAGAGGTAGAGAATGGGAAGCCTATATTTTAATATTAAAATATTTACATGAGCATTTATTTTAACAAAAACATATTTATCTATTCGTTACAGGTGGTAGAAGCATGTGAAGAGAGTCCTAATTTTTAAAAGACAAATATAAAGATAACAAGAATACATTGTTGTACATCCACTGTGGAAATTAGTGTCGAGGTTCCTGAAAAAATTAGGATTACAGATTCCATTCCACCCAGCTATCTCCCTTCTGAGTATTTGCCCTGGGGAATTAAAAGCATCATACCACAGTGATATATGTACACCTATGTTTATAGCGGCACAATTTGGAATAGCTAAATCTTGGAAACAGCCCAAATGTCCATCAGCTGAGGAATGGATACAAAAAGATGTGATAATTTTATGCCATAGAGTACTACTCAGCTATAAAGAAGGACAAACTTGAGGCTTTCATAGGTAAATGCATACAACTAGAGCCCATACATATAAGTGAAATAAATGAGACTCGCATGTGTAAACATCATATTGCCTCCCTAGTGTAAGAAACTGAAAGATTGAAAAAGATCCAACATGTACAAGAGATATTATGAAAGAGAAAGAAATTGTTCAAAAGAAAAGAGAAACTGTGATGGGGTAAAGGAGAAAAAAATCAGATGTGTGTGTATATATAAATATATAAATATATATATATATATATATATACACACACACACACACACATAAGATATCTAAGATATCTAAGTTGTATACACAAGATAGCTAAGTTGTATAATTATACAACTAATTTTCATTAGTTCTCTAAAAATGGTTTGTGCATATACTGTTTGATCAATTTTAACCTATATCTTGTAATCAGAGCAACTACTACAAAGATAGCAATATGCAATATATTAATCATTGTCAATTTCCTACTATCTTGTTTTGTAAAGCTCTATCATTGTTTTCATTGTTTCTCTGTCTTTAAAATAAAAAGAATACATTTGTTAGTCTTATTAATTGATGCTCATTTTTAAAAAACTCTAATGCATCACTTTGTTGGGATTACATCAAAACTACAAGATAAAACTAAAGGAGTAATTCTGCTTATAATCATGGGCTAGTGGGAATAAAAACTGAGGTATCTTAATGACCATGTAATATAATAAAGAAAGGAAAGGTGATCATGCACACCCTGCTCTGGAATGATCTGCATTAAAAGCTAAATATCTTCAGATATAAGCCGGAAGGGACTTGTTGTTCCTTCAAATTTTGTGTCATATCACCAGAAAAAAAGATATTTCATTTTAAATGTCTTCCTAGACTGTTTCCATATTGCTAACATAATTTGGAAGAAAACTGAATTAGCATAACTTTTGTAACACAATGTTTAATGTTCAACTTTATGTGTTAATATTATATTGAAAGCTTTCAGTGTTTGTCCATTTAGTATGATGTTGGCTGTGGGATTTTTGTGGATGGCTTTTATCAGGTTGAGGTAATGACCATTATTCCTACTTTTTGTAGGGTGTTTTTTTTTTTTTTTTTAAATCAGAAATGAGTGCTGGACTTTGTCAAAAAGTTTTCTGTGTTTAGTTAATGATTCAGTCCATACAAAAGGGTATCCTTTTTGACTTTGTCGAAAAGATTTCTGTGTTTAGTTAATGACTCAGTCCATATAAAAAGGGTAAATTGCAAACTGGAAATATAATATGATTTAGTTTTTACTTTATGGAAGAGTGGTGAGCTGTAGTTTTGCATTTTCTTTCACATTTATAAATTTTGACTTTTTAAAACCTGTGATAAATTGAACAGAATGTCACATCTTCTGAGAATACTCAGCAGCTTTTAAAGTTTTATTTTAAAATATCATGATGAAAAAATCCTGTAGTGCATAGAGTATGTAAAGATGTTTTATGTCATTGAAGGGGTTAATATAAATCAAGGAAGGAATATACACTTAAGGAAAAATTAGGGTGAAGTACCTTAGAATAGGAAGGGAGAAGGTTTAGCAGAGAGTGCAATATGGATTGCTCTTTATCTGAACCTCTGGTCACTTTTCCTCTTTAAAGCATGTGTACCAGTGTTATCTTCTCTCTCTCACATGTTAAGTACCAAATAGCGTGATATATTTATAGAAATAGACCAGAATTATTTTTATCAATTTCATTCACAAGGGGCATACCTAAAGTATAGGGAGGCTTACAGTTATTGTCTTATTTTCACTGTTTCTCTTAAATAGATAACCTTCAAATAAAAGTTTGTTGTTCTTTTTACTCCTGAATCGTCAAATTTATTTGTAGAAGTAGAGTTTTAAAAGTAGAGAATATTAGAGAATGTCCTTCTATTTAGATCTTGTACATATGTGATAAGACGTAGTCAGTTTCCTCATTAGCAGTGTGTTTTTCATTGTACTTTGAATCCAAGTCAGGAATATAACAATAACATTAACTATAAATTAATTATAATTCATTTTATGGTAAGTCTTCATTACTATGCCTAGTTTTCTTTTGCTCCTAGAGGATTTAAGCACAGAAAGTATTGCTTTAGAGGTTGTTCTCCCCCTAGGCAACTTTATTTTGGGGTGTCTTTCTCTTTAAACTGGCAAAACTGATCCAAATATCAGCATGTAATAAATACTATAGCACCACAAACCCAAGGAGATATTTTATTAAGTCAACTTTCACTATAGTACTTTATACTTCTATACTGAATATTATATCCCTTAAATTAAGAAATCAGTTACTATTAAAAATAAAACATCTGCTTATTGCAAATTTCAGATTTAAAAAGCAGTACATACTATATTTATTCAAGTGTATTTTGCTAGTTAACTCAGCAGATTATTAAATGCTTCTTTTGTTTCCTGCAGTTAAATATACAAGAACACGGAGCAAGTTCTAGATTAATTGTAGAGAAAATTGGTGTCAGAATAAAACTTAAAGTGCTTCTATTTGTATCCATTTTTGACTGGGGAAGAAGAGGATGATGTTTATTAGTATACCTTGCTCTTGTACTAGCTTTATTTTTGTAGGATATTATGCCCTCTGTATTCCACAGAGGCTAGAAAATTTTGTACATTGCTCTGATTTGCGAATCCTGTTTTTTGGTTACTACACATAAAATACGATGTTCATTGCTTTGAAAATTAAAAGGGAGTGACAGCAGGCCCTGGCTGGGGTTCACACAGTGGCCAGTGGGGAACAGAAACAGCAGACACCAGTGCAGGGACACACTCCAGCAGGCAGGACCAATGGTATGGAAAAGTCCAAAGAAACAGTTAAAATACAAGCCAGCAGTTTGTACGTTCAGTGACCAGCATTGTGCTCCAGCACACAAACACGCAGAACATAAGAGAAAGGGGGCGGCGGGGGGGGACTGCCGTTTTATATGAAAGAGCTCTGGGAGAACTCTGGCAACGGAAAAACATTCCCAGCCCAAAGGTCAGCCCCATGGCCAGCACAAAGCCCACTGCAAAGTTTGCTGGAGAACACTGATCATTTATGGGATCTGACTTGGACACTAGCTCAGAACTGTGGACATCAGAGAAATTTTACAACTTTTATTTTATTTTGATGTCAGATTTTTTTTTCCTTTGGTTTTGTGGTTATTTTTGTTTTGGTTTTTATTTCTGTTTTACTATTTGAGTTTCTTATACTTGTTTTTGTTTTCTTCTACTCATTTTCTTTCTCTCCTTAACTATTGCTCTTGATTTTATGAAATTTTCATATGCATGAACTTTGTCACTTCTCTTGCTGGTTCACCTCAATATGCCTTCACTCTCTCTTTAATTCTTTCTCTCTCTCATCCTGAAGTTTTCCAAAACTTGGCTGAACATCCCTTTCCTTTTAGCATTGCTTCTACTGTGTTTTACATCATTTATCTCTCTATCTTGTCTCCTATACCTCTTAAATCCCTCCCAATAACAGCTTAAAATCTCTCCACTAAAGGGAAAATCATTGCATACAAGTTCCTGGTTGCATTTTGCTATATAACCATAGAATTTGCTCCTATGGTTAAAGGTAAAAAGTTAACAGTTACCACAGTTTTTTAGTTGCTAGGCTGAACTTGATGCTATTGTTATTACTCAGTGTACTTTTTAGCCAGGATGTCATACAAGTTACAATCAGTTTTTCTTCCCTGTATGATGACAATGTTATTGCATGGGGTGATAGACATCACCATAGTGCAGTACCAAAGGAATGGTGCTATGACAAATAGATAGCAACTTCTCATCCTTAATAAATTAGAAAGGTAGTTTCTTGGGAAAGACACAAACATTAAGAACAACCTACATCTGGAAGACATCCATGAGGAACAAACATCTCCCAAGGAAGCCACGATACTGTGATAAAGCTATCTAGCATAAGAAATCAGCAAGCATCAACACAGAAAATTAAGTAAAAAATTGAAAATAGAAAATAAAAAACACAGAACAATATGGAACCCAAGTCCCACAGCCCACCCAGGAAAAGTCCAGAGCATAATAAGCATGAGGAAATTGGAGCCAGTGACTGGAATTTTCTGAAATAAAAACAGCAGAAGTGAAAAAGCAAATGGAAGAAACTAGAGAAAAAATATTCTGTTAGGTACAAGAAAAAAAGATGATCAAAATGAAAGACATGGGGCTGGGGATTTAGCTCAGTGGCAAAGCACCTGCCTGGCAAGAGCAAAGTCGTGTTTGGTTCCTGGTACCGGAGAAAAAAACAAAAAACAAACAAAAAAATCAAACAAACAAACAAACAAAAAAACAAAATGAAAGACATTAGAGCAGACACAGATAAAAAAAAAGAAGAGCTTGGAAAAATGATGGAAATCATTGGTCCCCAAAGTAGAAAGAAATGATATCCATGAAACAGGTTAAAATAGAAATCCAAGAGATTAATATCTGCATTGAAAATACACACAACAGATTGAAAAAAGGCAAGAATAGATATTAAATATAGAAGATAAGATTGCAGCTAGTGATCACAAAAATAAAGGTATCTTAAAAATAGCAAGAAGCCACGAAAAATCCATCCAGAAGTTGCAAGAAGAAGCAAAGAAAAACAATGGAAGATTTGATTGCAGTCAATGAGAAAACTACCAATAGCAAAAATACCATTAAAAAGTTCATTACAGAAATAATGACAGAAAACTTCCAAAATAAAGATGAAGATATGTTCATAGGGCTGTTTCCAAATCTTTACTATCAAATAATAGTAACAAGGCCACTCCAAATAAATGAGATAACATATAGGGAACACATTGGATTGCTAAAATGCAAAGCAACTCTTTACTGAAGTGGAGTGTAAATATTTTATTAAAATATTTTTAGTCATGCAAGAACATTAAATGTACAGTTTATGCAAGTTTTTCTGTGTATATTCAATTATTCTCTGTGTAGGTCATTAAAAAATTTCACTGAACATATTGCTGATATGTTGAACACTTCACATTTTTTTCTTTCAACCGTATGAATATACAGTTCTTTTCACATTTTTGTTTAATATATTAAAGAACATGGTAATTATTTAATTCAGTGGGTAAGCAATATGTTCCTTGGCTTCATAGTTACATGAAAGTATAGTTCTGGTTCTACACATGCAGTCTAGGCCCTGAGTCATGACATAGAGACCATCTATCAAACTGAATCAAACAATGACTGTGTAAAAGAATCCATTTAGTGTTGTTAGAATTTCTTTTGGCTATGTATCACAATTATTTGAGGAGACTTTCCTTCAAAAGAAATGAATAATTTATATTTATTAATTTCAATAACAATGCACATATTCCATCCTTAGCATTCATTTTGCTGTGTAATAAGAACAAAGCAAGGGAAACAGAGGCCAACGAATCAAATTTAATAATAATTTTTATTAATAATAAATTTTATGCATCAAAATGCAAATATCTGCAAAACTTTAGAGTCTCTTCAGAACTTCACACTTCCCATTCATTAACTAGCCATGTATAATTTAAATGAGGAACAAATTCAGTAATAGAAAATATTACATCAAGTACTATGAATTTCTCATGTCTGATGTAAATTTAATTTAGTATTATAGGAAGTATTTTGGCTTTCCTACTAGAGAGAAAAAGATGAAAGAAACAATTTGGTCATTTAACAGATTTGGAACTTTGAATGAAATCCTTCATTTCTTTAACTTCTGTTGCTCTATTTCTCTTCACATTCAAGGGAGGTTTTGAAAATTAAATTAAATTAAACTAGATAAATAGATGTGTTCCCCAATTTTGTGGCTTTTAGGCCCTAGGAAGAGAGTATGTATTTTTCTGCTAGTTAGTATTGTTTCTCAACTTTATTAGAGGCATTCTATATTCTATTTCCCAAAAGCTTTCATTCTTTATGTTTTATCTCATTAACCCCTAATATTACAGTGAGAGATATTCTATCCTTATCCTCAAATGAGACATGGAGGCTTAGGGAGATCAATCACTGTCCCTTCATTCATAAGCAAATAAGATGTACATAAAATTAACACACATCATGTATATAGCTTGCATTTGATTAAAAACAGTGACACGAATATAGGAATTTACTGCATTTAATTGTTGAAAATGATTAAACCAATGTAAAAACATTCTTACCATTTTATATATTTTGTAGTATATCAAATTTCACAATATAACAGCTCAGTTAAAAGTTCAGCTATTAAGTATAGACTCAACGCTGAAATCTAAGTGTTTCCACAACTGTGTGTCCATTTGCCTTTGAATTTCATATAATTTTACTAAAATTCTGGATGAGTGAAAAAATGAAAATATTACCCAATGCCCTATTTATAATTAAGGGAGACCAGAATTTCTAAAACTATTTTCTTTCTCTTCTACTGGACTTGTTTGTTTTTTGTTCACAAAGTTTTTATCCTAATTTTCCCATTTTATCCAGAGTGGGTTATTTCTTTGAATGTAGAGACTGAGGAAAGAGCAAAGGTAGTAAACAGAAAAAATGCCAAACTGTGTTTTAAGAAAATTTGGCATGGTTTGTGCACAGACTTTATGTAACTTAACCTACATAATCTTTTATTGATTGTCTGCCACTAGTTCAGTGGACTAATTGAGGGATTCAAGCTTGGCAGAAGAGGAATGTGCACAAATCACAAAGGAATATGAAACACAATACATGTTAGTATGGAAATTGGCAATGGACCCTTGGGAGACAGTATTTGAAGAGACAGAAAAATATAATATGAAACAAATAGCAACACTAAGTGTGAACTTCTCCCTCATTTGGTCTTTGCATTATTTTAGGAGCAGGCATACCAACCCAGTACAAAAAATTAATTTTTAATAAACATCTCTACCTTATAGTCCACAACATTTTTAAAATTGAGAACTCATTTCATTGTACTAAATATATTCAACATCTCCATTTTAAAAAATCTGCCCTCTCTGAAGAATTTTCACTACTCTGATATTGCTCACAATTTTTACCTTTTTTCTTGCTCTTTATTGCTTAACTAGAGAGGTAGGGTTTCCCTGCTTAATTGATTAATGCCATAATTTATATGCCACTATAATATCAGGAGTCATTACCATCCCAGAAAAGATGATAACCTCATGGTCACATGCAAAAAAGATTATGTAATGGTAATGTAGTTGGAATATAAAAATAAGTGGGGTTTTTAATCTGTTTATTTTTTGCAGTATGGAGAAAATAACATGTCAGACACACACTATACTACTGAGTTATGTCCCAGTCATTTATTAATTGTTATTTGTGAGGCAGGGTCATGATATGTTATCTAGACAGGCCTCAAATTTGTGATCCTTCACAACACCTACTTGCTGGAATAATAGGCACACACACACACTGTGGCTGGCTGTTTGAATTTTAAATCGGGCTAATATTGGCTACTATTGCTCAGTGACCTTAGACAAGCTATTTAACTTTCCTAAGCATCAATTTACCTGTTTATGAAACAAATCTAAATAATTTCCACTCTGTTATAGACATTAAACAAAGTATTATATAAAATGCACTTAGTGAAAAATTACCATGGAAAAATAATTGCCTTAAAAAAGCTATCCCTATATAGGAATTCTCCATCATATTGCAAAGTTGCATAATGGTAGCATGGCTATGTGATATTCATCATTTTATATATTTTCCAAAAACAAATATAGGTAAAAAGGAACATATAAAGCTGGCAAAACACATATTTATTGCTACTAGAAACATAGAGACTATTATGAACTTCAGATTACCTGTACATAGAAAAATAAATACCTATGGCCCTCAGATGAGAGTATAAAATTAAAGTTACTATAGATAGAATGCAAAATGGCTTGTTGTACATGTTGGTAATATTTTGTTGCATATTATAACTACAAAGAAATCTATTTAGCAACAGAGTACAACAAATGTATTTTTAAAGTGTTTATTCCTTCAAGTTTTTACATACAAAATAATTTATCAATAACCAGTGAAGTGATTTATGTTCTGTAGTCACTTTTTTATATTAAGAATTAAAAATAAATAGTTACAAGATAATTTCAGGTACTTTTAAAGGAGAGCACAACATGGTCACCTTCAGATTGAAAGAAAGCAGATGCTAATGACTTCATCATGTCCAAAAGTTATGTAGTGGATACATGACACTGGAAAAGAGTTAAAATCATTTTCCCTTATTGAGTCTTCACAGTAGATTTCATTTTTTTAAATAATGACTTTCATTTCTTTCTATAAAACACTAATTTTTGAGTCAAATTTTTGAAGGCTTGTTGTACTTGCTGGTTCCTCAACATGTAAATAAAAGGGTTTAACATGGGAGCAACTGAAGTATTGGGAACAGCTACTCCTTTGGTCAATGACGCTCTTTCATTTGCAGAGGGCGTGATGTACATGAATATTCAGCTTCGGTAAGAGATGGAGATGACAATCATGTGACAGGAACAGGTGGAGAAAGCCTTTTGCCGCTGAGTGGCCGAACGGATTCATAGAATGGAGCTCAGGATGCATATGTAGGAAAGAATCACCAATGCCAATGTGAAGAGCAGAGTGACAAAGGCAAAATAGAAACCAAATGTCTCTAAAAACAATGTGTCTGAGCATGAGAGCTGTAAGATGGGAAAGCAGTCACAAGAGAAGTGGTCAATGACATTGGAAGCACAGAAATCCAACTTGAGGATGAGCATGAGTGGTGGGAAAATGGTCAGAAACCAAGACAGATGAGAACTGAAGACCAGAAGGTGACAGATTTTCTTATTCATGATGGTGGTGCAGTGCAGAGGCTTGCAGATGGCCACGTAGCAATCATAGGACATAGCAGTTAGAAGATAAAATTCCAGACACACCCAGGGAGATGATGAAAAATAATTGAGCTAAACAGTTGTTATGGTCTCGACTTTAGTAATTATTGAATACAAAAATCTTGGGATGGAAACACTGGTGAGTGTGATTTCCAAGAAGGAGAAATTCCGGAGGAAGAAGTACATGGGAGTCTTTAACTGTGAATCTAACAAGGTGAGAATGATGATGGTCAGGTTTCCAGCGATACTTAATATATAAGCTATAAATAAAAAGATAAAAATGGCAGCCTGAAGTTTTGGGGTCTTCTGATATACCCAAGAGTAGAAACTTGGTAATCATTCTGTGGTTTCTCATATTGATTTTTTTTTCTTTCAACAGTATCTATCGCTGAAAAATGAAGCAAAATAAAAAGTGTGTATTGTGAAGGATTTGAAATTTCAAATATAGAAGAAATTATCTCCCATGAAAGGAAGCAATGGCTCTTATACACATTAGAATTTTCTGATATCTACTCCTTTATATCATAGAACAAAATGTTACATTCATTGGTCATGTTTAAACATCCATCATTGGTTATTTTTTGCAAAGAATCTCTTTATATAATCAATTTTTTGTATATGCAATATACCTTTGAATTATGGTTTTCCACAATAATAGTAAAATTTTGCTACAGCTTCCAAATTTATATATGTTAGAAGTGAGGCATATTTTTCTTTTAATTTGGTGTCACTTAAAATTTTATACTATTTTTAGTGGAAATTGATGACCTAATTACAATAACAGCTTAATAATACTGATGATAATTTTTATTCTTCCCATATATTATTTAAGCATGGTGGTGGAAATAAAGTGTGGTTGATAGCACAAAAATAAGAATGAAAAGGGTCTTGGTGGGAATCAAGAGTACACTTAATTTATTAATAAGAAAACAAAGGCCAGAGAAATTAATTAAAACTCACAAGCCAGAGCTTGGTAATATAGTTGTATTGCACAGTGCAGTATTTTTATGGCCATTGCTTAACAATTGACTACTTTAATATACTCAGTTTGTAATATTGTTCCTATCTTTTTCCAAGGACAATAAGCAAATCACAAGGCAAGTTTTGATGCAAAAATATACAGCAGTCTCCTTCCTGAAACTAGCTTCTAAGAATAAAAAAGTTTTTTTCATACAGTTTACTTTATAGACACCAGAGTTCTCAGCTGTGACGTTTGTGACTTCTATCTCTCCTGTTCTCTTTCCTTGTCATGAGAAAGCAGCATTATGTCTGTGGTATGAGATCGCAGGTTCTACAGCAAGAACTTGATGGTTTTGCAGGTGATGAGTAATAAACCTGATATTGCTCATTTACTCTTTTATTTTTCTTAATATCAGCAGTCCTTTTTTATAAGAGATACACTTATTTTCATGAACATATTAGAAAATGCCACTTGAAATGTAGAGTCTCAGTGTGGTTAGAAAAAAACTGAAAATATTAAAATTGATATTGCTAAATATGCTAACATGGTAATTGATGGATCTTTGCAAATTTTTTGATGAAATGAACTTTTGGATAACAGACAAAAACACATTTATTGACTAATATGAAGCATAATTTCTGATCTGTCTGATAATACCCAGGAAAAATAATCCCAAATTTTTCTTGATTTATTTAAAGTATTAATGTGTTTTGTATTCATAATATAATTTGGAGGTTTTATCATTTAGTTAAATGTTGCTTCAACCCATTACATTAAAAATTCTCACATAGAGAACATACTGGCTGGATTTCACATAAGATTTCTAGCAGTGTTGGTAAAAAATAAGAATAAAGCTCTCTTTTACTTATTTTATCATTCCACACAGAGACATTGCTCTGACATGAACTCCATGACTCGCTATTATAATCCTGAGAGTTTGTAAGGTAAATTTCCTGGGATTACTGCTTTAAGATTCTGAAATGTAAAATATTTAGAAATTGTCTAAATAAATAAAAACCAAATAGCGCATCAAAAAACACAAATGTACCTCCTCTTGTTATTCTATATGTCACAAAGAAACTATATTGAAGACAGAAAGGATGCAAGCGGAGCAACTTTACGAGAAGCAGAGACGCCACGCCATGCAGTGAAATAAAAGCAGAAGCGCACCAACCAGCGAGGACAAACAGCCTGACTCCCCTCTGGCTGCGCTTAATTTTCCTAGTTCAATGCACACTTGGACTCTGCATATACACAAGGGATCACTTTCTGTCAATTCCTTCGGGGTTGGTAAAATTCAGAATTGAGACATTACAGAATTGGACCCCTACTCGAGGGTGATTTTTCACTCTTGTATACATCTCAGCCTGCACAGAGTAGACTAAATGAGTAAAATATTTTAAATACTTTTTAATATATCAAAAGAGGAGTCTGGGCTTCAGTTTTCCCTGTTTATTTTTAAAATTAATGTATGTATATTGTTATAAGAGTGAAGTGTCACTGTACTACGTAGAGCCATACAGAATAGTGCTTGGGTTTCCAATCAAGCTTACATTCTCACTCTTATTTTCAAATTAAACGGTATGAAACATGTATAGTATATTCCATTAGCTATTTTTTCTATGCATTCACCACAAATACATTTATATACATACTGTCAGGAAGAATTCTTTTATTTATATAATTCTTTACACAATTTTACTAATGCAATTTTACTATAAGAAATATTCTGCAATTTTGCTAGTATTTTGTTTATAGTTAACAATATGGGTATCTTTCCTTATCAAAATTTATAAAAAGAACTCATCCTTTTGTAATCATTGCATAAAATACCATAGAAGACTGATATATATAATTTAAGAATTTTGTTTGGATGAAAGTTATGGAGTTATGTTATTCTAAATTCATATTGTTAGATACAATACTCCAATATATTCCTATGGATTCATTGGCATATTTACAATTATTAGCATAATATATGTGAAAACTAAATTTTGATAGATATTTTAGCATATTCCTCCCAAGACGAGAATAAATGATTTTCATTATATCCTAACCAATTCTGGACATTATAAATCAATGAAAGATTTTAAGGCAGAAAGAAATTATATTCCAATTCATTCAGTGATAAAGATAATATCATCAACCCCATGTTGCAGTGTTTGGATTCTGAGGCTAAATAAATACAATTTCTTTGTAAACTTGAGAAATTTTTTCACCTTTCTGAGTATTAGTGTGCCCATCTAAAATGGGAAGGCTGATAACTCTAAGTCATAGTAAAAATTAAATGTGATAATATATAAAAATCATTGAGTCCATTATCTCATTTATTATTAAGAAATACTCAACCATACTAGTCTTACATGCTGCAATGTGTTTTCAGGGCCTTTCTTACTTTTAATTTTTTAAATGATGGGATTCAACCCAAGAAGACTGATCAACCTTCTTTGACCTCTTGGTAGACTATTCTTCTCTGGACAACCTTTTTCTACATACCTCAAATTTGGAAAAATATTCATTTACACTTAATGGTTCTAGGTGTGTGCTTTCTACATTTGTATCTTTAATCCATCTAAACTTATTCTTTTCATTAAGTTTATTGGTACAATTTCAATATACATAATGATCATATTCATCATAGGGAGTTTGAAGTTACTCTTTTTCTTTGTATTATTGGAGATTAAACCCCAGAACCCTGCACATTCTAGGCAAGTGCACTACTGCTGAATCATTGCCCCTCTAGCCCCAAAACTTACTCTTGTAATAGATACTGGTCTTGTTTTTTCTGCATTTTGATATGGTAGCCAATATTCTTAGCACAATAAGGCTGGAAGCGATATGAGAGTCTGGATAGTGAGTTACCAAAACCACCAATTTCATGTTAGGCTTTGTTAGCGAAACTTGGAACCCAGCATTCTAATAAGATCCATGTGAAATCTTTCACTGGCTATGGAAATGAATATTTTGAATATTCAGGACAAAAACAGAGCTTCTTTTTTGCAAAGCTTTACAAAGCTTTTACTGTCCCCCTAACATTTCAGTATCACTTCATATCATCTACCCTCAATCTTCACTTTTTCCATTCCAAAATACCTGTAAATTTTATTATGTATTTATTTTAATAATTTTATGCTTTCTTTTCCACCTCAGTACATCCACACATTTAATTCAGCCTGTTAGAAGTGGTGAGGGTTATTTTGTGCCATCATTCACTGCTACTTATTCAACATTCTATTTCAATTCTTTCTCTTTAGGACAAACTTCTCTGACTCTTTGATTTTCTTAAATGCAAGTGTTTCTATATTGCCCCATGACTAGTATCTAATGCATTGGAGAGCACAGGTTACAGGACATTTCCACTAATGCAGACAATTTTTTGGGCAGTTGGGGAGAAAGAGAGATTTCTTCTTCATTTGCCCTTAGAAAATCAACTAAGTACATGCCTGAACTCAGGCCCTGTGTCACCATCCCTTTGATCTCGTGGAATTGTCACCATTTCTTGTATGTGGTAATCTTTATTCTTCCTCCCTACAGAATAATAATTATTTAGGGCTATTGGCTAAATAATATACTCATGATCATATTAGGTCTTATTGCCACCAAATATCTTGCATGGAGGTTTCAAAGATAAGTTCCTATCATCTTATCAATTCATTTTGCCCTCTTATAGCTTCCCCCAATCACCAATTAAACTTCTCTCCATCTTCTTCTTTGTCGGTACCTCCTCGGTTAACTTAACAACAATGATTTGGGTAGTGGTTTCTTAGGACTTGCAAAGTATAGGGAAAGACAGCAAAAGTAGGCACATGGGATTATGTTCTATTAAAAAGTTTGTACAGCCAATGGAGCAGTTAAAAGGGTAAATAGACAATGCATGGGTGAGGAGAAAATATTTCAAGTCTTATGTTGATAAAGCCTTAATATACAAAGCACATAAAGAACTGAAGCAATTCAAAGGCAAGAAAACAAATAATCAAATTGAAATATGACAAAAAACTTAAAAAAGCATTTCACAAAAAAATACCTGTGCAAATAGTCAATATTGCATCAAAAAATGTCCAGCGTCAAGGAAACACTAATTAAAACCACACTGACATGTGACCTCATACATCTGAAAATGCCTCTTGGTTATTTTTCTTTCATTTCTGAGACAAAATACCTGACACCCAGAAATTAGGAAGGACAGGTGTTTAACTTACAGTTTGTGGAGGTTTCAGTCCATTCTTGGCTGGCTCCAAAGCAGAGTGGCACACGGCAGAGGGCAACTGTTCATGGCAGTGGAAGACAGCAAAAGCAACAAGAGCAAAATGGAAGAGTGGCAAGCAGGCCTCTTTCCCTCCCTGTTATTGTATGCAAACTACCCACCCCAGGGGCAGGTGCAGCACTCACACCCATAATCCCAGCTTTGGACCTTGGATCAGTCATAAACTCTAGAAGCTGTAGTTCTAGACTCATGACTGCATGAGGCACTGGAGGGACATCCAGACACAAACCATCACACTCCACCCCTGCTCCCCAAAGACTCACGTACAACCCTTTATTCAAAAGACATTTTAGTCCATCTGTAAGAGTTGCCAAAGGCCTAACAGTTCAGCTTTGCTGAAAAGTCCAAGCCCCAAGTCTCTTCAGAGATGTAAGGCAAACTCTTTAATTATAACCCCCCCATATAACTGAAAAGTTAAACACTTCCAACTTTCAATGGTAGAAGATAAATGTTACCGTTCCAAAATGTACAAACAGGATACAAATCACTGGGAACAAAGCAAGTACAAAATCCACCTGGGCTAACATTATGTCCTGTAGTTTTATGTCCAGCATCTGAAGCAATCTGTGGCACATTGTGAGCTCTAAAGGGTTTACATGAGTCCACCCCAATGGCACTTTTGGTGGTTATAGCTCCTAGGGTTTTTCTCTTGTGCACACTTTGCTCTTTTTGCAGCTTTTTTCAGACAATTTGCATGTTTGGGTTTTTTTTTTTTCTTTTAACCTTTTGGGGTCTCCACTGCATGTTTTGCTTTACACTCATAGCTTTATATACTTCCCTCTCAGGGGCACACTGCCTGGCCTCCCAGGCCTTTTGAAATCGAGGTAGAAGTCTTTTTAACCTCAGAACTCTTGCATTTTGTATATGTCTAAAACCAGTGCCACGTGGATGATGTCAAGGTCTCCTGCCATCTGGAGTAGTAGCCAAGATTTTTTTCTCTCTTGGCTATAGGGGTTGAGTGTCTAGATTGCTGAGCACTCTGAACATGATTTTGAGGAACAAATTTTTTATGTCATCACCATTTTGGAACGTGGTGTAGCCGCTGCTGCCATTCTGAAATATGACACTTTGCAGCTTTTTTGTCAAGGCAAGGTCTTTCACCTTTGCAGTTTTGAGGCTGCAAAGGGTGGAGACTTGCTTCTTGTGATGCCTTCAGGCCATCTTTTATATTTTTGCATTTGTTTTTGTTTTTGTTTGTTTATTTATTTATTTATTTATTTATTTATTTATTTTTTGCAAGGGAGATCTCCTCAGCTCTATCTTTGTAATCCACAGCTTTACTGGAGCTTTATTTCTGGCGAAATTTTAAATCATCCTGCTGGGCTCTTTGTTCTTGATTCTCAACATAAATCTGGCTAAAAGCCCCCAACAATAGCCATGCCACTGCCTCAATGTTTAACTGCCTTGAAATTTCTTTTGCCAGAATAATTAGTCTACTGCCCTTCATCTCAATCTTAGGCAAAGTCTCTGGACACAAGCAAAAATGCAGACGCTTTTTCTGCCAAGCCTAACATATATCGTCTGGAGTCCAGCACTCAGTGCAGTCCTTCTTCCCAGCAGAAACCTCTTGAGCCTCATCTTTACTGGCAGGATCTTTATTAGCCTTTTGGTTTCTGACCAGAATCTCCCAAACAGAACAGCCAAGGTGCTGCAGCTCTGCTGTTTCAGGCTGCATCTCTGAACCTTTTCCAACTCTTCCTACAAGCTGTTTCCAAAGGCTCTTGGACCACAGGGTCACATGTAGTCACAGCAACAACCCCACTCTTGGTACCAAATTTTGTCTTGGTTACTTTTCTCTCCTTGCTAAAGCAGAATAGCTGACACCCAAAATTAAGGAAGGAAAGGTTTATTCAGCTCAGTCTGTGGAGGTTTTAGTCTATACTTGGCTGACTCTAAGGCAAAGTGGCACAGGGCAGAGGGCTACAGTTTATGGCAGTGGAAGATTGCAAAAGCATCAAGAGCAAAAGGGAGGAGAGGTGGTAAGCAGCCTCTTTTTCTCCCTTATATTGTAAGCATGCTACCCCCACCCAAGGGGCCATATACCACTCACATACTCCCTTGCCATCCTCTTGCACAGGCTCAGGATGAATACAAGGTAAGCACTCTGACTCCCTGCTGAACCACAAAGTTAGCCTTCTAAACTTCTCAAATTGACAGACTAAACAACATCCCAAAAGGTTAAGAGCATGTCCTGTTTACCCCACAATGCAAAACTACTAAGTCACTTAGCCAAACCTCTATACTCCCCAAGATGACACAAAGTATCAACCTAAACACCTGGATTCCTTTGTTACATCTTTCTAAATCATTACTCAAGTATAATTGATGCATATTTCATCCTCATTTTGAGTTGAAGAAGTTATATTATTTTCACAGTAATATAGAATACAATTTCTTTAATTTCAAGTGATTTTCTTTAATTTTCATTTTATAAATATTGTAATTCTGTCCACAAACTGTACGGAAGTGTCACATGAAGATATAATTGTAAATAATCAATAAAACCTGAGTGTATAAAGTAAAATATGAACGTATTATATCTTGATCATCTGAACTGCACAGCATTCTTTTAAGGGCTTGAAAGGCAATATATTTTGAGCCACTTATATATAAATGTACACATATAACTTTACCCAGTTTTAGTTGAATAAAGAGCCAATGATCTGCCAGGTGTGATAGCACATGCCTGTAATCTGAGCACTTGGCAGGCTGCAACAGGAGACTAACCATTGTTTCAAGGTCCCTCTGTACTATATGGTGAGACCCTGCCTCAAAAAAAAAAAAAGAAGCAAATGATCAGGCAACTAAGACCCAAGGAAATCAAAACTAACTGTATCTTCTTTCCTCAACTTAATGTATTTTAAAAGAAATTATGGATGGGAGAATGTACCCAGAATCATAGGTTGACCTTTCTTTTATTCCTTGGGCTTTTTAGGCTTCTAACAATTCCAAATTATAGCATAATAATGGAAACTGTACTTTTATTCCTACTGTATACCACAGGGATTATGTCAGTAGCTTAATTACACAATTTTGTCTCAAGAGGAATATTGCTGTAAAGCAACAATAATGAATGTTTTTGTGCAATTTTGTTTTCATTTTTAATATATCTTTACAGATATCACATTACTTTCAGTTACACCACTTGAAGTTTCAATGTAAAAATCAAAGCTAATGGTAACCACTCTACAACCAAATCTCATCAATGTTAGTTAATTTTTAAGCTTCTTCAGGTCTTTTGATATCAGTAGAAACAGTGCAGAATAGACTGTATTCTCCATAAACATCACAGGTTATATTCATTTTATTCATTATTTATGATTCAGTTGTTAGCAATATGGAAAATAAGCATGATACGGAAAACTCTAGATTTCCAATGGAAGTGACTAAAATAATTTGTAAAAAATATAATTTTTATGTATTGTTCTAAAGAAATGGATAGCTTGCTCGTTTTCAGTAATACTTATTTCTTTGACAAGAATGTGTAAGCACCGCATTGTCTCACTAGTGTAAAACCTGAAAGAGTTAATTTAAACTCGGAGGTATGATAGACATTGTGAAATGATAGGACACTATTCAAGGGCAAAGGGCAACTAGAATGTGGGAAAAAAGAAGGGAGAGAAGGAGAAATTTTGTGTGTATGTATAGGATAATTAACATAGTTGATCTACTGTCTTCTATTTCTTTGCTGAAAGAAACTGTTAATGAGTCCTTGATTAATCAATATTGCATGTCTCTATTTGCTTTCATGAGAAACCACTTTGAAGATATCAGTATGTAGTACAACAAGCATTGTTAATTTCCTACCACTTTGTTTGTAACTCTGTATTATCTGTACTGTTCTTTTGCTTTTTTGTAAAAGCTTATCTGTCTGTTAATGTTTTCCTTCTTTTATTTTTAAAATTAAAAAAAGAGCATATTGTTTTCCTCCTGTGACATCAAAAGTTAATCTCAGTGTAATAAAGACTGAGAAGTCACAGTGAAGGTACAGAGATCATTGTGGGAGCTATTGTGTTAAAATGACTTTCATCCTCTTCTACATCCCATATCCAACTAAAATATTAGAGTGGCATATACTGTCTTTCACTTCCAATAATATTTAGCAGAAAAATAATGCTTTCTTGTGCTTTTCATGCTGCCTCAAGAAGAAGCCCTGCCTTATGTTTCTGGATGAAAGTACCACACTAGGAACATAAAGAAGAAGGAAACATGAATTGTTTAACAGCAGGGTCTCCTGACACATCACAGCAAACAAATCATATCATTTAAGATTTCTGGCACTTTGTTGAACTTCCCCAAAAAGGTCTAGGAGGAGAGATAGTAACTATCTTCTCTTGTATGTTTTTTATAGAAAATAATTGACCCAGGAAACCTACCAATAGTATTGAAGTTTCCTTAAAGGCTGTCTGTTCTTCAGGGATGTTTTCTAGATGTGGGTGGTTTCTTATAGTTATCCTAAGACCCTACATTCCCAATTTTAAAGGGTTCAAAATACTATTTGGCTCAGCTCCTAATCCTTGGGTACTGAGCTGTGGTGATGATTATGACCTCATACAATCATAGTGTTGTCATTCAAGGGAGAAAAACTGTTTATAACATGTATGACATCCTGGCTAAAGTAGAACAATTAGTAATAACAATAGTTTCAAATACTGCTTAATTAGTAACAAACTATGATAACCATTAACCTGTTACCTCTGACCACAGGAACGAACTACAATTATATAAAAAAATCAAACATATATCATGCACTTGTATGCAGTAATTTCCCTTTGGTGATTTTACCTGTCTGGAAGGGCAGGGCTTAAGATGGATAGGAGATAGGCTAAAGTGATGAATGAGGTCAAATATAGTAGAGTCAAGGCTGGAGATTAATGGATGATCACCCAAGAAATTGGAAGAAATTGGAGGACGCAGGAGGGATCAAATCAAATAGAATATGGAGAAGTAGTCAGAAAGGGCAGAAGACAAAGTTTACTCACTTGAAACTTTAAATTCAAGTGGTAGCTGAGGAAAGAGAGAAAGAGGATCTACAGAAGAAAACAAAAAAGGAAAAGTAAGAAACCTAAACACTAAAAAAAAGAAGAAAGAAAGCAAAAAAGAAAAGAAGAAAAGAAAGAAAGAAATAGAAGACTAGAGAAAAAGAGGAGAGAAAAAAAGAAGAAAAAGCCTAAATACAGAAATAACTACAGAATACAAAACCAAACAAGGTGACATCCAACTAAACAAGAAAGGGATAACCAATCAGACAAGCAAGGGACAATGAAAATAGTGAAATACCTCTGATGTTTACAGTTCTGTGATAGTGTCCATATTTAATCCCAGAAATGTGCTGGGTATGGAGCTGATCTCAGCCTCTGGATGTGGGGGCTGGGACTGGTCTTCTGTTTGTGGAGTTCTCCAGAGTCCAACTGCTGGCTCCGTTGCTGCCACTTCAGACACTTCCCTGATGCTTGTCTTGCTAATTACTCTGCACTCAAAGGCCTGTGTGGCCCATGCACTTAGGGCCTAGCTGTTGTCGTTGGTGTCAGATCTTGGGGTTCCTGTTGGCCCACCCAACAAACGTCTGTTTTGTTACCTTCCTCTCGCAGACCCCCTATCCCAGAGATACTGGAGGAAGAACAGAGTGAAGATTCACCCTCCTATCAAAGGCCCTGCTGTCCCCAAGATAATGGGAGAAGTGCAGAGTGCACATATACTCTCCTCTGGCAGACCCTACTGTCCTAGAGATAGTGGAAAAAGCCAGCTTTGTGTTTTTAACTTCAAACTTCAAATTGTTGTTGCTGCTATATAAGAAAATGATTCACTTTTGTACATTAACTTTTTATTGAATGAACTTGATTACATTATTTATTAGTTTCAGCAGGGACTTTGTTCTTCTGGTTGATTATTTTGTATTTTCTATATAAATATTTAAGTCATCTATTAAAAAAAGATGATTTTATAACTTCAATCCCAATTAGCATATCTTGTATTTTCTCTTGTTATCTCATTTTCTTAGTGGGTACCAGATTATATTTTTATTTAATATTAGATAGACTAATTTTAAATTTTCTTGTGTAATTTTGAAAGTATTATCTTCTGTTTCCTGTTTACCAGTGCTGAAAATTTTAGTTTTCATATATTAAACCCTTGGATGAATCTATTTTGAAACATTCTTTAAATCTTTTTGTGTTATTCAAAATGTGATGTATTTATGTTCAAACTACTTGTAAGGATTTACATCTGATAAAAATAAAAAATTCACAAATTCTTTTATTTACTCCATATGTTTTTTTATGCCCTTTTCTCATCTCAGACAAAGCACGTAAGTTCTTGAATCTCTGAAGATACCATTGTCCTACAGAGATGTTGCTTAAGTTCCTTTTCCTCATCTACTTCGTTTGATCTCATTTCTGGGCGACCAGTTTTCTTGAATGGAAGTTATTTAAATGTGAGGAAGGAAATTGTTTTTGAAGGTCTGTGTGAATTTCAAGTGATTGTCTAATAATGTACTGTACTTTAGGTTTATCCAGATGATCTATAGTATTGAATCTTGTATTACTAAATATCTCCAAAAGAAATTTACAGATCTAATGCCGTTAATTCTAAAACTCTTTAATGAAACTGACAAGGAAGCAATACTCCAAAAATCACTCCTGGAAGCAAGTGTTACTCTGATGCCAAAAGCAGAGAAGGCCCAACCAGAAAGGAAAACTACAGGCCAATCTTCCTAAGGAACATAGATTCAAAAATCTTCAATATGATCCTGGGAAACAGAATGCGGCAAATCGTCAAGATTATTCATCATGACCAAGCAAGATTCATCCCAAGGAGGCAGGGTTTGTTGAACATATGCAAATCAGTGAATGTAATACACTGTATCAAAAGAGCCAAAGACAAAACTCACATGATCATCTCAGTAGATGTATAAAAAGCATTTGACAATGTACAACATCCATTTCTGATAAAAACTCTACAGAAAATAAGAATAGGTGGTCTTCATCTTATTTGGTAAGGTCATCTATCACAAACCAACAGCCAGCATCATATTAAGTGGTCAAAAACAGAGAACAGAAACATTTCACTGTAAAATCAGTAAAAAGGCAATGATGTCCACTATCACCGCTCCTACTCAACAGAGTTCTGAAAATATTGGCCAGAACATTTAGACAAGTGAAGGAAATAGATAGAATAATTATAGGAAAGAAACAAGATAATTAGTATTATTTGTGGATGACCGGACATTCTACATAGAAGACCCCAGAAGCTCCACCAAAAGATCTGTAGATTTAATAACCAAATTCAGTAGTGTAGCAGATACAAAGTCAACACTCAAAAATCATTAGCACTTTTGTACAAAAATAAAGTCACAAAAAGGGAAATTAGGTTAACTATACTTTCAGAATAGTATACAGAAAGTGAAATACTTAGGAATCAGTCTAACAAAGAAAGTAAAAGATCTATACAATGAAAATTAAAGTGCTCTGAAAAAGATCAGAGAAGATATCTCTTACTCTTGACTGTGAAGAACCCACAAAGTAAAAATAGCCATACTTCCAAAATTGTTGTACAGATTTGATGCAAGACAAATCAAAATGCCATGGCCATGCCTCACAGAACTAGAAAAATATTTCTACAATTCATGTGGAATCAGAATAGGTGTAGAATAGCAAAAGAAAAAATACTGGGTAACAAAGGCAACCAGGGGCCTTTACAATTCTTGACTTGAAATTATACTACAAAGCTACTGTGATAAAAACAGCATGGCACTGGCAAAATGCAGACTTGAGGATCAGTGGAACAGACTAACAGATGCAGAAACAACATCAAACACACTTACTCATCTTATCTTTGAGAAAGGGGCCAAATACACTCACTTGAAAAAATATAACCTCTTCAATAAATGGTACTAGAAAAGTTGGATTTCCACGTGCCAAAGACTAAAACTAGGTCCATATCTCTCATCATGCACTAAACTAAAATCAAAATGGATCAAAGATCTAAATATTAAAACAGAAACACTAAATCTGCTGGGAGAGAATAGGCAGAACTCTTAAAGACATAAGTGTAGGCAAAGATTTCATAAACATAATCCTATCATGCATAAGAATCTGCAACTAGGATCTCATCCTGTTGAAACAATTTTGGATAGCAAAATTAATTACCAAAAGAGTCAAAAGAGAATAAACAAATTTATCCAGTTGTCCTTCAGAGAAAGGACTCATATCTAGAACATATAAAGAATTAGAAAAAAAATCACCCCCCCAAATTTAAAGATGAAACCTCAAAGAGGGCATCTGATATGAATACATACTTCTCAGAGGAAGAAATACAAATTAAAACAATGCCCAAATTTCACTCCAGAAAGTCTCACTCTGATGCTGGCAGTCAAGACAATTTGCCTGCCTCCAGGAGGGCAGGCAATGGAACTTCCAGATGTTGCCACAGGGCTACTTGCACAGTCCAACTTTGGTGTTCCAGGACTTGGCCACCTGGACCAAGCCACACTCTGTGTCACTGTTTCATTGTATTGAAATTATGTTAACCTCTGACTGGCTTGCAGATCTGAAAGCCATCATGCACACTCTGAAGGAAGTTTTGCTGGCATGAGGGTGGGCCATGGACAAAGACAAGGTCCAGGGAACTGGCTTGTCTGCCAAATTCTTGGGTGGTATATGGTTGGGTAAGACCAGACCCACTACAGTATGCCAATTACAGGTATATATGGGCTTTCTACCCTGCTGTGCCCTTTTTTTACCAGATGTCCAAAAGGGGCACAACATGTGGCTGGACAAATGCAGCAGAAGCTGCTTTTCAGGACTTTAAGAAGGCTGTTGCATAGATGTAAGCCCTATGACTCATTGACCCGAACTTGCCATTTATCCTGTCAGTGTGGATGACAAATGATTTGGCTGAGGCCTATAGGAAAAACAGGGGAAATGGAAGCACCCTGTTAGGTTTTGGGCACAGTTATGAAAGGGAGGAGAAAGCTGGTATTCCCTGATTGAAAAATAGCAACAGTATATGCTGCTCTGCATGCCCATGAAAGCATCACAAGAAAACAGACAGTGAAAGTACAGACAAGATACCCTATAGATGGCTAGCTATGGATGTGGACAATCCTTGCTAAGAGTGGAGTGGCACAGGCCCCCACTTTCACACATTGAGGGATGTCCCTCCAACAGTGAGCCTCTTTCTTGGCTAGCTTGTTAGTCAAAGTGGCAGTGATTTTGCAACCTGTGACATACACAGTCCAGGAACCCATCTGGGAGGATGGACTACAGGATGTGACCCTAGCCCCTATACAGCAGGGGAAGAGAGACCTCCAGCTGATGCCTGGTATACGGATGGGTCTATGACACAGTCCCTCAATGGACAAAGGTCACTGTCCAGCCCACTATGGAAGTACTGTGGTTTGAAACTGGACCAGCCAGGTCAGGCCAACAGGCAGAGTTGTAGGCAATATTGGTTGCTTGAAATGCGTGAAAAAGGCCCCATGGACAGTACATGGACAGTTGGGCCATCTTTAGGGGGCTGATGCTCAGGCTGTTGGCTTGGGTAGAGTGACAGATAGGGCACTGTCCCTTGTTTGGTACTGACCTATGGTGAGGTATATGGAAGGATGGCCAAAAGCTAACCAAATAGAACATAAGCCCAACCTCTCACTGGGAAATGACCTAAGAGATGTCTTGACCAGGCATTGCAGTGGTTGACCACTAGGAATACTGGCTGATCAAGAATATTGACTGCTGCATATGGGACACTGCTACGAGGAGTATCTGTTCAGGGTCAAGGACCATAAACAGCCCTCCAGGTTGAAGTCCTTGCTAAATATATGGTCCAGGCCTTAAATATTACACATTAGGTTTCAGTGTTGCTTATGTATGAATCTGTTCAAGTGAAAAAAGTGATTTTGCAAAATCACATGGCTCTAGATTTGTTAACTACAACACAGGGAGATATTTGTGCCCCATTACATATAGAATGTTATATTTGTACACCTGTGACCTTTGAGAGAATGGGATATGGGAAGCCACACAGACAGCTTCAAACTCCAGTGACATCTAAGCACACCTGAGGACATAACTCCACTTGTCTAGCACAGGTACACAGTAAAATAGTTATGTAATTTTGACGTAGCACAGATGAACACACATGTGCTGGTTATGGCAGTATGTACTGAGGGTTTTTTATTTTTTGGTACCGGGACTCGAACTCGGGACCTCATGTTTGCCAGGCAGGTGCAATTCCAATGAGCTATATTCCCGGTCCTATGGCACTATGTAAGAATGTAAATATGAGATAACAACCTGTATAAGAATTATACAATAAGACACAGGTGGCTCTTGCACTCTTACACTCTTGTGCACAGCTCTGCTCCATGCTGCCTGCTGTTGCTGATGTTTTGCACACATGTGTTCCTTAACTTTGCAACTTCAGACTTAGAAATCCCTTGGGTCTTCCAAATGGACCAATAGCCCACTAACTGAAGAACGGATAAAAAGATGTGTTGTTTTCATACAGTGCAGTACCACTGAGCCATAAGGAAGTATAAACTTGAGACATTTCTAGGTGAAAGGATGCACCTTGAGAGCATACTCTTGAGTGAAATAAATCAGACTCATGTCTGTAAATACCACATTCCCTCCCTGGTGTGAGAAACTGAAAGAGTAAATAAGGACCAAAATATACAGTAGATATTGTGAAATGGGAAGATATTGTTCAAAAGGAAAATGAAGTTAAGATGGGTAAAAGAGGAAAGAATAGGAGGGAAAGGAGAAAAATGCAAGTCAGTTAGACTATTAGTGTCTATTAGTTCATTAAAAATGAAGGTTTGTGCTAATATCAATTGGAGAAATTTTTATGCCCAGCTTTGTACCATGAGCAACTACTTTAAAGATAGCAACATGTTATCTTTAACTATTACCTATTGTTATTCTTCTAATATTTTGTTATGAAATTTTGTTTTACCTTTTTTCATAAAATAAAAAATCTATTATTTTAGCAGCTTTGAAGTATACAATACACTATTATTAACTGCGATAAATATGCAGTAAAACTGATCACTGGAATAGTTTTCTGCAGTCCAACCAAAACATTTTACACTTTATTCAACATCACCCCTTTCTTCTATCCTTCTTCCTTACCATCATTTCCTGTTAATCATCTTTGTATGCTCTATTTCTATGAGATTGACTTTTTTAGAATGCACATAGACTTGAGATGGTACATTTTTCTTTGACTGTGTCCAGTGTATTTTACTTAGTATAGCATTCTTATTTAGATTTCTGTTGTCGCAATTGGTATAATTCTTTTCTTTTTAAAGGTAGTATAGTATTCCATTGTTTATCTACTGCATATTCATATACATTGATGTACACTTAATTCACTACCCACTTTAACCTGAAGTGGTCATGGAAACATAGATGTCTCTTTGACATATTGAAGTGGTCATGGAAACGTAGATGTCTCTTTGACACATTGATATCAACTCATTTGTATATATAACCAGAAATGGAATTGCTGGATACACAATAGAATTATTTTTAGTTTTAAGAACTTCTATACTACTTTACAAAAACTGGCTGCACTAATTTATATTCACTACTGTGCATGAGGTTTCATTTTTTTCCACATGTTTTCAAACATTTATTATAAACCGTCTTTTTTATAAAAGGCATTTTAACAGGTATGAAGTCATATGTCATTGTGGTTTTAATTAGTATTTCCCTGATGCTGGACATTTTTTTCATGAAATATTAACTATTTACAAATGTGTTTTTTTCAGAAATGCCTTTTCAAGTTTTTTGCCAAATTTCAATTTGATTATTTGTTTCCTTGCCTTTGAGTTGCTTCAGTGCTTTATGTGCTTGGTATACCAAGGCCTTGTCAATGTACAATGTGCAAACATTTTCTCCTAACCCAGGTGTTGTCAATTCACCCTATTAATTGCTCCATTGGCTAACAGACTTTCTAGTGTGATGAAATCCCATGTGCCTACTTTTGCTACTATTCCCTATACTTTGAGAGTCCTTTATAAGAAACCACTACCCAAATCAGTGTTGTTAAGTTTATTACCTAGGTGTTCTTCTAGAAGTGTTACAGTTTTGATTCTGTTTATCCATTTTGATGTGATTTTTCACAGTCTAATTTTATTCACATATGAGTTTTATATCATTCTTTGCATGTGGATATCCATTTTACCCAAAATGAATTATTGAAGATAATGCTCTTTCCCCAATATGTGTTCTTGGCAACTTTGTCAAAAAATCAAGTAAAAGTAAATAACCAGATATATTTCCAAGTTTTCTATTCTGTTCTGTTGGTGGGTATGTTTAGTTCTATGCTATTATCATGCCATTCTAATTACAATAGTTTTAGGATATATTTAATATCAGGGAATTTGATGCCTCTGGCTTTGTTCTAATAGCTCAAGATTGCTTTGGCTTATCAGAATGTTTTGTGCCTCCATATGAATTTAAAAATTTTTCTATTCCTGTGAAAAATAACACTGGAATTTTTAGAGGTCATGCATTGAATCTGAGGGACATGGCTGTACTCTTGATCAGACTGCTAACTTCCAACCTGGGGAGATAGTTTACACATTTCAAAGTTAAAGTTCAGTTTTCTGTGGTTTAGAAGACTCAGGAATGCTAACCTGTGTCAACCTCCTGAACCAGGTAACTTAGAGTCCAATCCCGTGCATAAACACTACGAAATTTGGGGCACTTTGGTCTTGCCAAAGTTACATTCTGGGAGAATTTTCTAATATGGATTTATTACTGCTAAAACCAGAGAAGAAAGTGTGAAGAGTGCCCACACGTATATTCAAGCAAAACAAAGTCTCACAGCTAGAAGGAAGAGTCGCTTAGTCTGTAGATATTGCTGAACAAGCCAGGGAGGAAGGTGCAGGGAGTGCTCTCTTTCCCTTGTAGGCACCAGTGGCTCCCTGCCTTCTGCTGTCATTCTTATTGGCTTGCCTGGACAGGTTACAAGTTGTTTTTCTCTAATGGCTTTTAGTAATCCATCACTGGCTGGATTTCTAGAATTTTGATTGTGAGGTATCCTGTGCGGGTTGATTTTGGCCTAGGCTATTTGTAGCTTTATATGCCTCATTTTCTTTTCTTTTTTTTTCTTATTTTTTTATTTCAAAAAATGAATAAAGAAAACATATTAACAGACATACAACCATTTACAAAATAGCATAAGAGTTCGTTTTCTTGAATATTGAATTAATTCCCTACATTTAGAAAAAATTCTGCTACAGTTTCTGTGAATACTTTTGAACTTTTAATGTTATCTTCTCATCTTTTTTCCCCTAATTCTTGTGCTTTTTGTGTCATCTAACTGCTGTTGCATGGAGCTTCCACTCTGGCTTGTTTTGAGGATATCACTGAGTGCATGATCTCAAATTCTGACACTCCTCATATTTGTTTTACCCACTACTACTTCTATAATTAAAATTTTCATATCGGATTTTGTCTTGAGCTCATTTCATAATTTCTAATTGTTTACCAAGATAGCCATCCATACACTGTAGTCTTTCTTAATTCAGTCAGTTTGTTGTTTGTGTCTTTTCTTGCTAACAGTTTTATTTTGACTCCTTTAGCTTCTTTTGTAAATCCTCTTTAAGCTCAATACATATCTTATGAATCTACTTGTTTGTTTCTTCTTTGAACGCTTCAAACATTTGAAGCACTTATGTTAGTTCTTTGCCTATAATTTCTGCTTCATTGCCCATGAGATCAGCTTTTGGGGAATTGAGATTTTTGAAGCCTTTTTTTGCCTAATTTGCTCATATTTCTCTTGTTTTGTGCTGCAGGTTGAAGGAAGATCGGAGAAGAAAAATTTTGTAGCTATTGTGCATATCTTCATGGTTAACATGTGTCTCCCTGTGGTTTGACATTGACTTTGTTTATTGTTTATTGTACACACACCTCTTCAATCTCCTCAACATAATAGCGACAGTCCCAGACACTACATTGCAAAGAGAGATCAAATATCATCTGTAAGACTAGTTACATAACCCAAAATATTTTGATCATATAACTTAAAATTTGTTTTAACAGTTTGCACTTCAGTTTTCAATAAACCAGGAAGAAATGAACTAGTCCAGATGGAAAATAGGCTAGTATGTACAGAGTGAGTGAAGAAGAAAGGAGGGAGTAAATGAAGGAAAAAGGTTGGAAGGAAAGGAAAGAGAAAAGAAAGATAAAAATGAACATTGGAAATGAGATAGGAATTCCACGACGTTATTGTTACATCTGTAATGGACAGGGTAGGATGCTTGAGAGGTTAACCGGGGAAGTAACCACAAAGAAGGAGACGGAGAGAAGTTTAATTCGTGATTGGAGGAAGCTGTAAGAACGCAAAACCTATTGATAAGATGATAGAAACTTATCTTTGAAACCTCCGTGTATAATTTTTAGTGGCAGGAAGACCTTATATGATCATGAGTATATTATTTAACCAATAGCCCTAATTAATTCTTATTCTTCAGGGAGGAAGAATAAAGATGATCACCTACAAGAAATGGTGACAATTCCATGAGGTCAAAGGGATAGGGCAGGGGATATAGCTCAGTGGTACAAGTACCTGTCTGGCAAATACAAGGTCCCGGGTTTGATTCCCTGTACCAAAAAAACAAAAACAAAAACAAAACAACAAAAAAAAAACAAAACCCAAAAGGATGGTGATATAGGGCCTGAATTCTGGCATGTACTTAGTTGATTTTCTAAGGGCAACTAAAGAAGAAACCACCCTTTCCCCAAAACGGTCCAAAAATTGTCTTCATTAATGGAGATGTCCTGTAACCTGTGCTCTCCAATGCATTCGACACTAGCCATGGGGCAATATAGAAACACTTGCGTTTAAGAAAATCGAAAAGTCATAGAAGATTGTTCTAAAGAGAACAAAATTGAAATAGAATTGTTGGATAAGTAGCAGTGAATGATGGCAGAAAAAAGCCCTCACCACTTCTAACAGGCTGAAGTAAATATGTGGACGTACTGAGGTGGAAAAGAAAGTATAATATTATTAAAATAAATACATAACAAAATTTACAGGTATTTTGGAATGGAAAAAGTGAAGATTGAGGGTAGATGATATGAAGTGATACTGAAATGTTAGGGGGACAGTAAAAGCTTTGCAAAGCTTTGCAAAAAAGAAGCTCTGTTTTTGTCCTGAATAGTCAAAATATTCATTTCCATAGCCAGTGAAAGATTTCACATGGTTCTTATTAGAATGCTGGGTTACAAGTATTGCTACAGAGCCTAACATGAAATTGGTGGTTTTGATAACTCACTGTCCAGACTCTCATATTGCCTCCAGCCTTATTGTGTTAAGAATATTGGCTACCAGATCAAAATGCAAAAAAAACAGGACCTATATCTCCCACAAGAGTAAGTTTTGGGGCTAGAGGGGCAATGATTCAGCAGTAGTGCACTTGCCTAGAATGTACAGGGTCCTGGTCTAATCTCCAATAATAGAAAGAAAAAGAACAAGTTCACACTCACTATGATGAATATGATAATTATGTATATCTAAATTCCACCAATAAGCTTAATAAAAATAGTAAGTTAAGATGGATTAAGGATGCAAATGTAAAAGCATACACCTAGAAGCATTAAGTGTAAATGATTACTTATCCAAATTTGAGGTATGTAGAAAAAAGGATGTCCAGAGAACAATAGTCTACCAAGAGTTCAGAGAAGGTTGATCAGTCTTCTTGGGTTGAATCCCATCATTTAAAAAATTGAAAATAAGAAAGGCCCTGAAAATACATTGCAGCACATAAAACTAGTATGGTTGAGTATTTCTTGCTAATAAATGATATAATGGACTCAATGATTTTATATATTATCACATTTAATCTTAAACATCTCCTATGAGTTACAGTTATTAGACCTCTTATTTTAGATGGGCACACTGATACTCAGAAAGGTAAAAAAAAATTCTCAAGTTTCAAGGAAATTGTGTTTATTTAGCCTCAAAATCCAGACACTGTAACATGGGATTGATGATATTATCTTTATCACTAAATGAATGGGAATATAATTTTTTTCTGCTTCAAAACCTTTAATTGATTTATAACATCCAGACTTTGTTAGGATACAATGTAAATCATTTTTTTCTTGTCTGTAGGGGGAATATGTTAAAATATCTATCAAAACTTAGATTCCACATATGTTATGGTAATGATTGTAATTATGCCAGGGAATCCGTAGGAATACAGAGTACTATTGCATCTAATGATGTGAACTCATAATGACATAATTCCCTAAATTTGATTCAAACAAAATTCTTAAGTTATATATCAGCCTTCTATGGTATTTTAAGCAATTGTTACAAAAGGATGAGTTTCTTTTAGAAATTTTGACAAGTTAAGATACCCATTACACATTGTTAACCAAAACCAAAATACTAGGAAAGTTGCAGAATATTTCTTATAGTAAAATTGCATCAGTAAATTTGTTTAATGAATTATATAAATAAAAGAATTTTTCTTGACAGTATATACATACAAATGTATCTGTGGTGAATGCACAGAAAGAATATATGATAGAATATACTATACATGTTTCATACCATTTAATTTGAAAGTAAGAGTGAGAATGTAAGCTTGTTTGGAAACCCAAGTGCCATTCCATATGTAACTACGTAGTACTGTGACACTTGAATATTATGACAATAAGCATACATTAATTTTAAAAATAAACAGAGAAAACTGAAGTCTAGACTCCTCTTTTGATATATTAAAAAGTATTTAAAATATTTTACTCATTTAGTCTGCTCTGTGCAGGCAGAGATGTATACATGAATGAAAAATCACCCCTAACTAGGGGTCCAATTCTGTAATAGTTCAATTCTGAATTTTACCAATCCCAAAGGAATTGAGAGAAAATGATCCCTTGTGTATATGCAGAGTCCAAGTGTATATTGGAATAGGAAAATTAAGCACAGCCAGAGGGGAATCAGGTTGTTTGTCCTGTCTGGTTGGTGCGCTTTTGCCTTTACTTCACTGTATGGCTTGGCTTTGTAGAAAGATATGTCATGGCATCTCTGCTTCTCCTGAAGTTGTTTCTCTTGCATCCTTTCTCTCTTCAATGCAGTGTTTTTATGACATACAGAGTGACAAGAGAAGGTAAATTTGTTTTTTTTGATGTGCTATTTGGTCTTTATTCATCTAGGCAATGTCTAAATAATTCAGAATCTTACAGCAATAATCCCACGAAGTTTACTTTTAGAAGTCTCAGGATTACAATAGTGAGTCTTGGAGTTCATGTCAGAGCAAAGTCTCTGTTTGTATGGAATGAAAATAAGTAAAAGTGAGCTTTATTCTTATTTTTTACCAACACTGCTAGAAATCCTGTGTGAAGTTCAGCCAGTATGTTCTCTATGTAGGAGTTTTTAATGTAACATGTTGCAGCAAGATTTAACTAAATGACAAAGCCCCCAAATTATGTTATGAATACAGCACATTAATACTTTAAATAAATCAAGAAAAATTTGGGATTATTTTTCCTGGGTATTATCAGATACATCAGAAATTATACTTCATATTAGTCAATAAATGTGCTTTTGTCTGTTATCCAAAAGTTCATTTCATCAAAAACTTTGCAAAGATCCTTCAATTACCATGTTAGCATACTTAGTAATATCAATTTTAATATTTTCAGTTTTTTCTAAACACACTTAGAGACCCTACCTTTCAAATGTCATTTTCTAGTATGTTCATGAATATGTGTATCCTTTAAAAAAAAGGACTGCTGATATTAAGAAAAATAAAAGAATAAATAACAATACCACGTTTATTACTCAACACCTGCAAAACCATCAAGTTCTTGCTGTAGAAGCTGAGGTCTCATATCACAGACATAATGCTACTTATTCATGATAAGGAAAGAGAACAGGAGAGATAGAAGTCACAAACGTCACAGCTGAGAACTCTGGTGTCTGTAAAGCAAATTGTATGAAAGAACTTTATTATTCTTAGAAGCTAGTTTCAGGAAGGAGACTACTATATATTTTGGCATCAAAAATTTGCCTTGTGATTTTCTTACTGTCCTCAGAAATACATAAGATCAATATTACAAACTGAGTATACTACAATAGTCAGTTGTTAAGCAATGGCCATAAAAATACTGTATTGTGTAATGCAACTATATTATTGGGCTCTGGTTTGTGAGTTTTAATTAATTTCTCTGGCCTTTGTTTTCTTATTAATAAATTAAGTGTACTCTTGATTCCCACCAAGACCCTTTTCATTCTTATTTTTGTGCTATCAACCACACTTTATTTCCACCACCATGCTTAAATAATATATGGGAAGAATAAAAATTATCATCAGTATTATTAAGCTATTATTGTAATTAGATCATCAATTTCCACAAAAATAGTGTAAAATTTTAAGTGACATCAAATTAAAAGAAAAAAATGCCTCACTTCTAAAATATACAAATTTGGAAGCTGGAGAAAAAATTTCAATATTATTGTGGAAAGCCATAATTCAAAGGTATATTGCACATACAAAAATAATTTATTACATAAAGAGATTTTTTTTGCAAAAAATTACCACTGAAGGATCTTTAAACATGACCAGTGAATACAAGATTTTGTTTTGTGATATAATGAGTAGGTATAATAAAAATGCTAGTAGATATAAGAGCCTGTTGCTTCATTTCACTGGAGATAATTTCCTCTACACTTAAAATTTCAAATCTTTCACATTAAGCACTTTTTATTTTGCTTCATTTTTCAGCAATCGATACTGTTGAACGAAAAATAAAATCAGTATGAGAAACCACACAATGATTACCGAGTTTGTACTCTTGGGTATATCAGAAGACCCAAAACTTCAGGCTGCCATTTTTATCTTTTTATTTATAGCTTACATATTAAGTATCGCTGGAAACCTGACCATTATTATTCTCACCTTGTTAGATTCGCAGTTAAAGACTCCCATGTACTTCTTCCTCTGGAATTTCTCCTTCTTGGAAATCACATTCATTGTTTCCATCCCAAGATTTTTGTATTCAATAATTACTAAAGTCAAGACCATTTCCTATAACAACTGTTTAGCTCAATTATTTTTTGTCATCTCCCTGGGTGTGTCTGAATTTTATCTTCTAACTGCTATGTCCTATGATCGCTATGTGGCCATCTGCAAGCCTCTGCACTACACCACCATCATGAATGAGAAAATCTGTAACCTTCTGGTCTTCAGTTCTTATCTGTCTGGGTTTCTGACTGTTTTCCCACCACTCATGCTTATCCTCAAGTTGGATTTCTGTGCTTCCAATGTCATTGATCACTTCGGTTGTGACTACTTCCCCATCTTACAGCTGTCATGCTCAGACACATGGCTTTTGGAGATGATTGGCTTTTACTTCGCCTTTGTCACTCTGCTTTTCACATTGGCATTGGTGATTCTTTCCTACATATGCATCCTGAGTACCATTGTGAGAATCCCTTCTGCCACTCATAGGAAAAAGGCTTTCTCTACCTGCTCCTCTCACATGATCGTCATCTCCATCTCTTATGGAAGCTGCATATTCATATACATCAAGCCTTCTGCAAATGAAAGAGTATCATTAACCAATGGGGTAGCTGTTCTCAGTACTTCAGTTGCTCCCATATTAAACCCTTTTATTTACACATTGAGGAACAAGCAAGTACAACAAGCCTTCAAAAATTTGACTCAAAAACTAGTGTTTTATAGAAACAAGTGGAAGTCATTATAAAAAAATGAAACTTGCTATGAAGATTCAATAAAGGAAAATGATTTAGTTCTCTTCGAGTGTCATGTATCCACTGCACAACCTTTGGCAACGCTGAAGTTATTAGCATCTGCTTTCTCTCAATCTGAAAGTGAGCATGTTGTGTTCTCCTTTAAAACTACCTGAAATTGTCTTGTAACTTTTTTTTTCAATTCTTAATATAAAAACGTGACTATGGAACATAAATCACTTTACTGGTTATTTTTAATAAAACATTTTATATGTTAAAATTTTAAAGGAATCAACACTTTTAAAATACATTTTTTCTACTCTGTTACTAACATAGGTTTCCTTTTAGTTAAAATATATGCAAAAAAATTACCAATAGGTACAATGAGCCTTTTTGCATTCTATCTATGGTAACTTTAATTTTATACACTCATCTGAGGGCCATAGGTATTTTTTTTCTATGTATAGGTAATCTGAAGTTCATAATATTCTCTTTTTTCTAGTAGCACTTAATATATGTTATAGCCAGCTTTATATGTTCCTTTCTACTTGTATTTGTTTTTGAGAATATATAAAATGATGACTATCACATAGTCATGCTACTGTTATGCAACTTTGCAATATGATGGAAAATTCCTAAACAGTGATAGCTTTTTTAAGGCAATTACTTATTCTATGGTAATTTTGCATTAGGTGCATTTTATATAACACTTAAGTTAATGTCTACAGCTAAATGAAAATAGACAGGTTTAACTTTGTTTCATAAACAGGAAATTGATGCTCAGAAATGTTACATGGCTTGGCTAAGGTCATTGAGGAATGGTAGCCAATGTTAGCCTGATTAAAAATTCAAACTGCCAGCCACAATGGTGTGTGCCTATTATTCCAGCAAGTAGATGTTTTGAGTGATCCCAAATTTGACGCCAGTCTGGATAACATAGCATGACCCTCTCTCAAAAATAACAATTAACAAATGGCTGGAGATGTAGCTCAGTAGTATAGTGTGTGTCTGACATGTTATTTTCTCCACACTGCAAAAAAGACAGATTAAAAACCCACTTTTTCCTATATTCCAACTGCATTACCATTACATTATCTTATTTGCATGTGACCATGAGATTATCATCTTTTGTGGGGTGGTAATAACTCCTGATATTATAGTGGCATGTAAATTATAGCATTAATCAATTAAGAAGAGAAGCCCTGCCTCTCTTGTTAAGCAGTAAAGAGCAAGAAAAAAGTAAAAATTGCAAGCAATGTTAGAGCAGCAAAAATTCTTAAGAGAGTAGATGTTTTACAATGGAAATGTTGAATGTATTTAGTACAAAGAAATGAATTCTCAGTTTGAAAAATGTCATGGACCATAAGGTAGAGATCTTCATTAAGAATTAATTTTTTGTACTGTGTTGCTATGTCTGTTCTTAAAATAATGCAAAGACCAGGAGAGGGAGAACTTCACACTTAGTGTTGTTATTTGATTGATGTTATATTTTTCTGTCTCTTCAAACACTGTCCCCCAAGAGGCCATTCCCAATTTCCATACTAACATGTATTGTGTTTCGTATTCCTTTGTGGTTTGTGCACATTCCTCTTCTGACAAACTTGATTCCCACAATTTGTCCATTGAATTAGTTGCAGAGACAATCAATAAAAGATTATGTAGCTCATTGTACATCAAATCTACTCAGAAACCATGCCAAAGAATCTTAAAACAACTCTTGGTGTTTTTTCTATTTTCTACTTTTGACCTTTCCTCAGTCTCTGCATTCAAAGAAATAATCCACTCTGGATAAATAGAAAAATTAAGATAAAAACTTTGTGAACAGAAAGCAAACAAGTCCAGTAGAAGAAAAAAGAAAATAGTTTTAGAAATTCTGGTCTCCCTTAATTATAAAAATGGCATTGAGTATTATTTTCATTATTCCACTCATTCAGAATTTTAGTGAAATTATATGAACTTCAAAGGTTAATGGACACATAGCATTGGAAACACTTAAATTTCGGCCTTGAGTCTATACTTCATAGCTCATCTTTTAACTGAATTATTATATTCTGAACCTTGACATACTAAAAGATATATAAAATGGTAAGAATGTTTTTATACTGGTTTATTCATCTTCAACAATTAAATGCAGTAAATGTCTATTCCTGTGTCACTATTTTTAATCAAACACAAGCTATATGCGTGATGTGTCTTAGTTCTATGTACATTTCATTTGCTTATGAATGAATGGACAGTAGTTGATCTTTCTAAGGCTCCGTATCTCATTTGAGGATAAAGATAGAATATCTGTCACTGAAATTTTAGGGGTAAGTGAGATAAAATGTAAAATATAATAGTTTTTGTCAATAGAATATAGAGTGCCTCTAATAAAGCTGAGAAACAATCCTAACTAGCAGAAAAAAAAATTCTCTTCATAGGGCCTAAGTGGCACAAAATTATGGAACACATCTGTTTAAATTTAATTTAATTTTCAAAACCAATTCCAGATTTGAAGAGAAATAGAGCAATAGAAGTTAAAGGAGTTCATCCAAAGTTCCAAATCCGTTAAATTACCAAATTGTATCTTTCATCTTTTTCTCTCTGATAGCAAAGCCAAAATACTTTCTGTAATACTAAATTAAACTTACATCAGACATGAGAAATTCATAGTACTTGATATAATATTTTCTATTATTAAATTTGTTCCTCATCTCAATTATTCATGGCTAATTAATGAACTATAAGTATGAAGTTCTGAAGAGACATTGACCTTGCAGATATTTGCATTCTGATGCATAAAATTCATTAGTAATAAAAATTATTATTAAATGTGACTTGTCAGCCTCTGTTTCCCTTACATTGTTCCCATTACACAGCAGAAAGGATGCCCTGAGAAGACTAAAGCCAGAAGCCATTTTAAAACAGGTCCAATTATTAGGGATTAATCCTGCCTAGGAAGTGAAAGTCTTTGAGAGATTGTAGTTGGAGCTCAGCGTTGATGCCCCACCTATTGACTGGGTCGGAGAAGGCCATCTGCATCAGTCTTGACTGAAGGAAGCGTGAAAAGAGCCTAGTGGGAGGTTTGAGTAGAAAGAGCACAGGTTACAATGGAGAATGAAGTGGAGAGTGTAGGAGGTCATGCTTTCGGTGACTATAAGAAAAAGCAGTGTGCTTAAGTACAGTGTGCATTTGAGAGGGTTGCAGACAGAGGACTCTGTCCTCATGGCCTCCTCTCCAGCACAGATTTTGATGGTTTAACTTCTTCGCATTTTCTCTAAGGGTACTCAAGGATCCACAGCTCAACTGATTTGGCTTGGCCATTTGCTGTGCCCCTAGAAACACCATCTAGACCCAACACAGCTGTGGATCTATCCAACTGGAGTATCCCACAGAGTGCCAAGGTACTGGCAGAGCAGAGTACTCAAATCTAAACAGGTTTTGCTACCAGGTGCACAGACCCAGCATCACAGGAGAGTAATCATTCTTACCCTCTGTGGTCCAGAGCAAGCCAAGCCCAGGCTGGTCATATCAGCTGCTCTGTTACTTGTTATGGTTTTGGATGCCCAGATAGAGGTGGTGGGACACATATACTACCATACTGCATACCCTAGATGCTTCTGAGGCTGGACCACAAACAAGGGCTATTGTCATCTACCCCACACCTGAAAGACTGTGCATTACAAACCAAATTTCTTACCAGGATAAATTTCTGAATAGTCTTTTTGTATCTTCTTTTGCTGGAGGATGTGCACCTTCCTAAAATGGTATATTCTACCAGACAGTGCTAGAGTGCAGTTGCAGCCTTGCTTCTTATTCTGTCTACCTCTATTTCATTTCTAGATTGCACTGTTTTTCTACATCCTTCAAGTTGTGCTCATACGAGGTCCCCTCCCCAATCCCTGCAGAACCACACCTGCTGAACTTGGTGAGTGTCCCCAGTGACTGTGAGCGTTGCTGCCTCTAGTCTGCAGTGCTTATTATTCAATCTAGTGATTTTTAGCCTTGGTTCTCTTTAGCTGGTATACTACACTTATTGATTTGTGTATGATGAGCCATCCTCATAGGTCTAAAATGAAACTAATTTAATCATTATGTATGATCTTCATAATGTATTCTTGAATGATATTTGCAAGAACTTTGAATGCTTTTTGCATGTGTGCTCAACAAGTATATTAATCTGTAAATTTATTTTCTGTTGTCTTTATGTGGATTTGAGTCCATGGTGAAAATGGTATTATGGAATTAATTTGGAAGCATTCTTTCCCCTCTATTTTGTGGAATGGTCTGAGAAGCATTGGTATAGTTATTTCAAGTTCTGATAAAACACGGCTGTGAATTTTTCCAGTGATGGGCTTTTCTTTATTGGGAGACTTTTTTAAATAGTTGTTTTCATTTCATGGTTTATCACTGATTTCTTTAGCTTCACCTATATCCTCTTGGTGCAATTTTGGTTTGTTGCATATGTGTAGAAATTTATCCATTTCTTGTAGGGTTTTCAATCTATTGAAAATATGTCTGCAAAATAGTTACTAATTCCTCTGGTTTGCAGTGGTATCTATTATAATACTGCTTTACTTGTCACTGATTTTCATATTTGAAGTCTTCATTCTACTTTGGTTAGTTTACCTGCAAGTTTATCAATCTCATTTACTTTTCAAATAAACACTTTTCTTTCACTGATTCTTTGTTGTGCTTTTAAATTCTATTTCATTGGTTATAATCTTTATTATTTTTCTATAATTGGCTTTAAGTTTGTTTTGTTCTTGATTTGCTAAGACCTTGAGGTGCATTATTAGGTTATTTATATTAGACATCTCTGTCTTTAATATAAGCACTTATGGCTATTAATGTCTTTCTCAGAATTGCCTTCACTATATTCCAAAGATTCTGGTATGTGGTGTTAATTTTGTCATTTGCTCCTAAGAATTTGTATATTTCTCCTCTTATTTCTTCAGTGATTCACTGATCATTCAAATGTGTTATCTAATATATGCATATTTGTGTATTTTCTGTTGGTTTTCTAGCTGTTGATTTCTAGTTTTATTCCATTACTATCTGATAACATGTAAGAAATTAGCTCAATTTTGTATTTACTAAGACTAAATTTATGGACTAAACTATGACATATGTAAGGAAAATTCTATGGTCCATTGAAAAGACAGGTATCCTTGTAATATTAGGTGAAAGACTCTATAGTTCTCTGCTAAGTCCCTTTGAGTTAACTTAATTCATATTTATTTGGTCACTTTTTTGTCTGGATGACCTACTTGTGACAGTTACCTATTCAATGTAACCGGCTGTTTTGTTTGGGGGCCTGTCCTTTAAAGTTGAGTAGTGTTCATTTTATTTATTTAATTAGAGTTTTCAAGGTTTTGTGCATGTATATTTAAAATCATTATATCTTTTGGTGGAATTTCCCTTAACAGTATGTTTTAACCTTCTTTATCTCTTCTGATTAATTTGTCTTGAAATCTTTATGCTGAATATGAGTATACTCTTCTTGTTTTGAGATACTATTTGTATGCAAGATCATCTCCTCAGCATCCACATGTCTCCTTAGGAGATGTGGACTTCTTGCATGCAGCAAAAGTTGGGTCTCTTTTCTAATTTAACCATAAGTCTGTCTTTTTTTTAGGACTATTAAGACTGTCTATATGCAGAGTTTTTATCAAAAGACAGATAAAATTTCTATCCTTTTTTCCAATATTTTCTTTTTTCTAAGTACTTATTTGCTTGTGTATCCTTTCTCTTCTATGTATATGGTTTCTTTCAGTGCCTTTTGCAATCCTCTGTTAGAGACCTTGAATTAATTTTCTTTCTTTTTATCTGTTTTTTGTTTGTTTGTTTGTTTGTTTGGTTTTTCTCCGGTACCGGGAACCGAACTCACGACCTTGCCAGGCAGGCGCTTTTGCCGCTGAGCTAAATCCCCAGCCCCCTTTCTTTTTATCTGAATTAAGGAAGATAATGAAGGATTTTAAAGACCACTTCAGTAAAGAGATAGAGATTATGGAAAAGAACCAAGTAGGAATCCTAGAAATAACAGCCTCAATAAGTCAAAAATTCAAGTACTCATTCAATTGAATGTCCTGAAAGTAGACAACATGAAACAAAATGAAGAATACACAAGTTGATGACCAGCCATATACACTTGGAACATTTAGTCACTAATAATTAAAAGAAAAACAACAAACCATAAAAGATTTTCAAATAGCTACTAGAAAACCAAACAAAACAAATGGGAAAATCACTGGTCTAGAAGAGCAGTTCAAAATACAGGCTAATCACATAAAGCCTATTGAAAAAATTCTTGCAAGAATTTTTCCAAATCTGAGGAATGAGATAGATACCCAAGTAAAAAAAGCATTTAGGACCCCAGTAGATCAGGAATCAATGATAAAACACAACATAACTAAAAATGCCAGAGAAACAATATATCAGGTGTATGAAGTACTAAGTAACGTATAATGGCAAACTCATCAGAATAACAGCATATTTCTCAACATACACCTTGAAAGACAGGAAGGCTAAGAATAAAGTTCAACCCTTGAAAGAAACTGTTAACTTAAAGGGCTATATCTTACCAAGAAACCTTTGAAAATTGGATCAATAAGTAAGAGTAAACTAGAGAAATCTGCCCATCCACCAAGCTACATGAAGAGGTAAACAACCACCATGAAGCAAAAAAAATAATAAATTTCACAGGAGAATATTTATATGAATGAGAAAGAGAAAAAAATCCAACACTAAAAACAAGCAACTTGAACAAGAATTAGTACACATTTTTCAACAATTTACAACAATAACTTTCAACAGTACTTTACAATTAAATGACCCATATTAGCATATTGGAATAACAACAACAACAATGACAAAGACTTCCATACACTTTCCAATAAAAGGCACTTCCTCTTCAGACTCACACAGAATGGAACAAAAAGGACGAGAAATTATATTATAAGGAGTTAAACCGGGATGTTAGTGGGAGTGCCTATATTTATATTAGACATATTTGACTTCAAATCAAAGTTGATCAAAAGAGAGTAAAAGGACACCACATCCTGGTAAAGTAAGCACAAACATGTGCAAGTATGTCAGTGCACCCAATGTCATCAAAAAACACTCCCTGACACAAAAGAACAGATGGACAAGAGTACAAGAGTACAGTCATACTGGGAAATTTTGGTGGGCCATTCTTACAAATAGGTCAACAAGAAGTACAAATAAACATTAAATTTTAACTCTCCTATAGATCAAATAGATTTAAAAGATTGTATCCAGCCAGTATTTCAGAGTGCACAGTCTTTTCAGCAACTTATGGAGCTACCTCCAAAATAGGTTACTTTCGAGCCATAAAGTCTCAATGCATAAAAGGTATTGAAATAATCTTATGAATCCTATCAGACAGCAACATAATACAAGTAGAAATCACCAAGAAAAGAAAGTGCATAAACAGATTTAGATTGAGTAACTCACAATGGAATAATCAATGGATCAATGAAGCTATCAGTGGTAAAATTTTAAATTTGTAGAATAAAATGATAGCACAATGGAAGCACAATGTATCAGAATCTGTGGGATATAATGAAAGCAGACCAAAACTGAAGGTTTACAGCTAGAGCACCTACAGTAGAAAAATACACCAATCCCAAATACATAATATAAGATGCGTCTCTAGGTCCCATGCAAATAACCTAATAATTAATGAAGGTAAAATCAGAATTTATTGACATAAAAATAAAAAATAAAATACAAATGTTTGAAGAATGGAAGAGCTGGTTCTTCAAAAAGATATACCAGATTGAAAAACTCAAAAGCAGGCTTATAGAAAGAAAGAAGATGTCTCTTTTGCCAGGACCATGCTGTTTTTATCACAGTAGCTGTGTAGTATAATTTCAAATCAGGGTTTGTGATGCCCCTTGCCTTGTCTTTGTTGTCCAGAATTGGTGTTATTATTCTCCTCTGGTTCCAGGTGAATTTTAGGAATATTTTCTCTAGTTCTGTGAGGTATGATACTCATATTTTGATTGGGATTGCATCGAACCTATATAACAATTTTCAGAGTATGGCCATTTTCACTATGTTGACTCTTCTGACCCAAGAGCAAGAGATCTTTCCATTTTCTGATATCCCTTTTGATCTTTTTTCGGAGCAGTGCAGTTCTCAACATAAAGATGTTTTACTTCCTTTGTTAAATTGATTCCTAAGTATTTCATTTTTGATGGCATTGTGAAATGTGTAGTTTGTCTAATTTATCTCTCAGTGAGTTTGTTATTTGTGAACAAGCATAAAATTGATTTTTGAGTGTTGGCTTTATATCCAGCTACATGACTGAATTTGGTTATTAAATAGAGAAGTGCTTTGGTGGAGGTTTTGGAGTCTTCTATGTAGAATACCATGTCATCTGAAAACAATGATAATTTTACTTCTTACTTTCTTATTTTTATACGTTTTATTTTGTCTCTTGTCTAATGGCTCTATGTAATGTTTACAGAACTATATTGAAGAGGAGTAGTAACGGTGGGCACCCTTTTTTTATTCCTGACTTTAGAGTGAAAGCTTTCAGGTTTTGATCATTTAGGGTGATGTTGGCTGTACATTTGTCATAAGTGGTATTTATCCAATTGAGATAAAGACTTTGTCAAATGCTTTTTCTACATCTATTGAGATGATCATTTGATTTTTTGTATTAAGCCATGTTCATATGGTTTATTACATTTATTGGTTTACATGTGTTGAAACACCTCTGCATCCTTGGAATGAATCCTACTTGATCATGGTGTATAATATTCTTGATGATTTGCTAGGATCAAAGGTACGGATTACATACAACTCCAAGCACACTCAGACACCTTATCTTTGACCAGGAGGTCAAAAATCTTCACTAGAAGAAAGCCAGCCTCTTTAATAAATGGTGCTGGAGAAATTGACTTTCCACAAACCAAAGACTAAAGCTAGACCCATGTCTCTCACCATGCACCAAATTAAAATCAAAATAGATCAAAGTTCTAAATATTAAAATAGAAATACTGAATCTGCTGGAAGAGACAAGAAGTAGAATTCTTGAAAACATAGATGTAGGCAAAGATTTCATGAACCAAATCCTGAACAAATGGCAAATAATACACTGACTCAATAACTAGGATCTCATCCATTCAGCAGCAGAGTGAAGAGAGAACTCATAGGTTGTGAAGAATTTTGCTAGCTGTTTCTCAGACTAAGAACTAATAGCTAGAACATGTAAAGAACTGAGAAAATCAGACCTCACAAATTTGAAGATCCAAAAATGGGCACCTGAGATAAATACAAACTTCTCAAGTGAAGAAGCACAAAGGGGAAGTTAAGTATATGAAAAATGTTGAACATCACTGGTTCTTCAAAAGTGGCAAATTAAAACAATGCTGAGATTTTATCTCAGTCCAGAAAGAATAGCTATTATTAAGAAATCAGCAAATAATAAATGCTGTGAGGTAGTGGGGAAAAGGGAACCCTTCTCCACTGTTGGTGGGGTGTACACTGCTGCAACCACTGTGGAAATCAATGTGGAAATTCCTCAAACACCTAGGATTAGAGGTTCAGGTCAACCCAGCTATTCCTCTTCTGGGTATTTTTCCAGAAGAATTGAAAATATTATACCACAGTGATATATGTGCACTGATGTTTATAGCAAAGCAATTGTAATAGCCAAATCTTGAAAACAACCCAAATGCCGAACAACTGAGGAATGGATAAAAACGATGTGATGTTTTTACACAATGGAGTATTACTCACTTATAAAGAGAGATAAAGTAGAGGACTTTATAGGTAGAAGGATGCAACTAGAGACCACATTCAAGAGTGAATTAAATCAGACCTGCATGTGAAACCTTATATTGTCTCCCCTAGTATAAGAACCTGAAAGAGTAAACAAAACTGAAAGGTACAATAGATACTGTGAAAGGGAAAGAAACTCCTCAAAAAGAAAGAACAACTGGGATGACAGAAAGGAGAAAAGAAAGAAAGAAGAAAGGAAAGATATATATATATATACACATACACAAGAATGCTAAAGTAATTGTACTACTAATTTCTAATGGTTTATTGCAAGGAAAGTTAATGCATAATTTTTTGATCAATTTTCAGGCTTACATCTGGTAGTCTGAACAACTATTTTGAATACAATGACATACAATATAATAGCCATTGTTTAATTCACATAATCTTGTTTGTTGAAATTCCAATGTTTCTTCTTTTTTATTCTCTGTAAAATAAAAGGTCTGTATTTGTTTTCAAATGTTGGTCACTGTTTAGAAACCTTAGCTATATCCTCTTTTCTTTGAGTCCTCTAATCACAATATTAATTGCTCAAAGCTGACTTGGGTTTGCTACTGTGATTAAGCTATTTAAAATATTATGACTTTTGTACAGGTGAGGCTGACGTTATAAATCAAGTTGCATCTATGCTTTGTACTTTCATTTTTTTCAAGGAGTTTAAGAAAAAATGGTACTAATTCTTCATTGTATATTTGTAGACTTGAACTGCAAATCCATTTTATCTTTTTTTTTCAGGTGAGGGTTTTAATTATTTCAGTCATTTTATTGATAATTGGTCCATTCCATCTATTTTAAATTAAATAAATAGTCCATTATATGTTTTTAGCATTTCCTCTTGTTCGCATTTTTTGAAATGTAATTTTATTTCTGAGAATTTGTAGGGATTCATTTTGATTTCTGATAATATTTGAGTCTTCCTTCTTATTTGTTAATAGGTTAGTTATGATTTTACTGAGTATAAATTTTCAAATACCAATACTTGCTTTTGTAAATAGTTTGTACACTTTAAAATTGAAAGGAAGAAACAAATTATTCTTTCTCTTTTGAATTCTTTATAAAAATATGAGTTTTCACTTATTAAAAACTATAAATACGAATACAACCCAGCTGTTTTTCCTAAGTAAAGTTTGTTGATATCACATTATATGTGGAAAGATTATTACATAAAATTGCCTCAGGAAAATGCTAACAAGAGCAACAAGGGGAAACCACAAACAAGCACTGAAAACAGATAGGACTGTACAATAAAACCAATTTGCCAGTCATAGAATACATACGTAAATGGAATAGATACTGCTCAAAAGAAGCACCAATGACCAATATGTATAAGTGAAAATGGTCAACATCCTGAACCAATAAAAAGTGCAAACCATCTGAAATCAGATCAGGTATCACCAATAATACAAAGAAAATGTTGGTGAGGATGTGAAGAAAATGAAGTCTTTTGCATCAATGGTGAGAATGTAAAGTAATTCAGCAGCTTTGGAAAGCATGGAATTTCCTCAGAAAACTAAAACTAGAAATTGCATTTGACCCAGGTATATCTCTCCTAGACACATTTCCAAAAGAATTGAAACATTATACTATAGTGATGCATGAAAACTCACATTTCTAGGAGCAAAATTCAAAATAATGAAGCTCTGGAAACAGCCTTTGTACCTGTGCAGCAGGTAAAAATGTAATGGATATATGCAGAATGGAATATTATTCTCATGTAAAGAAGAATCACATCATACCATTTGCAGGAAAATCAGTGAACTTGAAAACATTGTGAATGAAAAGAAGACTCAGAAATTTAAATTTCATGTTTTTCTTATATGATGAAGCCAAAGTTTAAATAAATAAATAAATAAATAAATAAATATTATAGATTAGAAGGTTGACTCTTAAAAATGAGGTAGGAATTTCAAGGGGAAAGAAAGGGAAAGGGATAAAAAGAAAAGCCACATGATCATCTCAATATGTGCAGAAAATGCCTGTGACAAAATTCAACAACCCTTCATGATAAAATCCCTCAGCAACTAGGTATCAGTGGATGTGACTCCGTATAAAATCTGTACATGACAAGCTCATAGCCACAAGATAGAGAATTGGAGAAACTAAAGCATGTCCTTTCAGGGTAGAACAAGTGTGTCCACTCTCACCATTACTTTTCAGCAATATACTTGAAATTTTGGTCAGAGCTATCAGGCATAATAAATAAAAGGAATACAAACAACTAAGGAAGGCACCCAATTATCCTTACTCGCGAATCATCTTTTAGTTAAAGGACCTGGAACCTTCACCACCAGACTTTTAGATCTAATAAAAGAATTCAGCACAGTGGCATGATACAAAAATCTCTGTACATAAACAAAAAGCTTTCTATACACTCACTGTAAATCCACTAGGAAAGAAATCAGGAAAATCATTATGTCCACAATAACTTTAAGTCTAATCAAGGAAGGGAAGGACTCCACACATGAAAATTATAAAATACTAACTTCTTACGTTCGTGGATTGGCAGAATTAATATTGTGAAAGTAATCATATTCCCAAAAGCAACCTAGAGTTTCAATGCAATGCCCATCAAGATAGCAGTGGCTATTCTTCAAAATGCTATAAACATCAATTTCTGTCATTTACGTGAAAGTACATATGGCCCCAGAATACTAAAAAAAAAAAACTCCCGAGCAAACAAGAGTAACATGAGAACGTTATTTCAAATGGTAGGAAAGACAGAATGGTGTTAGCAAAAGAGCACACGGTGGGAAAGAAAAGAATGTAAAAGTAAAACAAAAATAAGAAAAGGTGAAAACAAAGCTTTTGCAAATGGGGAAGGAAGCAAGTGTCGAAGGGAGGGTAGGGGAATAGGGGGAAAAGAAACAAGTTATATCATGTACATGGGCAAATTCTCTATGATGAATGTGATCATTATGTATGTCTAAAGTGCACCAATAAAATAAGATTAAAAAAGAAAAACAGGAAAAATTAACAACACACAGGTAGATCAATGGAATACAGTGGACTGCACAAAAGGAAATCTTCAAAGCTACAGATAGCTGAGTATTGTGAAAACACATGTAAAAAACACACATTGGAGAAAACATGGCCTCTTTAAACAATGGCTTCAGAAGACTGAAACTAGATATCTTCAATATGTAGAAGACTGAAATTAGATACCTGTCTCACATATATTATAAATTCCCTAATCTTAATTAGCAATGAAATTTTCAAATTATATATGTGGGTTCTTATATCTTATGCAAATTTTATAAAAATATGAGTTTTGTGTAGATGATTTGACCCAGAGAGATATCAATACATTCTTAACCAAAAAGCCCCAATAAAAACAAAAAACAAAACAAAACCAAAAAGGGAAAAATTCAGAGTATTCTGTCCTAAAATTGCATTCATGTATATAGAAAACGAATTCACTTTTCTTCTTGAAGAAAACAATGGAAACAAATCTTTTGCAACTGAGGATGGGAAGAGGGGTAAAGGGAGGGGAGGAGAATGGGAAAAAAGAATCAAGTTATATCATCTACAGATATAAATTCCCTTTGAAGGATGCATATCACGCATGCCTAAAATGTACCGATAGACTTAATTAATTTTAAAAATGATAAAATGGAAGAAAAATTTCACTAATTGTGTAAATGTGATTGTTTGTGAATGAACATTGCTGTATAAAACAGCAATGCTTTATACTGAGTAATCTGAAGATTTATTCTGAGTAATTTGAGTGAAACTAGAAGCTAATATCCAAATATCATGCCCTTTCTGTAAGGCACTAGATATTACTCTGAACCTTGACTCTCACTTAATTAGCCATATGTTCATTTTAAAAATTAAAAAATAAAAACTAAGGTTTCAACTAATGTTTTGATTTTAAAGATGCTCATATTTTAGTCATTGATTTCACTCTGTATTGGAAGAGATGTATATGTGAATAAAGTATGGGTAATAACTTCAAAGAATGGTCCACAGCGGAGTATTAGTTCAGTCCTGGATCTAACCAACCCCGAAAGAACTCAGAGTAAAGTATCTCTTGAGTATAGACAGAGTCTAACTATAAATTGAGAAAATTAACTACAGCCAAAGGAAAATCAAGTTGGTTTTATCAGCCTATTGGTAGGTACATGTTTTTTTTTTTTATCTCACTGTATGGCTTGGCATTCCAGAAAGAACGTCATGTTCTCATTATGTCTCTTGAATTTATTGCTGCTTTCACCCTTCCGTTCTTTAATTTAGTTTCCTAGGGGTTTATGCAATGGCAAGAGAGGTAAAACTGTTATTTTTCTGTAGTGTTCTGTCTTTATCTTATCTAGAAAGCTTCAAAAGGTTTTCCATTCCAGTATTTTAATATAATATTCCTTGGAAATTTACGGAAAGAACTCCCAGATTTTTTTCAGAGAGGACGGGAATTGAAAGGGATGAAAAGGAAAAAATGGGTAGGGAAAAGGGAAGAAAAACAAATTTAGATATGTTGTACATGTGTTCCAGCTTCACACAAGGAATGTGAACATTATGTACAACACACATGCACTAATTAATTTTTTAAAGAAATCTCAGCATTACCATAAGAGGTTTTGGTGTTCATGTAAGAACAGCAATTTTGTTCATATAGAAAACAAAAATGTATAAAACAGTGATTTAGTTTTACTTGAAACAAAGGCTTCTGCAAGTCTTATATGTAATTCAACCTGTACTTTCCCTACAAGGGAGGATTTTATATAATAGATAGATGTAAGAATAAAGTATAAGACAAAAATTTCCCAAAATGAATAAATACATTAAATTTTATATTTTAGTGAGATCAAGAAAAGCTTGGGATTTAATTTTTGACTGGCACATATGATCATGTCACAAAATATGTTCCATAGTAATTAATAAATGTATTTTATCTGTTTTCCAATTTTATTTTTTTCAGAAAAAAATTGTAAAGATTCAACATCACCCATATTAACATTCATTTTAATATTTATTATGATTAATTTTACATTTTAATATATTTCAAACATTGTTCAAATGACAGTAATAGTTTTTCTGATATATTCATGACAAAAATGTGTATATTCTTCAAAAAAGTAAATAGTGTTTTTAAGAAGAAAGAAAAAAATCACAGCCTCAGCTTTAATGCTTATCATATCCTATAGAAAGAAATACAACAAATATTGCTTGTGAACTAATATAACCGACAGAATGCTGGGTGCTAAGGATAAGGAGAGAACAGAAGACAGAAGTCAAATATGTTACACGTTACAGCTTTGTGGTTTCTATAGAGTAAAGCCTATAGAAAATTGTATTTATTATTACTTGTGTTGAAGGAGGCAATGATATATTTTGACAGCAAAATCTTCTTTTTGAGTGTCTTCTTCTCCTGAAAAATTTAAGAGTAATACAAAAAACAATAAAGTAAAACTAAAAGTTCATTATTAATTTGAGGGGAATACAAGGATATAAATATGTCAGTATGTTGTAGAGTTATATTATTGGCCCTGGCTCTCTGAGCTTGAATTAATTTGTCTGGCCTATGTTTTCTTTTCAATAAATTAATTCCAACCTGTTTACAACTAAGGCAAGTTTAGTTCTATAGTTCTGTGACTGAAACTACATCCAATTCTACAATCATATTTAGAGTATATAATAAGAAGAAAATTATCATAACCATTATTAATTGCAGTAATTGTAAGCATTAACTTACAGCAATAGATTTTGTAAGTCTGTAAAAGATATCAGGATTAAGCTAAAAGTTAGATATTTCAGTCCTACAAGTATACAATTTTGGAAACTGCAGAAGAAAGTCTTAATATACAAACTAAAAATATAGTTAATCAATATTGCTGTAGAGATCACTAATTCAAACATATATTATACATAGAGAGCATTTGACTGCATAGAGGTATCATGTATAACCACCCATGAGGGGGCTTTAATCATAAACCTGCAAATACAGGAACTCTTTTTAATAGATGATGGATTGTACATGCATTCTATTGGATAGGAATGAGATGACCTTGCAAAAATACTTATAGGGAAAATGTATATTGCTTCATTTTACTGTAGGTAGTTTTTATCATATTTAAAATTTTAATCCCTTCACATTAAATTAATCCTTGTTTTGTATTTGTTTTCCAGAAATAAATTTTTGGAGAGAAATGCATTAACATGAGAAACCACATAATGATTACCAAGTTTGTATTCTTAGGTATATCAGACAACCTAAAAATTCAAGCTGCCATTTTTATCTTTTTATTTATAGCTTACATATTAAGTATCACTGGAAACCTGACCACCATCATTCTCACCTTGTTAGGTAAAAAATTAAAGACTCCCATGTACTTCTTCCTCCGGAATTTCTCCTTCTTGGAAATTACATTCACCAGTGTTTCCTTCCCAAGATTTTTGTGTTCAGTAATGATTAAAGTCAAGACCATTTCCTATAACAACTGTTTAACTCAATTATTTTTGGTTATCTCCCTGGGTGTGTCTGAATTTTATCTTCTAACTGCTATGTCCTATGATCGCTATGTGGCCATCTGCAAGCCTCTGCACTACACAACCATCAAGAATAAGAAAATCTGTCACCTTCTGGTCTTCAGTTCTCATCTGTCTGGGTTTCTGACCGTTTTCCCAGTACTCATGCTTATCCTCAAGTTGGATTTCTGTGCTTCCAATGTCATTGACCACTTCTCTTGTGACTACTTCCCCATCTTACAGCTCTCATGCTCAGACACATGGCTTTTGGAGACACCTGTCTCTTACCTTGCCTTTGTCACTCTGCTCTTCACATTGGTACTGATGATTTTTTCCTACATACGCATCCTTAACACCATTCTGAGAATCCCTTCTGCCACTCAGAGGAAAAAGGCTTTCTCCACCTGCTCCTCTCACATGATCGTCATCTCCATCTCTTACAGAAGCTGCATATTCATTTACGTCAAGCCCTCCGCAAATGAAAGAGAGTCATTGACCAAAGGAGTTGTTATTCTCAATACTTCAATTGCTCCCATGTTGAATCCTTTTATCTGCATGTTGAGGAATCAGCAAATATAACAAGCCTTCAAGAACGTTCTTCATATGGCGCTGGGGATTTAGCTCAACGGCAAAGCACCTGCCTGGCAAGCCCAAGGTTGTGAGTTCAATTCCTGGTACCAGAAAAAAAAAAATGGACAATACTTTGGGCCAGGAATATAACCCAGTGACACAAGCTCATGCTTGGCAAGTGCAAGTGTATGAGTTTGATTCCCGGTACAAAAAAAAATGAAAGAACTTTCTTCATAAAGCATTGTCTTACAAAAATAAATGAAAGTTATTAATGAGAAGGAATATAATCATGAAGATCAATAATGGAATAAAGGAATTAAATATCCTCCTTTCCTCTCATATCCATCTCGCAATTACCTGCAGTGTTGAGTTCATTGACGTTACTTTTCTTTGTAATCTGAAAGTGACTATGTTGTGTTCTTTAGAAGTATGTGTAGTTTTTATGTAGTCATGCATTATCAATTATGAATAGAAAAATCAGTAGAACATAAATGACTGTTTTGATTAATAATAATAAAAATATTTTACTGTAATGCCTTATAGAAATAAACAATTTAATAAGCTGACTTACATTTTGTAGTGTCTGTTATAATATAACAATATCCCATTTAATATTCTATGCAATATAGTAAATATTTATAGCACACATTTCCTGCATAATGTCTACATAGTTCACTATCTCATTCACCCTACTCATCTGATGAATTTAGGTAGTTCTACTTAGAAATACTTTGAAATTCATGATATTTTCTATTATTAAGATACACTGAAAGCACATGTTATACCAGGGTTTATGTGTTCTCTTTCTCTCTATTATATAAAAATAAATGTTACATAAGCCTCTAAATCTGTCATATAACCTGGAAATCTGATAGAAATACCCTAAGTAAAATTAGCTCTTCTTAGGAGAACACTTATTCTATGCCACTTTTTGGTTAGGTATATTCTGTGCTATATCTTATTTGATTTTCACAGTTATATTCCAAAATAAATAGTGATTTGTTTTCTATAAATGAGTAAAGTTATTGTCAAAAAATTCATTAAAGTTATCGATTAATATATGTTACTATGGTTTACTGAATTTAGAAGAAAACAAAAAAAATCTGTTTTGATGCATTTTCTATTTTGGTCATTTTAATTAACCATCTGCAGTATTTTATTATATGCTGTCAGTCACATTGGATTTTCTCCGGACAAGTACTAACTTCTGATCCTATATTTGACGTGTAAATTAGATCATCAATCCATCCAATCAAGGAACTCATCAACTGCTCTTGTTGAGCTATTGTTCAGTTAATAAGTGTAAAATGTGAACAGTATTATAGTAGTAAAAACTCTTAGTGGAAGGTAGATTTAAGATAATGGAGATAATGAACGTACTTAGTACAATTTAACAGATTTTCATTTTGAAAAATGTCATGAAATATCGGGAACAGATCTACATTAGGAATTATGGTTCTGGACTGGGCTGGCATCACTCTTCCCAAAATAATTCCCAAGTAAAAACACGTGGTCATTTGTTCTTATTTTCTTCTCTCTCATTGGACACTGTTCCCCATGCTTCTCTTTCCAATTCCATACCAATATGTATTTTTTTTTATTCCTTCGGGGCAATTTTGTTTTCTATTTTCTGGCAATTTTTATTCACTCAATTAATCCCTTGAGCTTCTGTAGAAAGAATCAATAAATTATTCAGATGTTCACACTATATAAAAGTTATGTAGAAATGATGCCGAACCATTCTACAATCATTTATGGTATTATTTCTATTTTATAATTTTCTCTTTCCTTGCTCTCTACGGTGAAAGAAATATATCCAGTCTGGATAAAATGGTCAAAGACAAAAAACTTTGAAAGTAAGCAGAAAACTAGATTGGTTGAAGAAAGAGTTATTCAATGATGGTATTTCTTTGTAATTTTATAATTCCAACCATTCTGATTATTTGTGTGACGATAAGAAAAGCAGAGGTAAGTCAGATATATACAAAACAGTGGAAAACTTAAATTTCAGCCGTGATTCAACACATAAATGTTCACCCTCTGATCCTACTAAATGAGATATATTGGGATAATATTTTCATACATGATATATGAAAATGTATGAAATGGCTAGTAGCTTTTCTGTCATTCCATGAATTTATTTATTTTCTGATGATTAAAAGGAAGAATGTATATCTCTGTCTCTATGCTTTTGCAGGTTTTGAAGTTGTATCTTTAAGAGAAAACTATAATTTTAGGACTGACATTTGCTAGCCATATGAATAAAAGGAAGTTAGTTGATATTTGAGAGCCCCAGTGCTTCTTTGGCAAAGAAGATAAAAATTTCCTACATGTGTTTTAAAGGCTAAATGAAATATAATGTAACAGATTTTACACACAGGAAGACATATGCTGTAAATCACAAAAAGTATGCGTGTCCTTCTCAAAGTTGAAAAATAATTCCAATTAAAAGAAAAAACACATTAATATAGCTATGCTTAGAGCCTAAGTGCCACACAATTTAGGGAGGACTTTGATTTTTCTAATTTTATTTCCTTCTCATGAACACTCTTGAAATTTAAACTGCATTTTAAACAGAGAAACTGAAGCTAGAGAAATTAAAGTAGCTCATTAAAAGTTAAAAATCCGTTAATGACCTATTTGCATTTTAAAGCTATGTCTTTCTAATGATAAAGCCCATATGCTTTCTGTGTTACTAAATTGAATTTATCATGACAAATAAGAAATATAATAAGGCTTTGACTCAATAATTTCCTTATTAATTTATTTCTTTCTTGATTAAATTATAGATGGCTAGTTAGTGAATAGAAAGTATGAGGATCTGTACAAACTCTTACATATATGTGTGTTACTACTTATAAAATTACCGTTAAGTATTATTTGATAACACTGCTTTTCTCTTGCTTTGTTTCCATATACACTGATGTGTATGCTGAGTATTGGAACTGTTCATAATTATTAAAATGAATAAATATAAACCATTCTTCTCTAAGGAAAATCATCTTAAATTATTATAAAATACAGTAAAAAGAAATTATAATAAAATAAATCTGGTAACCACTCAGTGGAGTCTCCTGAGGAGGCTTTTGTTCATTCAGGCTGAGAGACATCCTCAAAGGAACCCTTGTGTCATGAGCCAGGGCCTGAAATGCTTGCGCAGTGCCAGAAGTGTATGTGAGTGTAATTAGGAAGCTGAGCCAGACATTTCCCACATATTGCATTACACAGTTATCTTTTTCTCTAATGTATTATTTTAAAGGCCAAAAAGCTTTTTAAATTCATACGGTAGAAAGAAAAATTATCACCTGACAAATAACGTACATTTTAGCAGAATTGTTTTGTGAAAGTTTCCTAATGATCTACATGGAAATTTAGCTGAAGAGGAGATAAATTGAGTAAAGATTGAAGAAAAACAACTATGCTTTAAAGTTATTATTTTACTTAAAACATTATTAAAAACAAAACCAACATGCATGTGTACATCCACATACCAGATAAAAAATGGAAGAAAGTTTTCTTATCACACTCTTTCAAAGTGTAGTACAATCCACTAAATCTAATGGTTTCTGAAATTTTCTTTAAATTTATGTCAATGAAATATGATTTCTTTTACATATCATTTGTTTTAAATTTACTGAATAAAAGGGAATTTGAAGGAAAGTATGGAAATACCATCTTCAAAGTAACTGCTGTGGGGAGACACATCTTAGAAAACAATTACTAAACCATGCAATATTCAGCCTACCTTCTGTATACCACAAATTAGAGAACTGTGGCTGTTGACATGTAATTCAACCACAAACTAAACGTGTATTAATTAAACAAATATTTCCTTTAAATCTAATATAACTCTGCTAGTAACTGAAATAAGTTGGAATAATTTAAAAATGCAGCCCTAACTTTCAAGAATGCACAGTGTAAAAGAGAAGTTCGCAGAGATTTCAGTACCGTCTAAGTGTGGTGAGTTGGGAAGTGAGGTTTTCATGCATGTGTACAGACAGTAGTGTACCTAGCACAATGTGAATACGGGATGAGGTGGTTAGAGATGTTATTACAGTGCCCTACTCACAAAACTAGTAATAGCCATGCATTGTATGTTATTACTAATGTCTATGTTACTACTAAGGTTAAGGTTATCACTACTGAGGAGCAGAGAAACGAAGCAATCAAGATAGCACTGTTGATGTACTATGGATATCTAGCCTTTAACACTAGATACCTAGCACTAGATATCTATGGCTATCTAGCGATCAAAATTCGGTTAATGATGGTAGAAGTAGAGTGTGCTTTGGTGTGCCTGTGTGAGCAGGTTTGGAGATAGGTGAAGGAGATAGACACAAAATAGAGGGACTGGTCAGTGCCATATAGACAAGGTAAAAGAAAAAAGCTAAAATCAATGGTATAAATGTAATACATACTGTACAATCAGGTGATTCCTATTCTATTTTGTTGTTTTTATGTAATTTTTTAGTTTATTTAAAATATTACTTTTAACGTAAGATGCCATCCTGGTCCCAGAGTGGGATTTGCTTAGTGGTTAGGAACATTTCTCTATAAAACAAGTTTATGCACCTTTCATTAAATGATAATCATTTTTCCAAATGCTTCACATTAATTAATTTGTGTTATGAATTCAACTATTGTATGACATTGACCTCTCTATGGAGAAAACTACTTACATGAAATAACTGAGCAGAGACGATTAAGTGATTTCAGACACAGGTGGAACTGATTCAAAACTAGACATCCTCAGTCTTTCATAGGGACATAAACTATAGCAATGCCATTTAAACTTCATTTTAAAAAGGAAAAACATTAAAAGTTATTATTACATAATTTAAATAAAACTACTAAAATGTTTTCTGAAATTCTTATTTATCTCTTTAACTGAAGGCATTTCTCAAACATTGATACCAATGATATTAGAATAACTATGGGAAAGGAAAATAGTTTGAATAAGAGTGAGACAGAAACCTGAGAGATTAATATGAAATTTTGCAAGAGATTCACATGCACTTTCCTGTACTTCTGACACATGAGGTGCCATGGTAAATGCTTCAGGATATTTGACGTCTTATGTGGGAGTAATATTGAGTTGGAAAAGCGGCCATGCGATAGTAAAAATTGATAGATGACTAAGGACAAAATGATCATTTTTTTAAAAAAATATATATCTGTCCCACTTTTTATAATTTTCAGTGTAATTAAACTTACACAAAGGGAAATGTGTAGAGACTGAAGCAATGATGCAAAGGTGATTCTATCTGAGAAAAGATCTTAAAGGTAACAAGTAGTATTTGGACAGACAGTATCTTCTTATAAACTTCCTCCCTATCACTTCAAGTTGGAGCATACCAAGGTATTTTTTATTTTTTATCATTCATACTAGTTATACAAAGTAATCAAGTTTAGTGATATCTCCATAGCATACGCTGATCATATTTATCTACCTTTCTCCCATCATTCCTTCCTAATGCCTACTACTCATTATTCTACTGTCAGGTTCAATTTTGGTTTCCACATACAAGAGAAAACAAGAAAAACTTATCTTTCTCTCTCTGGTTTTTATCATTTAATATAACATCCTTCAGTTGCACCCCTTTGTTGCAAATTGCAAAATTTTTCATGAATGACACTTCATGGTGTATTTCCTTTCATGTTTTGATAGACATATAAGCTGATTTAACATATTTGATATGGTTAGTAGTGCTACAATAAATGTGAGCATACAGACATTTCTTTTCTATGCTGATTTCCTTTCCTTTGGACATACACAAAGGAATAGGATAACTATATGATACAGTAGTTCTATTTTTAATTTTCTTATGAACCTCCAAACTATTCTTCAAAATGGCTGTACAAAATTGGATTTTAACCAATAATGTGTAAAAGGTACTTTTTCCCCACATTCTGGCCAGAATTTGTTATTTTTCTTTTTAACAATACATTTTCTAACTGGAGAGAGATGGTATGGCATTGGAGTTTGGATACTAAACTGTTCTTCAACATGCCTTAACTACAGTGTTTTTCCTTGCAAGAGAGGAAATTAATGGATCATTGTCATTATCGGGTGACTTTCAATTTCCCTGGAATGGGAACATGGTAAACTATTTCAGCACAATCTTAGCTCCACTCTTGGATACTTATTACGCTATAAGCCTGTGCTTTTCTCTGTAGATTTGGCAAGAGAAAAATATCAGCCACTGAAGAATGAGAAACCACACAGAAATAACAGAGTTTATCCTCTTGGGGTTGTCTGATGACCCGAAGCTCCAGGTTGTCATCTTTGTGTTTCTCTTTATCACCTACATGCTCAGTATCACTGGGAACCTGACCATTATCCTCCTTACCCTGCTGGATTCCAGCCTCCAGACCCCCATGTATTTCTTCCTGAGGAATTTCTCCACATTAGAAATTTCATTTACAACTGTCAGTATTCCCAAGTTTCTGGGCACCATTGTTTCAGGAGATAAAAGCATTTCCTTTAATGACTGTATAACTCAGTTATTTTTTTTCATTCTCTTGGGAGTCACAGAATTCTACCTTCTGGCTGCCATGTCCTATGATCGTTACATTGCCATCTGCAAGCCTCTGCATTACATGACCATCATGAATCAAAAAGTCTGCACAGTGCTTGTCTTTGCTTCCTGGTTGGCTTCATTCTTGATCATCTTCCCTGCACTCATGTTGCTCTTACAGCTCGATTACTGTAGGTCCAATGTCATTGACCACTTTACTTGTGATTATTTTCCCCTGCTGCAACTTTCTTGTTCAGACACCAAGTTCCTAGAGATAATGGGATTTTCCTGTGCTGTGTTTACTCTAATGCTCACTTTGGCATTAATATTCCTGTCCTACATATACATCATCAGAACCATTCTGAAGTTTCCTTCTGCTACTCAGAGGACAAAGGCCTTCTCTACATGTTCGTCCCATATGATTGTCATTTCCATCTCTTACGGCAGCTGCATTTTTATGTACATTAAACCCTCAGCAGGAGAAAGGGCATCTCTGAGCAAGGGAGTTGCTGTGCTCAACACCTCCGTAGCCCCCATGCTGAACCCCTTTATTTACAGCCTAAGGAATCAGCAAGTCAAGCAAGCCTTTGTGAACATGGTGAGGAAGGCTGTGTTTTTCTCAAGTGAATAAAATAATGTGGTGTCATGAATTAGGGTCATGCTGCAGGGCAACTGAAAAAATAAGAAATTTCAGGAGCCCACTCAAGTCAACTCGGTCTTTGTTATCCATGTTCCTTTTTTCCTTTTGCTAACAGTTTACAAGCATATTTTTATATGTTTTCAACTTGCTTTTCATGTGTTTCTGATACTGCAGTCTTCTGACACTTGTTTATCATGAGCTTTTATTTTTTTATTTTTTTATTTTTTTTGGTTTTTCTCCGGTACCGGGAACCGAACTCACGACCTTGTGCTTGCCAGGCAGGCGCTTTTTGCTGCTGAGCTAAATCCCCAGCCCCTATCATGAGCTTTTAAAGAACGTAATTTTATAAATGAAATTGTATCTTGAGTTTTGTTCACACAAAAAGCCTATAGAAATAGCAGAACTTATATCTAGACACAGGAGATAAATGTTATAATTATTGATATATTTTACTTACTAAACACAGAAACTATAAATTTATGACTTTTATTTATTTTTTAGAAATATCTTTTACTATTGTGCAATTTAGGAACTTATCTTTAAATGACATATAATTGAATAAAGCCTACTGGTCACTATAGTACAGTATTTTAATATAATTTGACTATTGATAAAGAATCATAGCCATTAATAATATCCTTTAGGTGTAGGTGCTAAATACACCTTCATAATAAATCCCAATCATCTCTCAATACCTGTATAAGCAGACACAAACATGTAACACACACTGCGCAAAACAGTAAAGAAATAGGCATGGTAAGTTTTTCCTGAAACTCCTTCATACACTGTTTCAAACTAGTGCAAAACTTGAGAATGGTAATATATTCAAATTTTGGACTAGTTTGAAACTAAATAG